>NC_080796.1:9347876-9699751 GCF_028018385.1 Neofelis nebulosa | reverse complement strand
AAGCATGTAGCCTGGCATACAGTCAGTGCTCAATATATGTGTGCTGAACGCGAGTGTGTGAAAGGGATTGAGGCAGTAGCTTCTAAAGTGTCGTCGAGGCGCTCGATCGCCACCTGATCGTTCTTTGGGCTGAGGACGTTATACCCGGGCTGTCTCTTCTGACTTGCCTCTAAAAGGCGAATTGGCTCGTAAGGAAGAAATCATCGTTTGAACGTTAGCTCCAGCGCTCAAAGTAATAAGTATCCACACACTAGTGGTCAGTCGACCCCCGCCTCGGACTGTAACCAGCCTGGGAAAGATGTTCCCCAACGTCACCTTGAGCCAAAGCGATGGTCAGACTGTCGAAGGTGCCAGGCATCACGGTGGGATAGTGAGGGAGGTACTTCCAGGCAGGTGGCATCAGACCGTGGCTGTTCCAGTCCCGAGCACATGCCAGCATCTCTGCAGAAACTGGAGTCCGTGCCCTCTTGGCCGAGACCTGGAACCTCTCATGGGCTCCTGCCTCTGGATCCTCTTTTACTAACCAACGCCGTCCTAACCTACGAGGACTATCATCTATAATCTCGGCATTCATCACTGCTTCCTCTAAGACGCGGCTGCACCCAGCCCTGTCCTCGGGGAACCAGCCACTTGCGTGTTACATCGCCCACGCACAAGATTGCGCTTCGCCGTGCTTGGATTTGGTCATCTGCACTTCTGTCCCTTCCTGGAGGGGCCTGACTCTTCTGTCCTGGCTTGCCTCCCACAGCACCGAAGTTGGCTTTTTCTTTCCTCCCTGTTGGAAAAATCCCCTCCGTCTGCTCTGTTCTATGAGTAACCCAAAGCTCACCAAAAGGGATACTCTCACTCATCTTCTCAGGGAAATTTCTCTCCTTCTTTACCTCCTACTAACCAACCTTCTCCTTCCAATAGAAGGACACTAATAATATTGTGATACCTTTGCTTACGATTTATGTCTTTGGGGGTTTTGTACAGTGAAGGTTGAACACCGTCCACTCATTCTTTTTGTTCCGTTCCCGGTGCAGTGTGGGGGCTTGGTAAATGACTATTGATGAATGAATGAACTAAAACAGCTAAATAAAATTGGGAATGGTTTCTCTAGTATACTTATTAATGATTAGCTAGTGCTTTTGTGAGATGGTTAATTCCATCCTAAGTATGGAATACTAATGAGGACAAAGTAGTAATTTTGGGGGGCGCCTGGGTGGCCCAGTCAGTTAAGCGTCCGACTTCGGCTCAGGTCATGATCTCGCAGTTCGTGCGTTGGAGCCCCGCGACGGGCTCTGTGCTGACAGCTGGGAGCCTGGGGCCTGCTTCCGGTTCTGTGTTTCCCTCGCTCTTTGCCCCTCCCCCGCTCATGCTCTGTCTCTGTCTCTCTCTCTTTCTCAAAAAGTAAATAAACATTAAAAAAGATTTTTAAAAAGTAGTGATTTTTTTCTTCAGAGATATGTTTATGATCTGTGATTCTTAAAATTATCTATTTTATTTAAAAATTTTTAATTCCACTGTGGTTAACATACAGTGTTATATTGGTTTCAGGGGTACAATACAGTGATTCAATGAATCTATACATCACTCAGTGCTTATTAGGACAAGCGAACTCTTAATCTCCTGCAGGTACTTTACCCATCCCCCACCCACCTTCCCTCCGGTAACCAGCAGTAAGTTCTCTATAGGTAAGAGCCTGTTTCTTGATTTGTCTTTTAATTTTCCTCGTTCGTTTGTTTTGTTTCTTAAATTCCACGTATGCAGTGAAATCATACGGTATTTTTCTTTCTCTGATAGACTTATTTCACTTTGAATTATACTTTCTAGCTCCATCCGTGTCCTTCCAAATGGCAAGATTTCATTTTTTTTTTTTTTTATGGCAGAGCAATATTCCATTGAATATGTACACCACATCGTTATCCACTCATCTCCTGGTGGACACTTGGGCTGCTTCCATAATTTGGCTATTGTAAATAATGCTGCAATAAACATAGAGGTGCCCAAATCTTTTCAAATTAGTGTTTTCATTATTTTTGGGTACATACTCAATAAGGAATTACTGGATTACCTGATCATTCTATTTTTAAGGTTTATTTATTTATTTATTTGCTTATTTATTTTGAGAGAGACAGAGACAGCACAAGTTGAGGGGCAGAGAGAGAGAGAGAGAGAGAGAATCCCAAGCCAGCTCTGCACTGTCAGTGCAGAGCCTGATGTGGGGCTCGAACCCACGAAGCCGTGAGATCATGACCTGAGCTGAAACCAAGAGTCAGAGGCTTAACTGACTGAGCCACCCAGAAGCCCCTCTAGTTTTAATTTTTTGAGGAACCTCCATACTGTTTTCCACAGTGGCTGCACCAGTTTGCGTTCCCACTAGCATTGCAAGAGGGTCCCCCTTTCTCCACATCCTCGCCGACACGCCGTTTCTTGTGTTTTTGATTTTAGCCATTCTGACAGGTGTGATGTGGCACCTCGTTGTGGTTTTGATTTGCATTCCCTTGATGATGAGTGATGTTGAGCATCTTTTCGTGTGTCTGTTGGCCATCTGGATGTCTTCTTTGGAGAAGACAGAGCAGTAGCTTTATTACTGCCTAGACAATTTATTATTACGTAGAGAAATTGTCTGCTCCTCTGTTACCCGTGGTACCTTGTACTGGGCTCGTCATTAAATAAATCATGATCTTCTCACGAGGCAGGGTGAGCAAAAGGCGGTGTGGATGCTGCAGACAAAATTCAGCTCCACTGCTGACATAATAAACCACTAATGATCAATTGTTTATATAGGGTAACATGTTCTCATTATGAGAAATAAAATTTCAAAGGACAGGGATATGTAATGTTACAGTAGAGGAGAGCACTTAATTTGTCTCTTCAAACACCATTCCTTAACATTCTCTAGCTCCTCCCCGCCCAGGCCATGCTCGTATCCGAAGAAGGGGTTGGAACGAATCCAAGTTGTAATACTTACAAAGTTTTTCATATTGTTTCTTATCGTCTGCATGGATTTTTGCTTGTATCTTATGACGTTTTGGGCCTTTTTTATTTGAGGAAAGCCCCTCTTGGTATCTCAGATTTAATTTCCCTGAATTTTCATTTCCTTTATTCTCATGAATGCCTGGGGGGCTCCAGATACCATCCTATTTGGGGGTTTATGTCTTGATACTTTTTATTATTATTATTGTTACATTTTTTATCATGAGGAACATTGCTGACAGCCCCGTATTTCATTGGGCTTGTAAGTGCTGATGCTGCTATCTTCTGGGTCAGAGAGAGGTCACAGTCTGTTCTAAAACGTAATCACTGGCTCCACCATATGACTGTGGGTTTAATTAGTCCCCCGTCCTGGTGTGGAAGCACTGAATCTTCTTGCTGAATGCAGCCTGGGGAGTGCATCTGTTCTGGTCCTTTTACCTTCTGGCAGGTGGATTCCAAACTACTCCAGAGAAATGGCGGTTGAAATTGGGTTGAAATTGATTGTTTTTAAGATCGTGGCGAGATTACAACTCCACAATCTCTCTTTGTGTCTGATTGGGGGGGGGGGGCGGGTTGCCATCCTGAGGGTTAGGAGTTTCTCTGTTTGTCTACAGGAAATAAATCCTATTTTAATAAAACTGTTCTCTCTGGTTTAACTCTTCTTTGCCTGGAAAACTATTGACCAAAATTCCTGCAAGAGAGTGTCTTCTATGCGTCAAGGGTGTGATGGAGTCATTTTAGTTTTCCCTTCTTTTGGTTAGACCATAGGGCTTAGTGTAATTATTAATCAATTAATTGATACTGGTTCCTCTTAGCTTGCTAGGAGTTGGGTTAATGAAGCATTTCAGTGCATGGGCTTTCTGTTCCGTCTCACTTGGGTTGAAATCCTGACCTTCCTGTCTATCAGCTTTGTAACCTTGGGAAAGTCCTTCGTTTTTCTTTAAAAAAAAATTTTTTTTTAACGTTTACTTATTATTAAAAGACAGAGAGAGTGTGATTAAGGGAGGGGCAGAGGGAGAGGGAGACACAGAATCCGAAGCAGGCTCTAGGCTCCGAGCTGTCAGCACAGAGCGCGATGCGGGGCTCGAACTCACGGACTGTGACATCATGACCTGAGCTGAAGTCAGACGCCCAACTGAGTGGGCCACCCAGGCACCCCCATGGAGCTTACATTTTAGAGGAGAGATTCAAGCAAGACACGAACATTCAAATGTATTGTTACGGAATCAGGCTGGAACGCTGGTGGAAAAACCAAGGGGCACTCGGAGACCTTGGTGGATTGGAGATTTATTTAACACCGGCGGGCTCAGAGGGGACCGTTTCTCCAAAGGTCTGAGCCCCGAATGCGAGCAGGAAGGGTAATTTATAGTTATCAGCCTCCATATTTGTGGTGGTGGGGGGGTGGTTTTCACGAGCACAGCAAACAAAGGAAGAAGAAACCGGAGGAGGGGTCTCTAAGCTAGAGACCAGAGTTTGTTTTAGTCCAATCAGCCATCTGTGGTGTCCTTTATCCACTTCTCCAACAATATAAAGACCACCCAAAACCTGTAATGCCATGTAGCTACGTATTATGACAAAGCAGGATGGATGGATCGAGGATGGAGGGATGGGGGGGCTGCTGTCCAGGAAAGGCGTCTCTGTGAAGCGATGTTGGAGCAGAGACTTGAGTGGCAGAAGAATGTTCTAGGCAGAGGGCGTGGCCAACTGCAAAGACCCCGAGGCAGCAGTGTGTCCGATTTGAGAAAGAGCATGGGGGCGGGGAGTGTGGTTGAAACCCAATGGGAGTGGGGAGTTTAGGGGATGGAATCGTAGACAGTCAGGAACCAGGTCGTGGAGGGCCTTGCTGGCTATGGTAGCATGTTGGTCTTCTTTCTAAGTAGAATGCGAAGCAGGTGGGGTGTTCAGAGAGGCTGGGTATGAAGGCTGCGGGAAGAAGCGGTCACATCTGTCGTGATATTCAGACCAGCATTTGTCCTGATTGGTTGGAGCCCATTACAAGACAGAGTAGACAGGATTCGCCGCTAACAGTCTGGTCTTGGAGGGTAAGAGAAAGCAAAGAGTTTGGCTTCATGCCACGGAGCTGGGTAAATGAAGACACTATTTCCTGGGGTGGAGAGCCCTGGAGAACGATCATGAATTCTCATGCTTTTGGGGGGGGGGGCAGGTTAAAGACTTCCGTTCTGAACATACTGCCTTCAGACAAGGGTCAAGCAGGCAGAAAGGTAAGTCTGGAGTTCGGGGCACAGGTTCAGATTCAAAAAAACAATAAATTTGGGGGGCATCAGCATTTATATTTCATTCCGGTTATCACGTTAGCGTGGCAAATGACCTCAAAACGTAGCAGCTTCACACGATCATTTCATCAGGTTCCTGGATGCCGTGCATTTGGACATTTGGAAAAGGTACAATGAGAGGGCTTGTCTGCTCCCCCGCGACTGGAGCCACCCGAGGTCTTGGCGGCGGTGACTTAACAGCCGGGGGCTGGAATCCTCCGGAGACATCTTCAGCCAATCGTCTGGCAGTTGAGGCTGCCTAGCTGAGCTGCTGACTTGGTGTCTGCATGGGGTTCCTTCGTGGTGTGGGCTCCCTCCTAGCAGGGCAGTCCCGGGGATGGTTGGACTTCTTATAGGAGTTGAACTTCTTACATGGCAGCACAGGGTTTTCGTGATGGTATCCCAGTGGACAAGGGAAGCTTACGTGGCCTTTTATAGCCAGCCTTGGAAGTTTGAACACTCACTTCCCTACGTTCTACTTGTTACAGGGGAACCACTAACATTGGCCTAGATTTAAGGTGAGGGGATGTAGGCCCAACCTCTTGAGAAGAGTGTTGAAGAATTTGCGCCGTGGCTTTCAAAGCATCGTGTCTAGTATTTATTTATTTGTTTTTATTTTTTTTAAGAGTTTTCACTTGTTTTTTCAATATTTATTTTTGAGAGAGAGAGAGAGCGTGAGCAGGGGAGGGGCAGAGAAAGAGGGGGACAGAGGATCCGAAGCAGGCTCCGCTCTGTGAGCACAGAGCCTGACAGGGGGCCTGAACTCACAGACTGCGAGATGGTGAGCTGAATGGAAGGCCAACCCGACGTTCAACCGAATGAGCCGCCCACGCGCCCCCAACCATTGTGTGTAGTATTTAATCCTTAAGACTAATTGATATCATCTAAGAGGATGGGTGTAGAGAGAAAGGAGAGAGGGCTCAAAGACTGATCCCTGGGGCATCCAATTTTTAGAGATCAGAAGGACGAGGAGGACCCGCCAGAGAAGACTGAGAAGGAGTGGCCTGCGAGGTGGGAGAAAATCAAGAGAGCATAGAAGCAGAGTGAAGAAGTATTTCAGCAAAGGGGGCGGTGATCAGTGCTGCCAAATCCTGCTAAGAGGTCAAATAAATGTGGCCCGAGGATTGACGGTTGGCTTTGGTCTCGTGGAAGTCACTGGGCACCTGGGCCAGAGCGATTTCCACGTGTGGGAACTGGATACGTCAATTCTCACTTCTTTGGCTGGCAGCCCCTGGGGCCGGGCTGTGTCACCTCCTGTGCCACCTCAGGACTGAGAGGCACACACTGGCTCGCTGGGCTTGGCTTTTGTCCTCACACATGGTCACAGAGTCTTGCCAAATGTTTCCAGAGGGTGGAATTTATAAGAGAAGACCACCTATCTTCTTAATGTTCAACTTGACGAGAGAGCTCCGATAGTGGACAATACCTGTGTCATAATGTTCGACCCAAAGCCTATTTCTGAAAATTCCTGTTAGGGTAGAGCTTGTGAATATAGAGTTTTAATGAAAAGTTTAAACCAGGGATTTAAATTTTTTTTTCTTCTTTTTTTCTTTTTTTTTCTTCTTTTTCAACGTTTTTTATTTATTTTTGGGACAAAGAGAGACAGAGCATGAATGGGGGAGGGGCAGAGACAAAGGGAGACACAGAATCGGAAACAGGCTCCAGGCTCCGAGCCATCGGCCCAGAGCCTGACGCGGGGCTCGAACTCACGGACCGCGAGATCGTGACCTGGCTGAAGTCGGACGCTTAACCGACTGAGCCACCCAGGCGCCCTAAACCAGGGATTTAAAGATAGGGCAAGATTTGGTGCGCCTGGGTGGCTCAATCGGTTAAGCGTCCGACTTCGGCTCAGGTCATGATCTCACAGTCCATGAGTTCAAGCCCCGCGTCAGGCTCTGTGCTGACGGCTCTGAGCCTGGACCCTGCTTTGGATTCTGTGTCTCCCTCTCTCTCTCTGCCCCTCCCTTGCTCATGCTCTGTCTCTCTCTGTCTCAAAAATAAATAAAAACATTAAAAATAAATAAATAAAAATAAAGATAGGGCAAGATCTATTGATGAGCGAGTGGGAAATGTTAGTCTGTGAACCAAATTAAACTCGCCCTAGATAAGGAGGGTTTGTTTGGTGGGGGTTTTAAGCTTCTTGGGGGATCAAGGAAAGCAAAACAAACATGAAAAGGGAAGAGTGAAAATTGCTCCTGTGTTAAAACCATGCACTTCAAAGCCCACTTAATGGTTGTCCAGAGATAAAACATTTATTTCATCTTTTTAAAAATTTTTATTTATTGGGGCACTCGGGTGGCCCGGTTGGTTGAGTGTCCAACCTCGGCTCAGGTCATGATCTCATGGTTTGTGGGTTCGAGCTCCACATTGGGCTCTGTGCTGACAGCTCAGAGCCTGGAGCCTGCTTCAGATTTTGTGTTTCTCTCTCTCTCTGCTCCTCCCCTGCTTGTGCTCTGTCTCTCTCTCAAAAATAAATAAAGGTTAACAAATTTAAAAAATATATTTATTTTTGAGAGAGAGAGAGAGAGAGAGAGAGAGAGAGAGAGAGAATCCCAAGTAGGTTCCACGCTCAGCACAGAGCCTGACATAGGGCTTGATCCCAGGACCCTGGGATCATGACCTGAGCTGAAATCAAGAGTCAGACGCTCAACCGACTGAGCCACCCAGGCGCCCCTCATTTTTTTTCTTTTTTAATAGTTTCGGTAAAACTGACACGGTGTGGATTGTATGCCTGTAAATCCTTGGCCTGCCTGCCTTTACAGCCATTCCTTACCCATCGCCGGCTCTGTGTCTGGGGGAACACTGGGTACAGTCTCTCCTTCACAGGCTCTGTGCTAGCCCACAAAAGCCTGGGGACTCAAGGTGAGAGGATTCTCCTCCTCCCTCTCTGCCTCCAACAGCCTCCCTAGTAGCTGTCTCTTCTGTGGCTCAGCCCCCACCAGGCCCGGTTCTCACTCCCACCAGCGTTGCGGCTGTACCAGCTGCCGCCCCCAAACTGGGGGTTACCTTGATTTCCCCTGTTTCCTCAGCCCGTCCATCACCTGCGTCACCATTTCCCAGAATGAAGGTTCCCCCAGTTTTAATACATGGGTGATTTCTGGTTTTCTGGCTGGACCCTGCCATATCCTCTCTACTTCTGTCTTTTGCCCACATGTCAATTTCTAATGCCCACATATGTGAATTAACCACTGTATCTCCCTGCTTCCTGGTTACAGTAGAATTCTGGGTTTACAGAATTCTGCACACTTTCAGACCTCACTTGTGTAGTGGTTACAACCACAGGCCCTGGGGAAGTCTGGCTGGTTCAGGCGGTAAAGCGTGTGATTCTCGATCTCGGGGCTGTGTTTGAGCCTCACATTGGGTGGACAGATTACCTAAAAATAAAATCTTAAAAATAAATAAATAAATAAATAACACCCTGGGCCCTGGCATGAGGTGGGCCTGGTGTTAACTCGCAGCTCCTTGGTCCCTTCCTAGCTACGGATCTATGTTTGCTAGGCCTCAGTTTTCTCATCTACGACATGGAGAGGATAATTTTCCTACTTCGTATGTTTATGACAATTGAATAGAATAGTGTGTCCAATGTACTCAGGACAGGATTTACACATTGTAAGTGTTCTGTAAAGGAAGCGATTACTCATGTTGGGAGCCAGCTGTGAAATGAGGACAAGCTGGGGTTTCATCCTCAGAGGCTGTTAAAACCAAGTCATTCATTTGTGGGGTCACGACACGCTCAGCTGAACGGGGATGTGATGTGGCACACGCCTTATTTTTGGCCTTGTTGTCCGTCACTCTTTTTTTTTTTTTTTTTTCCTAATGTTTATTTATTTTTAAGAGAGAGAAAGAGAGACAGAGTGTGAGTGGCAGAGGGGCAGAGAGAGAGGGAGACACAGAATCCCAAGCAGGCTCCAGGCTCTGAGCTGGCAGCACAGAGCCCGACGCGGGGCTCGAAGCCACGGAGCACGAGAGCATGATGAGCCCGAAGCAGAGGCCCGAACCGCTGAGCCACCCAGGTGCCCCATGTCGTCCATCGTTCTGGAGTAAGATACGGTGAGGTAAGAGTGGGGTCGGTCGTTACAAATGTTCATTGGTGGACCGATTCTCTTGCTTTTAGGCCAGAGTCAGAGGATTGGATAGATCAAGGGAGATTGCATTGGAGACGAGGCATAATGACTCCTGTCCTGTCCTCTTTCTATTCTGAAAGGTCGGAATAATTCCCAACACCTTCCTGAAACGTTTTCTGATGACTTCAAACAAACTGTGTTTGTGGGTAGCATACATCTGTCTAATCTCCAGGCCCCCGACTGGAATTTCACAAAGACCTCCCCAGGCTCTTTTCCCAGGGAACACCCTGCCAGGCAGCCTGTGGCCCTCGTGTTTCGCAGGAGCAGTTCAAGCACCGTGGGGCTGCCGAGGCTGCGCCTTTCTTTGGCTTAAGACCGGTTTCATTAACAAGCATGTTCACACTTCAACCGGAACATTTAAAATAACACCCGCACAATGTGTTTAGTGTCTAGTTAATTATTAAGTCCCTGAGCTTGAATTATTCAAGCAAAATTGATTGCGTTCAACCTTCTTCCTTCTCTTTGTGGCTTTTTTTTTTTTTTAAACATAAAAATAAGTCCTCCCCTTTACTCTCTAAACAATGTGGAAAAGGTTATTAAGCAACCATCAATACCCGGGACTGTGGGTGGTACCCAAGCGCTAACAGAATAGGTAGAGACAGGACTGGCAGCTTGACTCCTTTGTTAGAAAACGTATCTGTACCTCATACACTTCCATTGTTAATTAGCATTTATGAAGATCGAACATTTTTAAAATTCTCTCTTTTAAACTCTTTCTTATAGTTATTTACAAGTTGGATGAGTAGGTATCTTGGAGTCAGTTCTTTTTCTTAAATTTGACTTAATTTTGAGAGAGAGACACACACACATACACACAGAGTGAGAGCAGAGAAGGGACAGAGAGAGAGGGAGACACAGAATCCGAAGCAGGCTTCAGGCTCGGAGCTATCAGCACAGAGCCCTACATGGGACTGGAACCCACAAACTGCGAGATCATGACCTGAGCGGGAGTCGGATGCTTAACTGACTGAACCACCCAGGTGCCCCTCTTGGAGTCAGTTCTGTGGTGGAAAAACGAAAGGAATGGTTTCTTTCTTTGCTAGGTCAAATGAGAGTGTTAAAATGTCTTGGCTTCGCTATTAAAAACCATGTTGTTAAAGAACATTCTTTGACCTAAAAAGATGTTTATAGTATATTGCCAACTGAAAAGAGAAGGCTATGAAACTGTCTTTTAGTATGTATCATTTCTGTTAAAATGCATGGAGAGAAGACCTGAATAATAAACACCAAAATATGATTATCTGTGTTGGGATTAAACAGCTCAGTTTTGCTTTTCTGTTACTTTTATAATCAGACAACACACACATATAAAAATGTCATGGCTAGAAACGATTGATCTTTTGTCTAAGTATCACCCGTGTCAACAGCACGTTGGCGACAATGCCCTCCCATTTAAGCCAGGCAAGCGACGCAAAATTCATAGTGTTTTGTGAATCACAGCAACTTGAATAATTTCTATCAGCCTTTGTTTCTTAGACTTCATTCCTAGTTGTTCCTCAGCTTCCACATTATTAAGATGTAAAAAAGATGCCATTGTGGGCACTAACATAGAACACATTACTGGCCCACGGGCATAGGCAAAGGATATAACATAATTGTATTCTGGAGAAAAATTATAAAGGAGATGGCCATTTTGAGAGGAAATGACAGAAATGCAGTGACCCAGTTTGGTGATACATTTCAATGTGGGACCTTCCATGAGAAATCCATAAACAGAGCTCTCCTAAAACCAAGACTGGAAAAAACCGGGAAGGCCCTGAATGCCTGAAAGCACCGGGGACCGTAGCTCTTGAACGACTTGCCCCTGTTACCCAGCGTCTGCGGGGCCCCAGGGTCACACGTGTGCGGGCGCGCGCGGGGGCGCGGGCGCGCGCACACACAGGGACCGTGGGTTCGAAGCCGGCCGAGCACGGTCGGGACTCCCTGCACCGCCTGAATCCCTGCAGGTGGTATAACCTTGGCGGCAGCTGGAGTGGTTCCGGAGGAGGAGCCCGGTGCTCCGCGTAGGGAAACTTTCGGAACTGGAGATGGGCATCCTGCCCTTGCTTGGCACACACACTCCCGACCCGGACGCTAGCGCACACGGGTCTGTCATTGCATTTGTCCTGGGAATGACACACGAAGTGGTGTAATTAGACACCCAGGGAATTGAGAGTCGGTTGGGCTCGGGAACCGCATTTGGGAGGGGGGGCGGGTGGTGCGCAGGTAAGGGGCGCTAGGAGGGGCACGTCCTCAGCAAGCCTGGGGGCGGGGGGCCCAGCGGCTGTTCCCGCCCCACCCCCACCCCTCCTCCCGGAGCAAACGTGCCGGGCAGGTGGTGCTCCGGGGGCGCCGGGCAAGGCCCGCTCGCCGTCCGCGCCAGAGGCCTCCGCGGGTCCTCCAGCATCCCTGCGTTCCACGTCGCGGCGGCCGCGGCCCCGCCGGGGGTGCAGCCGCCCGCGCCGCGGCCCGCGCCCCTCCTGGGCCTCGGCTCCGCGCCGCGCAGCTGGGGGGACCGACCCCGCTGGGCCCCGCGGGGCTCGGGCGGGGGCGGGGCGGGGGGCGGCGCGGGCGCGCGCGTGGCCGGGCCGCCATATTGGATCCGGGCGCGGCGGCGCGCTGTAGGCTGCGCGCGCGCGGCGGGGGCTGGGGGGAGCCTCGCGGAGCCCAGGGCGCGAGCGCGCCAGGCCGGGAAGGCGGGGGAGGGGTGGGACGGAGAGGAAGGGAGTGGCTGCGAACCGGGCTGCCGCAGCCTCCGCTCTCCTCACCGGCGGCACCGACCCCTCCTCCCGCGCCCGGTCGGGGAAAAGATGCCCTGAGCCCCGGGGCGTGAAGAAGGGGGAGAAGGCGCCGACCGCGTCCCGTGAATCCAGAAGCCCACCCCCCTCCCCCCGCGCCCCGCGCCAGGGCGTCGGGAGCCTCCGGGGCGGCCGCCGGGCGGCCGAGGGGGGCGGGGGAGAGCGGCCGTCCGCCGCGCGCGGCGCAGGCCCCCGGCCGGCGACCCCCCGCCATGGGGCGGGCGCGGGCGGCCGAGTAGCCGCAGCCCCCGGAGCCGGGGCGGGCGCCGCCGCAGCCCGCGCGTCAGGCCCCGGCGGACGCCGCGAGGAAAATGAGGAGTGTCGTCCGGAATCCGCGGGAGAGCGGACTCGCCGCAGAGCCCTGACGAGGGGGACGCCGGGAGCAGGGAGGAGACGCGTCCTCCGGGCAGGGCCGGGCGGGCGGCGCGCCGAGGGGCTGCCCCGCGGACCCCGCCGCCGGGCCGCTCTGCCCGCGGCGCCCCGGGAGCCTCTGCGGCGGCGGCGGCGGCGCTGCCTTTGCCTCCGCCGAGTGCCTTCTGGGGGCTTCCTCCCCTTGCCGTGGTCCTCCTTCCCCGGGAGCGGATCGGACCCAAGCCATTAATGATGCGGCCGGGCTCGCTGTGGGGTTGTGTGGCACGAGGTGAATTTTGAATGAAGGCGAAGAGTTCGGTTTTCTTTTCTTTCTTAAAGGAGAAAAAAAAATTTTTTTTTTTTTTTTTAAAGAAGTCTGGACTCTTGGGTCCGTTGTACTTGGATCGCCTCCTGCGACTGCACCGTGCTCTTCTTTGGAAAAGATGTACGAAAGCCCCGTTGCATGGTAGCTCGCCCCGCAGAGCCGGGTGTGCGCGCGGAGCCAGGCGCTCCGGGCCGGGGGGCTCCCCGGCCGCTCGGGGGCGGGGCGGGGGGGGTGTTGTCGGGCGTCCGCGGCCCGGCCTGACAGCTGCGTGAGGGGACCGGACCCACCGCTTCCAGAACTCCGGCTCGGGGCCGCCGCGTGCCCCGCGCGCCAGTGACCGAGGGGAGGCGCGGCGGACGTGGGCGCAAACATGTCCGGAGAGGTGCGCCTGCGGCAGCTGGAGCAGTTCATCCTGGACGGGCCCGCTCAGACCAACGGGCAGTGCTTCAGCGTCGAGACGCTGCTGGACATCCTCATCTGCCTGTACGATGAGTGCAACAACTCTCCGCTCCGAAGGGAGAAGAACATTCTCGAATACCTGGAGTGGGGTGAGTGTGCCTGGCCTAAGTCCGCCCCCGTTTCGTTGGGCATTGGTGGTTTCGTTGTTGCGGGGGGTCGCCGCGAGTGAGCGGCGGGGCTCGGCGATCAGTACGTGGCTGGACATAGATCGTCCATGTGACATGTATGGTAAACGCGTCACGGGCCTGGTACGTAGCTCGAAGTACATGTGCGGGAAGGCAATGGATCCCACTTACCCGAGTTTTGTTTTGTTTTGTTTTTTTTTAAATAGTTTTTGGTAGATGTTGTCGCAAGAGTAAAAACCGCGCTACCCCATTATTGCCTTGATTTAAAGTGGCGTTTGGGAGGAAGGACTTCTGTTTTCAGGTCAACCGTCAGAGATTTTGAGTAATTCCGTGATGAGCAAAGTGGATTATTGCTCACGGTTGCCCCAGCGCATGGCGGAATAACACACATTCAGTTGAAAGGTGTCGGTTGGGAGAAACGCATTCCTTCCCAGGGTCTGGAAATCGCTCTTGAAATGGGCGGAGAGATGAACATCTCTTCGGTCAACAGGAACTGGAAGGTGGTGGCCCGTGGGTTTTATTTCATCTCCGTATGGCACTCGCAGAGGAAACTGCTGCACACGGACTTTCCAGAAATTGTCATGTCTGGAAGACAGCATGACATAATGGTTAAGACATTTTGCGATAGTACTTGGTGGGGAATGTTTGGGAACAGCTCCCACTTGAGGGGTAGAGGTACTGTAAATTTAATTCGGATCTAAGCCGGTTGGACTTTTGTCGTCATTTCCCTCCCCGGAGACGGGATTTGGAGGAAGACCTACCGTAGCCGAATAGCTCAGCGAGGCGCGCAGACGCTCCATGTGACCTTCAAGCTTGGGGGCTTGGCCTAAGTTCTTCTTCCCGGGTCACGTGCGTGCGAGCCCGTTGAACACCCGGCCCTCTGTTGGGAGAGAGAAACTCCTCACCACCCACACCTGCGCCGAGGGGTGTGGGCCAGGGTCGTACCTGTGGGGTCCTAACAATTTTACTTTGTTGGCAGGTGTTCGCACTACAATGCCTTCCCGAGTAGACCTTTATTTTCTTGAAGTACAAGTCGAGTGGTGATTATTTCGTTGATTGATTGACTGATTTTTGGTTTGAAATTGATTAAAAATTAGTTTGTCAGGTAAATCACTCCTGGGCCGTAAGATGGCCTATCCATAATAATTGTATTGAACTTGGCCCGGATCAGAAGTTTTTCTAGCAGCTTCATGTCATGAGGTGTTGAAAGTGTGTGTGTGTGTGTGTGTGTGTGTGTGTGTGTGTTCATACATGTGAGTGGGATGGTTTTTACAGGCTCCTAGGCTCATGCTGGGAATGTAAGAATTCGAAACCATCTTTTCTCCTAAGCGTGAGACCATTGTGATTGACTTTGGTACTGGTTTTGTATGTCTTTTATTTTTATGTGTAGGGTAAACTATTTTATAAAGCATATGTAATTTTCCATTCCCTGTTTCATAAATGTAGAGACTTTTCCTAGTGTTTCTTTTGAAAATTCAAAGAAACGGTTTAGGTACTTCTAGAGTGCCCGTTCTTGGATTATGGTTCCATAGCGACACTCATGTCAATGATCATGGTTGTCATTTAATATCTGTTCTTTCTCATCTGTGAAATGGTGGGAGATCTCTATGCACCAGTAATAAGTATAAATGTACAGTTATAATAAAAGAGAAAATCATATCCTGAATTGCCTTTTGGTTTTTAAGAGTTTACATAGTAGTTTTGTGCAATACGATACTTTGCTGTTTGGCCAGAATAATTTATGTATATCTTTCCACTAAGTATGTTTTCTTGAGCTTTGTTTTTTATATCTCTATAAAAAGAACCCTTGCTTATGCATATTTAATTTAAGCCAAATAAGCCAAAAATCGAATAAATATTTGGCCAAACACATTTTATTTTTATTAATGTATTTTAAGTAATTTCAAACGAGGGATTTTGCACAGTTTAAAGTAGGTTAAGTTTTAGGGGTATCGTTCATATTTTGTCTTTTTAGAAGTCTGATATGACATGACAAAAATATATAGTCTCAAGTAAATTCATATTGTATTTCTCAGTAATCAAAAAAAGAGACTAGAATTTTTAGGGACTTATTCTGTACACTGTGGGGTCAAGCAGTGATTGTTCAGGCATTTGTAAGATAGATAATGAGGTCTTGAAAGTGGGAGTTCTCAAACACAGAAGTTTGGGGAAGGACTAAGAAGAAGTTAAGAATGGAAAAGCTGTCAAGAGATGTATCTTCAGTGGTATTGCTATTTTTAAGTTATTTGAGAATTTATGTTAAGAATGCCAGTGTGTTCTCTGCATTTAAGTATTGATATAGGTTAGCTGTTGGGTCTCAGTTGATTACTACCGTTTGGGGAAATGCCCTATTTTATTACCTAACATATAAAAAATAGATCAAGGAAGTTTCCAGATAGCGAAATGACCCCAATAGAATTTCTTAGACATTACTTTTTTGGTCTGTATTGGAAATTTGTAGGGATTGTTTGTTGGGCTTGAATATGATAATTATGATTTGTGTGAAATGGTACAGTTTTTAGCTTGATTTTTTAAAAGATCCAGTATTTGCAACAGTAGAGCAGTAGTCGTTAAATAGTCTGTATTACGTGCTGGGTATATTTGTGTTTGGCTGTTTACGTGAATGAATGCGTCATCTAGTTATGCCTTATTTTTATGCTGATGATAGGCTACTGTAAAAAATGGAGTCAGCCAAGATTCTGTCTGTGTGGCTTCATTCCATCAATTTCACTTTATTCCTGGTTATGGTCCATTTCACTTTTATTATCGGTACAGTTAATGTTTTGTTCGTTACACTATCATGACAAGAAAACTGACAGTTCACTCAGGTACTTTTTTTCGCGGGTGGGTGGGGGACAGCATTCCTTGTTCTTGCTGATGGCTTGAGGGAGGAAGTGTAGACCTAGAGAGGAAGAAGGAATTAAGCCAATGAGCAGTAGAGCAGGGGGATGAGAGTGCCTTCAGGCTATATAGACGGCTTAAATTTAATAATGCGTATTTTCCAGTTATATCCAATAAGATTAGAAAGACTTGTGTCCTTGTTTTTCAACTGTTGAAATGATAGAGATTTGTGTGTTTGTTTATAAAATAATAGTTTTGATATCAGCAGAACTCTACAATGATTTACAGTAGAATTGTATGAATAAAAACAACGTTTATATTATAAACATTATAACTTGCTGTCACTGACGACATGACTGTCTTGTTCACTGAATTGGCTACCTCTCCTTTGAAAAGGGAAATTGGTATTTTAGGGACTTCTTTACCAACTGACTTAAAACACAGATGTCAGATAATGTTAATACAAAAGAAGCATGCAAGGCTGTGTGTGGATAACTGTTTTTTGGTGCTTTCTGAATCTTGTACTTGGTAATCTCATTTAAGTTATCCTTAATTTTGTAGGTTATTTAGTATATGCATACTCATACATCTAAATAGTCAATAAGAAACTTATTACCAGAGCACCTCAGCTCGTACTGGGGTTTAAACTGTTCCTTTCATTGGGGTGGTTTTGAAGCTTATTAACATCTTTTCACATGTGGGTCAGTTAGGTGAGGTGATGAGGGCTTGTTAGAAGGATCTGAATCATCTGAATCTTTTCTAGGTTGCTTTGTTTTTCACTGCAGCTGTAGGTTAGTAGAATTTGTCACACCAAACTATCAAAGTGTTCATGTGATACAGATGATTAAGTTTATTTTATTTAAAGTCCTCAGGATTATCATCAATGTCATCAGAAATACAGGTTGGGCACTTGTTTCCTTTATACTTGCCAGTAATTTAGTCTTATTCTAAGAATGACAGTAAGTATAATTTTTTGATCTAATACAATGCTGATACAGTAGGTGATGTCTATTATTTTTCTATTTCTCTTTTTTGTTTCTTTTTTAAATAGAAGTATAATTAACGTCCAGTGTTATATTAGTTTCAGGTGTGCAATCCAAGGATTCAGCGATTCTGTACATTACTCAGTGCTCTAGATAAATGTCCCCTTAAGCCCTTTCTCTGTTTCTCCCACCCCCCCCATCCATCTCCCCTCTGGCAACCACCAGTTTGTTCTGTGTTTAAGAGTCTGGTTTTGTTTGTTTGTTTGTGTTTGCCTTTGTTCATTTGTTTTATTTCTTAAATTCCATACATGAGTGAAATCGTATGGTATTGCATCTCTTTTTCAAAAATCTATGTGGCTCCGTGAGTGAGAGTGGGGATGTTAGGATTAACACTTTAAGAATTTTAGGAATTTATTTTTCATATGGAAATGCAAGGCATACCTTAGCATAGCAGCGTAAAAGCAAACAGCATAATGTTGGCAGTTTTGTGAAACATTTCCTAATTCCTGGGACTCGGTTAATAGTACAGAGTAAGCCCAGGCTGTTTAGGGTAAAGGAACCAAACTTGGTACAAATTAATACTTTGTTATACTACACTTCACTTTGGCAGTTAATTTCTTTGAAACCTTTTCTCTTTTGGTACACTTAGTGCCAGTATGTTGTGTAGGTAGCTCATTGTGTTCCATCCTATTGTTTTGATAGCTTTTAAAATCAATTTACTGAGTCCAGAGAGCATTTAAAAAATTAAACAGACCAGAATAGAGAATATCAAGTACATTGTGTTTAGAAAGAATAAGTATTTTCCTGTCAAACTCTTTGTTTTTCTGTATTTCTACTGTAGATCGGGATCAAAAGAGTTTGAAACTCTAGTGTAGATTGAAGCTAATATATGTTGACTGTTTAACGGCAAAAAGATTGTAGACATAGTTCTTTTTTTTTTTTTCAGAAAGAAAAGTGCACATCATTAAAAAAAAGGGACAGACTGGAGAATTTAATGGAGAGGAGTTTAGAAAGGGACCAGGAACTAGGAAGGAGAGACGGAGAACGGGAGAAAGGACGGACTAGAAAATGAGCGCGGATATAGTGTTTTCCTGGGTTGTTGCTTAAGTCCGAGCTGTGAATGAGTATTTTTAATTTACAAGAACTCAGTGAACGGAGAACTTGACTTTATACTCCTTTGTATTGTCTTTGATGGTTCATTTCCTTTTCCTTTGACATTTTTCCTTTTCTGACTTGGGGTCTTGGATGTTGACTCACTGATTGTCAGAGTTGTGTAAGTGTGGCAAACAGGAGGGATGACCCTATGACCTGTAGACTCTGGTGTTTTTTGGTTCTGTCTTCCCATTACTCCAGATGAACTCTATAGTGGATGCAAGTGAGAAGGCTTTGCTAGTTCCATGGATTTTCGGATCCCTTGTTACTCACACGAAACTGCCAGCGGGAGTGATGTAAGGTTTTCGGAAGCTATGGCCAAGAATTGCTCAGCTGCTTTGCCAGTATGTGAATCAGTCCAGAAGTTCTTTACATAAAGACTTTTGTTTTTCAATGACCCGCATTGCACGTATAGGTCATCCCAGATATATGAATGGCTGTCGTTTTTGGCCACTGCCTACAAAACTCCTTTGTACATGAGGGGATTTCTCTTCCCCACTGGTGCTCATCAGGGCCCCGCGGTAGCGGTAGCTCTTGCGGTCTAGTTGCTCTGAACTGACTTTCTTTTTTTTTTAAAAATTTTTTTTTTCAACGTTTTTTATTTATTTTTGGGGCAGAGAGAGACAGAGCATGAACAGGGGAGGTGCAGAGAGAGGGAGACACAGAATCGGAAACAGGCTCCAGGCTCCGAGCCATCAGCCCAGAGCCTGACGCGGGGCTCGAACTCACGGACCGCGAGATCGTGACCTGGCTGAAGTCGGACGCTTAACCGACTGCGCCACCCAGGCGCCCCTGAACTGACTTTCTAGTGTCCACTGCCTTTTTCCACTTAGCACACGGGGAATGGCTGGCCCTTTGCTGGCCAGCCCTCCTACCCCGCCTCCTGGCGCTTCTATATCTGCTGCGCGTTAGCTCTCATGGTGACCAGGAGCGGGGCGGGGAGGGTGAAGACCCGCTCCCCCCTTCCTTCTTGCCCCTTGCTTCTTCATGGTGTAACTCTTTTCTGTTTGGGAATTAGGGCTTCTGCAGTCTAGCCCCATCCCTACTTTCAACAGGTGCTTTGGAAATCCAGGGGATATTAATAGGTGCTTTGTGGCTGGAGAGGGGAGGCAGATGTTTATGTGACTAAATAAATTTGGGAAACTATTTTAAACAAAAGTAAACATCAAGAGTAGTGCCAGTTACTCTAGAATTTATATATGATGAGAATATTTATATATTATATATGAGAATATATATATATATGATGAGAATATATATATATATGATGAGAGAATCATCATTTTTAAAAAAAATTTTCTAATGTTTTATTTATTTTTGACAGACAGAGACAGCATGAATAGGGGGAGGGGCAGAGAGAGAGGGAGACGTAGAATCCAAAGCAGGCTCCAGGCTCTGCACTGTCAGCGCAGAGCCTGATGCGGGGCTCGAACTCAGGAACTGCGAGATCATGACCTGAGCTGAAGTCGGATGCTTAACTGACTGGGCCACCCAGGCGCCCCTTGTCTTTTTTTTTTTTTTTTTTTAAACCATACCTGGATGATGTATGACAACAAGTATTCCATGGAACACCCTTTGAGAAACACTCTTTTATTACGAGGTCATGGTGTTTCTTTTTTTTTTTTTTTTTTTTTAAAGAGTTTGTCAGTTTCTTTCTTTTTTTTTTTTTTTTTAACGTTTTATTTATTTTTGAGACAGAGCATGAACAGGGCAGGGGCAGAGAGAGGGGCAGAGAGAGGGGCAGACACAGAATCAGAAGCAGGCTCCAGGCTCCGAGCCATCAGCCCAGAGCCCAACGCGGGGCTCGAACTCACAGACCGCGAGATCGTGACCTGAGCTGAAGTCGGACGCTTAACCGACTGAGCCACCCAGGCGCCCCAAGGTCATGGTGTTTCTTGTATCAGGGTTAGAAGGAGGTGATTTTGGGAAACTTTGGGATACTTTGCGGTTTGAGGAAGAATCATAATTTGAGTAAGTTGTATCTTACTTAGTGGTTGTGGACTTTTATTTTTTTTTTATTTTATTTTATTTTTTTTAATTTTTTTAACGTTTATTTATTTTTGAGACAGAGAGAGAGACAGAGCATGAACGGGGGAGGGTCAGAGAGAGGGAGACACAGAATCTGAAACAGGCTCCAGGCTCTGAGCTGTCAGCACAGAGCCCAACGCGGGGCTCGAACTCACGGACCGCGAGATCATGACCCGAGCTGAAGTCGGCCGCTTAACCGACTGAGCCACCCAGGCGCCCCAATGTGGTTGTGGACTTTTAATGGTCTTCTGTGTGATAGTCATGTGAACTGAGAGATAAAGTTGATCATGTGGACTAGCACAAGAGCGATGCCGATGAACTATTACATCTAGGAGAAGCATCCTAGAAAGTAGAGTGAAATTAGATGTAAAATCGTGAACCAGTACGATCAACCCCTACAGTCCTTGAAATTACTGAGAAGAATAATTATGACCTTTTCTTGCTCTAATTAAACTTGCTTTTCAGGGAGTCAGAGTGGCTCAGGTTGAGCGTCTGGCTCTTGATTTCGGCTCAGGTCATGATCCCGGGGTTGTGGGATTGAGCCCTGCGTTGGGCTCTGTGCTGAGAGTGGAGCCTGCTTAGGATTCTTTCTCTGTCTCTCTCTGCCCCTCTCCCCCACTTGTGCTTTCTCTCTCTCTTGAAAAAAAATAAAATAAGTAAATAAACTTGCTTTTCAAGTATAGGGAATCACTATAAGTACAGAAATTCTCACTTTATCTTTTGTAGCTTTCGTTACTGTAATTGTTAACGTGTTGCGAAAATATTTATCTCAAACAGTTTGATTCATGACTTTGTGATATTTAAGAGGAAAAGGTCAAGGACTTACTATTTTAGAATTCGTTGTAGTACTAAGTATTGTTTTTTCTGAGGTTACAATGTTTTAACTAAGCTATTGGTTTTAGACTTTTGGACCAGTGTGGAATTTCACAACTCGCTATAACATTGTATATGTGAAGCTATGGATTTCAAGTGCCAGCACCTATTTATACGTAGCGTAAAGAAACCAGAAAATACAATTCTTTTATTGAAGAGAAAAACATGCATACAGGCATACCTTGGAGATATTGTGGGTTTGGTTCCAGACCACCACAATAAAGCAAATACTGTAATAAATGATTCAATTGAATTTTTTGGTTTCCCAGTGTATATAAAGGTTAGGTTTATTTACTAAGTGTGCGGTAGCATTATGTCTAAAAAAAAATGGACATACTTTAAATAAAAAATACTTTATTGCTAAAAAACGGTAACCATCTGAGCTTCCAGTGAGTCGTGATCTTGTTGCTGGAGGGTCTTGCCTCCCTGTTGGCGGCTGCTGACTGGTCAGGGTGGTGGGGCTGAAGGTTGGGGTTGGAGCAGTTTCTGAAAATACGACAAGTTGGCCTCATCGCTGGACTCCTGCTTTCATGAGCGAAGTCTCTGGAACACGCGACGCGGCCTGATCACATCTGACCCCTGGCAGAACTTCTCTCGGGACTGGAGTCCTGCCTCAGACCCTGCCGCTGCCTTATCGGCTCAGCTGATGTCCTGTTCCAAATCCTCTGTTGTCATTTCAACGATCTGCCCAGCGTCTTCACCGGGAGGACCTTCCACCTCCAGAAACCATGTGCGCATCCAGTCAGGTTTGACGAGGAGATCGCAGGCCTTTGGTCCCGTCTGCAGCCCCCACTTCTGACCCCGGTTCCCTTGCTGTTTCCACCACAGCGGCAGGGGCTCCCTCCCCTGACGTCTTGAAGGGGCATCTTGAGGGCTGGAACCAACTTCTTCCAAACCCCTGTGAATGCTGGTACTTTGATTTCTTCCCACAGATCACAAATGTTCCTAGTGGCATCTAGAATAGATGAAATAGAAAGGTGAATCCTTTCCAGAAGGTGTTTGATTTGCTCTGCCCAGATCCACGAGAGGAATCACAATCTGTGGCCGCTGTAGCCTAATGAAACGTATTTCTTCTGTAATAAGACCTCAATGTTAAGATTACTTCATGATCCGTGGGCTGCAGAATGGATGTGGTGTTAACAGACATGAAATCAACGTGAATCTCATTGTCTGTCTCCATCAGAGCTCTTGGGTCCCCAGTGCTGTCAATGAGCAGTCGTGTTTTAAAAGTAATCTTTTTTCTGAGCAGTAGGTCTCACCAGTGGGCTTAAAATATTCAGTAAGCCAGGGGCACCTGGGTGGCTCAGTCGGTAAAGTGTTCGACTTGGGCTCAGGTCATGATGTCACAGTCCGTGAGTTCGAGCCTCGCGTCGGGCTCTGTGCTGACAGCTCAGAGCCTGGAGCCTACTTCGGATTCTGTGTCTCCCTTTCTCTCTGCCCCTCCCCTGCTCACACTCTGTGTATCTCTCTCTCTCAAAAATAAATAAACTTAGAAAATTTTTTTTTTTTAATTAAAAAAATAATTCAATAAACCATGCTGTAAACAGATGTGCTGTGATCCCAGGCCTTGTTCCGTTTCTGGAGCACAGGCAGAATAGATAGATGTAGCATAGTTCATAAGGGCCCTGGGATTTTTGGAATGCCACATGGACGTAGGGTTCAAGTTAAAGTCCTCACCAGCTGCATTAGCCCCTCACAAGAGACTCAGCCTGTCCTTTGAGGCTTTGAAGCCAGGCATGGACTCCTCTCCAGCCATGAAAGTCCTAGATGGCGTCTTCCAATGCGAGGCTGTTCTGTCTACACTGAGACCTGTTGCTGAGTGTAGCCCCCTCATTAATTCTCTCGGCTGGACCTTCTGGAGAACTTGCTGCAGCTTCTCCATCGGACTTGCTTCCTCACCTTGTACTTTTATGGAGACGGCTTCTTCCCTTAAACCTCGTGACCCAGCCTCTGCCAGCTCAGACTTCTCTTCTGCGGCTTCCTCCCCTCTCTGAGCCTTCACAGACTTGATGGGAGCCAGGGCCCTGCTCTGGGTCAGGCTGTGGCTTAAGGGAATGTCGTGGCTGTTGGCTCTTCCGTCCGGACCACGGACGCTTCGTCCACGTCGGCGGTACGGCTGTTTCGCTCTCTTGCCATTCGTGTGTTCACTGGCGTAGCACATTTCATTTATTTTGAGAACTTTTTCTTTGTGTTTATAAGTTAGCTGTTGGGTGCACGCAGCCTGGCTTTCCGCCTGTCTTGGCTTTCAGCATGCCTTCTTCACCGAGCTTGATCATTTCTGGTCACCTTGTAGAGTGAAAGACGTGCGACTCTTCCTGTCACTTGAACGCTTAGAGGCCATTGCAGGTTGTTAATTGGCCTAATTTCAGCCTTGGTGCGTCTCAGGGAACAGGGAGGCCCGGGGTGAGGGGCAGAGATGGGGACACAGTGGGTCCGTGGGAGCACAGAGTTTATTGGTCAAGTTCTCCGTGTTCTGTGGGCGTGGTTCGCAGCGCCCCTAAGCAGTTACAGCAGTAACATGACAGATGAGCGGTCACCGGATCGCCATAACAAATAGAACAGTACTGAGAAGTTTGAAATATTGCAAGAATTACCAAAACGTGCCCTAGACGTGAAGTGAGCAAATGCTGTGGGAACAGTGGTGCAGCTTGATGTGAAGCTGCCATTTACTTTGTTTGTAAAAAAAAACAAAAACAAAAAAAACCCAATATCAACGAAGCACAATAAAGTAGTAAATCATCGGAAGGTCAGTGGTAGCCGCATGCTGTGTCACAATGCCTGTGGTGGCTCACCTCTCATCTCCTCATCACAGGCATTGTGTCCTCTCATGTTGTCACAGGAAGGGTGAGCACAGCACAGGGAGGTATTTTGAGAGGCCACATTCACATAACTTTTATTGTAGTGTACTTTTGTAATTGTTACTTTTTTTACAGTTTATTTAAACTTTATTTTGAGAGAGAGCGCACGAGCAGGGGAGGGGCAGAGATCCCCCAGCAGGCTCTGCATTGTCAGTGCGGAGCCTGATGCGGGGCTCGAACTCAACACCCATGAGATCGTGACCTGAGCCAAAACCGAGAGCCGGACGCTCAACTGACTGAACCATCCAGGCGCCCCTATGATTGTTATGTTTTATTATTAGTTATTGTTAATCTCTTACTGTGCCTAAAATTTAAATTAAACTTTATCATAGGTATGGACGTATAGGAAAAAATACAACGTATGCAGGGTTCAGTACTGTCCTCAGTGTCCACTGGGGTTCTTGGAACATACACCCCAAGGATAAGGGCCAACTACTGTAATCGCTGTTTTTCCCATAAACTCCTCTGGATATCAGGGTGGCAGATAATAAGACTAGAGGATAATTGAATTTGATTATTTAAAGACGAGTAGCTTATAGGGGGAGAAATTAATCAGCTGTTTGTCCCCCTGTGATCTACATTTATTTTTCCTTCCTTCCCCATCAACACTTCCTCTCTCCCCCAATCTAATTATGCCTGAAAGCACTGCCCATATAGATGAAAACAGTCTTCTAAGAATACACGTGAATGAGTTCAGTCACGTGTGGTCATTTATGTTTTGGTTTTATTTCAGATTGTTTAAACATCACCGTAGGCTTAATCAGTGAAAACCCCCCCACCTATTCTCTTTGCTCGATTCGTAGTGATCAAGCTTAATTAAATTTTCTTAGAGTTTCCATGGTGAAGATCTGCAACCTGAAGTGTTCCTGGTCTATACCAGCATCCTGGTAAAGAGCGTTGGGCTTTCCATCCAGACTGACTCCTTGGATTCCTGGCTGTCTGGTCTCAGCCAGCTGCGTAGCCTCTCTAAGTCTGTTCTATCCTCTGTGAAAAAACAGACATAATAGTAAGAGCTTATTTTGCCAAAAGGTTGAAAGTTGGTCTAGGTTTATTCCTTTTCTGGTGATTTATATTTTCTTGTTTTTTGTTTTTTTCCGGTTTTTTGTTTTCGAAGTTTCTGTCTAGCATTATGATAAAGTTAGAAACTAAAATGCTATTTTTTTTTTTTTTTTTTTTTTTTTTTTTTTTTTGTATTTTGTATGGAGATGTCTTTCCTTCCTTATGTGACTATGCAGACAGCATCTTCCTCCTTTTTGGACAAGATATTTTGCATTGGAACATCTTGTTATTACCTGAACTGTTTTTCACCAAATATCAAGCCACTATCCATCCTTTGTATCATCAACAGCACATATTACTAAGTGGCCAGTTACGTTTTATTTTCATATTTATACAGCTCCAATCTGCAAATGAGTGGTAGCGTTTTGGACCTTGAATCAGAAGATTAAAATAACCGTGAAAGGTCATTAATGCGTTGCTCACTTAAGACTGATTGTGGACTAAAGACTATGCAGCACCCACAAGTACATGCTGTGGTCTAACAGGGAATATGAAGAAAAGAACAGCGAACACGATGGTTTCCTAAACGGTGTTTCAAGGGATGTAAATGATTATTCTGAAGATTAAGAGTTCAGTGAATATGGCAGTAGTTTTATTGTATCTTTGGATATGACAAAACACATCGGAGTAAAAGTTTTTAAAAGTTCTGCAATCCAGGGGCACCCGAGCGGCTCAGTCGGTTGACGGTTCGACTTCGGCTCAGGGCGTGATCTCGCTGTTCGTGAGTTCGAGCCCCGCATCGGGCTTTCTGTCAGCCTGTCAGCATGGAGCCTGCTTCAGATCCTTTATCCCCCTCTCTCTGCCCCTTCCCCACTTGCACACTCTGTCAAAAATAAACGTTAAAAAAGAACTTAAAAAAAAAGTTCTGCCATACACAACCCCTTTTAACTTTGTTTTACCTAGAATTTGCCTAAGTCATTTGTCTTTGGAGCCCTTTTTTATGAGGGACATTGGCAGAGTGTGGGAAATGGCTGGTGGACGCTAAGAATCCACAGGCAGCGGCAGAGCCTTTCAACTGGTTTTGTGACACAGGGTGGTTGTTAAATTCTTTATCACATAGGTTTTGAATATCGTCGCAATTTACATCAAACTCCAGAGGTGGAGAATTGAAGGACTTGCCTTTATCCTTTCCCTGCTTAACATTTTTCAGCACTTCATTTGCATCCCCTAGAAGCCAGCCTGACAGCGGTCCTTAGGTTAGCGGGGAGTTCCGCATGGGGTGGATATGTGTTTACAAAGGACAGTAAGACTTGATATGTGCCTTTGACTTTATATGTGTAGTTCCTGGTTTGCAAAGGTGCTCCTGCTTAACCTAGTAATTTTTTTTTTTTTTTCAGTAGAGCTTGATCATTTTTTGATCCAGTTAGCTCTCTAACCGTTGCATTGGAACAGAATTTGAGATATTGTCATGGCTGTGAAATAGAACAAGTGTAGTTAGATTTTATGAGGGTTTTGTAAAAGCAGTGTAATTGTTCTGGTACAACCAGAGTCCCATTCTTTAATATCTGGTTTACTGGGAGTGGCTTCAAGTTGACTCTGATATTATCATTATTATTTTTTAAGATTTTATTTTGAAGTAGTTTCCGCACCTAACGTGGGACTCGAACTTACAACCCCAAGATCAAGAGTCTCACGCTGTTCTGACTGAGCCAGCCAGACGCCCCGACCCTGATATTATTAAAAGCAGTCAAGCATTTACTTCTGTCCTAAGACTTAAAAAATGCTTGTATAAAAAGATTAGGAAAAGCTTACAGTAGCTAATGCCCCGTTTTAAGGTTGTACTGCTAGCTAAGTATGGCCTTGCCCTGACCAAAAATTATAACTAAGAAGCATTTAAAAACAGACTAACAGCTCAGGTATGTAGTCAGGCTGACATACTGGTATGATATCATAAAGCTTCTCTGTGCTCCGTACTTACCAAGATTTTCCTAGAGTTTTTGGTGAAAAACCACAGTAGTATTTGCAAGTCTAGTGTGATTTCTATTTCTGCCTTTTTGCTGCATGCCTTTGTAACGTCATTCCATTTCTGACAGATGCGTGCTAGGGTGACAGTTTTCTCCAGGAGTCCTTGCCGTGTTACATCTCATGAGGTTGTGGTTAAGTGTGTTGATTTTGTTTCTTTTGTCTGTGTTCCCGTGGTAATCTCAAGTACGGGTTCCCCTGGTGTTATTCAGCCTGTGTATCTGGCTCTGTTGACATGTCTGTGTCAAACGGGCATAAATGGATTGCATTCCTGGATCTTACCTCGCTAATGATGCTCTTATTTCTCCATTAAATGCTAAATGATCTGTGACCTCATTATTACGTGTGTCCCTCACCTGAAAATATGGTGAATCCTACCCAGGGCCTTTGTTTAATAGACGGATTTTTATTTTTATTTATTTATTTTTTATTTTTATTTTTTAATATGAAATTTATTGTCACATTGGCTTCCATACAACACCCAGTGCTCATCCGAGCAGGTGCCCTCCTCAGTGCCCATCACCCACCCTCCCTGCCCTCCCACCCCCCATCAACCCTCAGTTTATTCTCAGGTTATAAGAGTCTCTTATGGTTTGCCTCCTTTCCTCTCTGTAACTTTTTTTTTCTTCCCCTCCCCCATGGTCTTCTGTTAAGTTGCTCAGGATCCACATAAGAGTGAAAACATACGGTATCTGTCTTTCCCTGTATGACTTATTTCACTTAGCATCACACTCTCCAGTTCTACGTACGTCGCTATGAAAGGCTGTATTTCACTCTTGCTCATTGCCAAGTAGTATTCCATTGTATATATAAACCACAACTTCTTTATCCATTCATCGGTTGATGGACACTTAGGCTCTTTCCATAATTTGGCTATTGTTGAGAGTGCCGCTATAAACATTGGGGTACAAGTGCCCCTGTGCATCAGCACTCCTGTATCCCTTGGGTAAATTCCTAGCAGTGCTATTGCTGGGTCATAGGGTAGATCTATCTCTAATTTTTTGAGGAACCACCACACTGTTTTCCAGAGTGGTTGCACCAGTTTGCATTCCCACCAGCAGTGGAAGAGGGTTCCCGTTTCTCCACATCCTCGCCAGCATCTGTAGTCTCCTGATTTGTTCATTTTAGCCACTCTGACTGGCGTGAGGTGAATAGACAGAGTTTTAAAAAAACACAACCTGATTCTTTGATCATATCAACATCCTGCTTGATGTCCTACAATGAGTACTGATAGTTTTTAGAATGATATTTAAACTCCTTACCATGGCATATGGAAGTTTAAATGATACAATCCTTGTCTGTTTTCCTCATCTTTTTCTTCACTTAAAAAAATAATTAAATTTGAAACAATGTCAGACATTGCAAATAAAGTACAGTGTCTTTTCCTCTGAACCATTTGAGAGTAAGTTGCGTATTCATTTCCTGTATCATCCCCAAATATTTTTGTGTGTATTTTCAATATTTTCTTGCATAAATGTGATGCAGCTATTAAAATCAAGGAACTGACACTGATGTATTACTGTCATCTGATCTTTAGACCTCTTTCAGGTTTTGTCAGTTGTGCTGATAATAGTTTTATAGCAAAAGTTCAGAGTCACATGTTCCATTTGGATGTCATGTCTGTTAGTATTTATTCGGTTTGGATTAGGTCTTCAGATTTCCCTAAACTTTCTAGACTGAGCCTTTTAAAATTTTTTTTTAATGTTTATTTATTTTTGAGACAGAGACAGAGCATGAGTGGCAGAGGGGCAGAGAGAGAGGGAGACACAGAATCCGAAGCAGGTTCCAAGCCCCAAGCTGTCAGCGCAGAGCCCAACGCAGGGCTCGAAGTCTTGAACCGCGAGATCGTGACCTGAGCTGAAGTCGGTTGTTTAACCGACTGAGCCACCCAGATGCCCCTTGACTGAGCCTTTTGACGATTACTGGCCAGTTATTTCTCAGCATTCGCGATAACTCTAAATTTGGGTTTGTTTCTTCATGATAATACATCTCTGGCAGGAATGTCCCAGAAGTACTCACATGCAGCCCTTTTATGTGGACATCCTTTTCATCTAGTTCAGCCTTCAGCCCTACTCTGGTCCACCATGATTCCACCCATGCCTACTTTGATCTGTGTGTATCTAATTTTGTTTGGATTTATTTCCCATTCTCATCTTTAAAAAATTTTTAAAAATCTTCTCAAAATTTATATATAGTGCAATTTACCCTTTTTGGTATACATTCTGTGAGTTTTGACCAACGTCGAGATGCAGAATAGATCCATCATCCCCCCACGTTCTCTCGTGTTGCCCTTTTGTGCCACACTCACCTTTTGCTCCAGTGGTAATGAAATGGTGACCATTCCATGACTTTTCACTCATTGGTTAATTTGTTTGGAAACTCATCCTCTGTACCACCCTCCCTCCCCCCCGCCCCCCACCAGCCCTGCCTGTCCTAGTACACATGGCACACAGTAGGCGTTTGGTAATGTTGGTTGAATGAATTAATGCCATTGTACTTGCTTTAGACAAGGCTGAAAGCAGTAGATTTGATCTCGAAGCATTGCATGGAAATCATTTATTTTGTATGTCAGGGACTTTCCTCATTGATTTATTCTGTTTTATTTCAGAAGTGATTTCTCATGAGTAGTGGTTCACAAACCCCTCCCTTAGCAGTCGACAGTCTGTACACAAGTGTTTTGTGGGGTGAAGGGAAGGAGAGGGTGCTACTGCTTACATTTAAAAAAAAATTTTTTTTTAACGTTTTATTTATTCTTGAGAGAGAGAGAGACAGAGCATGAGCGGGGGAGGAGCAGAGCAAACCAGGGACACAGAATCCCAAGCAGGCTCCAGGCTCTGAGCCGTCAGCACAGAGCCCGATGCAGGGCTCAGGCTCACAGACCGTGAGATCATGACCTGAGCCGAAGTCGCACGCTCGACCGACTGAGCCACCCGGGCGCCCCAAGGGTGCTACTGTTGAAAGGAATAAGATAAAATCGAATAATGTTTAAGTTGTCAAGTTAAAATTTTCTTACTTAAAGTATTATTTATAAATCTGCACAGTGTCTGACATAAGCCTTAAAGTCTGGTGATTATGAATTGAACGCACAAATATAATTTCTTCCCCTTCTACCATCTTCTAAAACCATAGTAAAAGAATGTTTTGAAAAGTCATAAACATTCAAGGATGAGGAAAACAGGAGGGATTGTCTAGCAGTGAAGTTACGGAAGCCGAAAAGTAGGCAGATGAGCAATGACAGAATTAGCAGATCTGAGAGCCCTCAGTAATAGTGAAAGCTGAACACCTACCCGGTTTACCTGGCAGAATCCTCCAACATCTTAGAAATTGGTGCCTTCAGGAACCTCTGAAAGTTGAGGTTGGGGTGGGGCTAAACTATGGAGGATTGATTGAAAGTGTTTTATAAGCAGTAGAAACTCTCAAGCCTTCCCTACTCTGTGCACTGGGCTACTGTAGTCTTTTCTCCCTAGAGATTGGGTGGTTATTCTCAGTAAAACAGGTTCTCTGGGTTGAAGGTAGTTTAGGGTGGGCATTTCATGCTGAAAATAAGATTAAAAAAATGTTTATTTACTTCTACTTGGCTCCCAGCATGCTGGCAACAGGCCTTCGTCACAAAGACAGAAGAGTCTCTCAGGCGAATCTGACCAGCCTGGGAAGACCCAGTGGTGCGTAGACATCGGGGATCCTTCAGGAGAGGGCTGCGGCAGTCACGCTACAATGCGGGTCATTGTTCCGTGGGCTTCACCCAAGGGTTCAGAGCCTCAGATCGTCTTTTCATTTTCTCATACGTAATATGGCATGAATAGAAATAGGAATAGGAAACCAAAGATTGCCAGATACCCAAGGAAAGCCTCTACTGCATAAGGCAGAGCTCCAAACAAGCAAACAGACAATAAATAAAAAATAAATAAATAAGGCAGCTTACACGAAACAGACTCTGTAGGGAAAGTGTAACTTCAAAAACACACAAAACTCTCAGTATTCTTAGAGATAAGAGAAAACCCATGAAATAAATCAGGATGTCATAGAAGGGAATAAAAGATAATGAAAGAAAGTTCTTTGACGTTAAAAATGTGATCGCTCAAATTAGAACCTCAGCACAGAGTTGGAACGTGGGCAGAAAAAGTTTCTCGGAAAACAGAGCAAAAACTACAAAGAGGAAAGAGGAGATAGCGAGAACATTTTCAGCCAGTTTAGGAGATCTGAATAATAGTCTGAATAATAGGAGTTTCAGTAGGGAGAGTAGAGGGAAGGAATTCATCATGAAATCATTCAAGAACATGTTCTGGAACCGAAGGTTATGAGTTTCTCTATACCCAGCACAATGGGTGGAGATAAATTCACATCAAGATTCACAACCAATACACTGTGGAATTCTCAGAATCTGGGGCAAACAACAAGACCCAGAAGTTTCCAAAGGGAAAGTATACACAGAATCAGCAATCAGAAAGGCTCTGGGCTTCTCAGCAGCAAGACTGGAGGCTAGAAGATGATGTGAATGTTTGAAGAAAAATGACTTCCAGACTGGAATTTTATGCCCAAATTCTCAATCAGGTATGAGGTTGGGATAAGGATGCTTGTAGACATGCAAGTTTTCAAAAAAATTTGCTTTCTGCAATCTGTGGGCTCCCAGTGGGGTATCCAGCCCGCCATCTAGGCTTACCTAGGACTGACGAGTTTGTCCATATTGGAGACTTGTGCAAAAACCAGGGAAGTCCCAGGCAGACTCTGATGAGTTGGTTGCCCTCGCCGTAAGTTAAGGTGAGGGGATACATGATATAGGAAGCAGGAGGTACGGTACAGGGGAGAGAAGCAGGGATTCCCTACGACGATGGTGAAAGGAGAGAACGGCGGCTTCACATTCAACACCGAGGTAGTTTCAGCCAGATAGGAGAGACTTCCCTACTGATGTGAGTGGACATCTGGAGCAAGTTTCGAAGTCTGGAGAGAGTCTAGGGTTGCTTAGAAAATGAAGCAGATGAGAAGGCAGTTATTAAGAAAATAAAGATTTATACAGGAAAGAAAAATAATAATTTACATGGAAACACCAAGTATCGATCTGACCGAAATTATGCTGTAACAGTTTCGGGAAGATGGTACCGGAAAGGAAAGTTTTTTTCAGTGAGGAGGATGGTACCTATTGGGGCCTGATGTTTTCCTTAAAGTGACAGCTGAGTCTGAGTTCATGAATTAGCGATAAAAATGAAAACTTAAAAAAAAAACCAATAGCTTTCAGGGGGCCTGGGTGGCTCAGGCGGTTAAGCATCCAATTTCAGCCTGGGTCGTGATCTCCGTTCTTGGGTTCGAGCTCCGCATTGGGCCCTGTGCTGAACGCTTGCTCAGAGCCTGGAGTCTGTGTCTCCCTCTCTCTCTGCCCCTCCCCCTCTCGCACTCTGTCTCTCGCAGAAATAAATAAACGTTAAAAAAAAATAGCTTTCCTTTTTTACAAAGTTAAAAAGTTCCAATTCCTTTACTGTTTCTTCATAACCTTATTTTCAGACTTTTTCTAAGTCCTGTTAACGAGATACAGTAAAGGGGAAATTTAGAATTTATCAGTATATTCTTTGAGCAGATGAGTCTCTTTTTTTCTTTAGTGATTGTTCTCATGGATGGCAATTTATAAATAGTCTTTGTGTTGGGAGGGTGGTTTATTCCTGAAAAAGCAGTGTAGGATAAGTTCTATGTATTTACGTTAATGATACACAGATCCTTCATTTTTTCTTTTTATTAAAAAATTTTTTTTTTTTAACGTTTATTTATTTTTGGGACAGAGAGAGACAGAGCATGAATGGGGGAGGGTCAGAGAGAGGGAGACACAGAATCTGAAACAGGCTCCAGGCTCTGAGCTGTCAGCACAGAGCCCGACGCAGGGCTCGAACTCACGGACCGTGAGATCGTGACCCGAGCCAAAGTCGGATGCCCAACCGACTGAGCCACCCAGGCGCCCCTCCACAGATCCTTTAAAGGTTACACAATCACACACATAGTACTCCTTGTTTATGGAACTGGACACAGACCAAAAGAACTCCAACGTAGCAACACAGACAAGATAACTCACACACGTGATGGAAATGGTGGGTATAATGGTCACTTCTGTCAACTAGTGAGCTACCAGGGACCGTGAGAGGGGACATCAGAACTCTTGTCACACACACGAGTGCAGGTAGTTCTGTTTCAGAGGTGCTTGGCGGCTCGCGAGTCTCCTGGAATCCAGGCTGGTCCTTGCAAATGCAAAGGAATGCCTCGTGTGAAGTGAGACTCTTCCTGTGGTGCATTTCACCTGTTCACGGAGATCGTATTTTGAAATCGAAGTCCTCGAGCTGTCCTTTTCCTCTTTGTTTCAGTCTGTTTCAGGGAGTGGCGGAGACGGAGGCCTACATGGAGAAGTGGCCGTTTCGGGCCACATTTCTGACTGCCCCGGGTCAGGTTTTCAGAGGAGCACTTCGTTAGTTAACGTGAACATGACGATGCGTGTTGAAAAGCCCACCCCCAAGCAGATGATGATGATTGGATTGTTGCCACGGCCTTCATGTTAGTGTCCCTCTAAAATTTGTATGTTAAAATCCTAACCCCCAAAGAGATGATGGTGTTAGGAAGTGGGACCTTAGGTGCTTAGGTCACGAGGGTGGTCCCCTCACGAATGGGGCTAGAACCTTTACGAAGCGCCCCTTCACCTTGTGAGGGCGCAGTGGCCTGGGGCCAGCCAGCTGCCGAGCGACCAGAGGCGGGTCTTCTCTGGAGTACAGTCATGCGGGCCCCTAGGTCGTGGACTCTCGCCTCGCACGATTGTAAGAAATACGTTTCTGTTGTTTGTAAGCTGTCCCGCCTGTGGTATTTTCTTACAGCAGCATAAAGGACTAATACAGTCGCATAATACTGTTTCCTTACAGTAGACATTCCTTTGATTAGTTTATTGTTTACTTCTGTCATTCAAGGTCATTTTGATTCTCTTTTCCAGTTTGTTGGACACTTATTTTGTTGGTGTCTATTTAAAAAGTTCTGAGGGAAAAAAAAAGTTTTTGGGGCCTCTGGCTGGCCCACAAGAGCAGGTGACTCTTGATCTCAGGGTTGTGAGTTCGAGCCCCACGTTGGGTGTAGAGATTACTTGTAAAAATAAAATCTTAAAAAAATTTAAAAGAAAAAAGTTCTGTAGTTACCCTCACGTTTTACCTAAAAGGGAAAAGGAGGACATTAAAAATACTAAAACCACAGGTAAGATACTTATGTCTTAAATCGGTGATCATTTTTTAGTTTCTGGATTTAATGCCTTTACTTGAAATCAAGTACATACTAACCAGAGTGCTTAGGTCCAACATTCGTTGTTTAAAATAGTTACTTAGAGGGTTGATGGGGGGTGGGAGGGAGGGGAAAGTGGGTGATGGACACGGAGGAGGGCACCTGTTGGGATGAGCACTGGGTGTTGTATGGAAACCAGTTTGACAATAAATTTCATATTAAAAAAGTAAATGAATAAAATAAAATAGTTACTTAGATCAGGATGAAGTATTTATGACAGTCTAGCATATTTTGTTTTCAGTTAGGTATGTTACTAAAAAATACAACTTCAGCTATCCCATTTAAAGAAACAAAGAAGTAAAAGGAAATGATGTAACGTAACTAGTATTTGCGAATGATAAAGGAATTTTCTCCCCAGCGGTGGTGACACTTCCTTTCAGCAGTGTCTGACGTTTCAGTTCTAAAATAGTACGAAGATAATTTTGTAAGAGTATGTAGTTTTGCAATAGAAATTAGTTAGATTTTAAAAAGCTTTAATAAGTGTTCATTAATGCTAAGATTTTTCAGGTAAAGCTGTCTTAACTATTTTTTTTTTTTCCTGAAATGGTCTGCATGTGGCTCAAATTGTATTTCAGTCCGAATTTTTTGTTTTGAAAGTCCAGAAAGCTTTAAGAAGAAGTATCAAGGAAATGTTTAGTTCTGTTTACTGTCCTTTCCCAGAAGCCCTTTCACTTTATTTACTGCTTCGGTTGATTCGACTTCCGTGCTGTTTATTTCTGAAGGTCACCAGCCTCCATAAGATGGGGAGAAGATTGTGATAGATGGCAGGTTGGATGTGGAGTTTTGTTGATGACCGGTGTCTTTTGCTCCGTTTAGTCTAATTTTCTTTTGAGTGCTCGGGCTCCAGCACCAACATACACATGCCACTGTCTAGTTTATACACGTATTTAGCCAAATTAGTCAAACCGAATAAACAGTTTTCTTTAGGTTATTACCACGAAAAATGATACAAGGTGAGTGAGGGCAGTTATAATGCTTGAATTTCTGGTACCATTTGGTTATAATTTAACTTGTGGTTATTTTGTGTGTGTGTGTGTGTATATGTGTGTTGGATGTAATCTAAATGCTCCCCGGGCCTTGGAAATATGTCTGAGTTTGGAATCGTGGTAAAACTCTGGGGAGAGAGGGACCCTTGAAAATGCCAGCTGCCTGAAATTCTTACCTACCGTACACGAGTGTGTGTGTGTGTGTGTGTGTGTGTGTGTGTGTGTGTTGAGATGTTTGAAAATATCATTATCCCTCTTGGTTCCCCCAACTTCCTGTCTCCTTTCTTTCTTTTCTTTTAACTTTTTTCTTTTTGTGGTAAACTCTGCATAGCAATTTGTCACTGTAACCATTTTTAAGTATCCAATTCAGTGACATTATTTATAGTCACAGTGTTGTGCAGCCATCACTGTTCTCTGTTTCTAAAACTTCTTCATCACCCCAGACAGAAACTTTGTGCCCAAAAAGCAGTAACTCTCCATCCTCCTCTCCCCACAGCTCCTGTAATCTACTTTGTGAACTTGCCAATTCCGGATAGTTCATAGAAGTGCAACCATATAGTATCTATCCTTTTGTATCTGGCTTATTTCCCTTAGCATACTGTTTTCAAGGTTTATCCATTCTGTAGCATGTGTCGGAATTTCATGTATTTTTAAGGCTGAATAATACACCATTGTCTGGATAGATACCACATTTTGTCGTCCATCCGTCAGTGAACATTTGGATTGTTTCCACTTTTTGGCTGTTATGAATAATGTTGCGCTGAAACTTGGTGTTTAAGTATCTGTTTGGGTTCCTCTTAAAATTCTCTTGAGGGGCGCCTGGCTGTCTTAGTCAGTAGAGCATGTGACTCTTGATCTCAGGGTTGTGAGTTCAAGCTCCACGTTGCGTGTAGAGTTTATGTAAAACACACACAAAAAATTCTTTGGGTATGTACCTAGGAGTGGAATTGCTGGGTCATGTAGTTTTGAGGAAATGCCAAACTTCTCCAAAGCAGCCGCACTACTTTCCAGTCCTGTCAGCAATGTACTTAGGTTTCAATTTCTCTGTCTCCTTGTCAACGCTTGGTATTTTTCATTTTTCATTATAGCCATCCTAATAGGTGTGAAATGGTAGCTTGTGGTTTTCATTTGCATTTCTCCAATGATTGGTGATGTTGAGCATCTTTTCATGTGCTTATTGGCCATTTATATATGTTCTTTGGAGACATGTCTGTTCAAGTCATTTCTCCATGTATAATTGGGTGGTTTGTCTTTTTGTTGTTGAGAGTTGTAAGTTCTTTATATATTCTGGGTATTAATCCCTTATAAAGATACATGATTTACAAATATTTTCTCCCATTTGGTGGGTTTCCTTTTTACTCTACTGATACTGACTTTTGATGCACAAAATTTCTTTATTTTCATGAAATCCAGTTTATCTGTTTTTTTCTTTTGTTACCTGTGCCTTTCATGCCTTATCTAAGAAATCATTGCCAAGTCCACTATCATGAAGCTTTTGCCCTATGTTTTCTTCTAAGAGTTTTATAGTTCAGCTTTTTTATTTGTCATTGATCCATTTGGAATTAATTTTTCTTTTTTTTTTAAAATTTTTTTTTCAACGTTTTTTATTTATTTTTGGGACAGAGAGAGACAGAGCATGAACGGGGGAGGGGCAGAGAGAGAGGGAGACACAGAATCGGAAACAGGCTCCAGGCTCCGAGCCATCAGCCCAGAGCCTGACGCGGGGCTCGAACTCACGGACCGCGAGATCGTGACCTGGCTGAAGTCGGACGCTTAACCGACTGCGCCACCCAGGCGCCCCTGGAATTAATTTTTCTTATTTTTTAATTTTTTAATAATTTTTTTACTGTTTATTTTTGAGAGAAAGAACACTAGTTGGGGAAGGGGGAGAGAGAGAGGGAGACAGAATCCGAAGCAGGCTCCAGGCTTTGAGTTGTCAGCATAGAGCCTGATGCAGGGCTTGAACCCACAAACCATGAGATCATGACCTGAGCAAAAGTTGGTTGCTTAACCAACTGAGCCACCCAGGCGCCCCGGAATTAATTTTTCTTATTTTTTAATTTTTTAATAATTTTTTTACTGTTTATTTTTGAGAGAAAGAACACTAGTTGGGGAAGGGGGAGAGAGAGAGGGAGACAGAATCCGAAGCAGGCTCCAGGCTTTGAGTTGTCAGCATAGAGCCTGATGCAGGGCTTGAACCCACAAACCATGAGATCATGACCTGAGCAAAAGTTGGTTGCTTAACCAACTGAGCCACCCAGGCGCCCCGGAATTAATTTTTGTATATGGTGTGATACAGAGGTCTAACATCATTCTTTTGTATGTGGAAATCCAATCATCCTGGCATAATTTGTTGAACGGATTATTGTTTCCCCACTGAATGGATTTAGCATCCTTTCAAATACCAACTGGCCATAGATGTATGGGTTATACCTGGAGTCTCCGTTCTATTCCACTGATCTGCAGGTCGATCCTTCTTCCAGTACTGCATACCCAATTTATTATTATTCCTAAGCCTTGTACTAAATTATGAAGTTGGGAAGTGTCAGTTCTCTAACTTTGCTCTTTTTTTTCGAGACTTTTTGACGATTCTAGTCTCTCTGCAATTCCATATGAATTTGAGAATTGGCTTTTCCATTTCTACAACAAAAGACTGTTGGAGCTTTGATAGGACTCCCCTTCTTTATTAACAAAACTCGATTGTATTCTAGCTCTCTTTGCAGTTAGGTGTGGACTCGTGGCTAGTTCTGGTCAGTTGCTATAATGTAAGTGGAAGTGATGTGTGTTATTTTATCAGAAGTTTTATTGAAAGAGGGGAGCCTTCCCCCACTCTGTTCCCTTCTGCTGCACAGAACACGTGGGGTGTCTTCAGAGCTTGGACCACGAGGCTGGGGGCATGAGGGCCACGCTCCATGGATGGCCAGGCTGTGAACTGAGAGCATCCTGGATCCCTGGCACTTTGTCAAACTGCCTTACCAGCCTTTGGACTGTTCAGCTTCAGACTTATTTTACTTGAAAAAGAAATACACTTGTATTTTGTTGAAGCTATGTTGAATTTGAGTTTTCTGTGCGGTAGAACTGAACTTTTCCTACTATAATTAGTTTGGTTGTCTCTTCTTTATGTGCCGTGTGTGAGGGGAGTAAGAAGAGAATATATTGCCAGCATTGCCGGAACTGTGATTAAAAATTTTGTATTGTAGATGTATCTTTTGTGAATTTAACTGTGAAATTATTTTTCCTGAATATGTAATATTAACATGTTGGCCCATAGAAAGCCTTCAATAAGTGTTAGTTACCATTATCACCAATATTGTATAATCTTAGCCTCTTTTTGTGTATTTTTGTAGAATTTTCATAATTACTATTTTCAAAGTCTGCTTAATAGTTCACTAAATAGATACATGATTATTTATTGGGCAGTACGGTGTTTTTGCAATATTTAAGCTATTTCCAATTTTCTTTCGCTGTTATAAATAATGCTGTTCTAGACTGATCTATGTTTAAATGTAATTTTATTATGAGCCAGGGCCATTTTTCAAAGCAGCCTTTGTCCCTGCCTTTATCATGAAATAGTGAAGAAAATGTGAAATAGGTCTTTTTTAAGTGACTTTACCATAATAGCCTTGCACAGCAATCTGAAAGCTATTGGGGATACAGACTTCTGTCACAATAAATGACATTAGTCGAAGATCGTATGGCCTGATCTGAAAGCCCATTCATCAGAAATTCTCTGAGCTGGAGGACCCAGCTTGGTTGACTTACCTTTTTGTGATAATTTTTAGGAGTTGTAAGCAATTAAGGGTTAAAAGTTGATTAAAAGTGTACCGGTCTCAACAAAAATATACCACAGTCCCTAATCTACAACACTTATCACTATTTTTTTTTTTTGTTTGTTTTATTTTTTAAATTTATTTTGAGAGAGAGAGAGAGAGAGACAGAGAGTATGCGTGCAAGTAGGGGAGGGGCAGAGAGAGAAAAAGGGAGAGAGAGAATCCCAAGCAGTCTCTGCACTGATGGTGTGGGGCCTGGTGTGGGACTTGAACCCACGAACCACGAGATCATGACCTGAGCTGAAGTCAGATGCTTAGCCGACTGAGCCACCCAGGTGCCTCTGTATTACTATTTTAGATTATGTATGTTTGTCATTATCTGATGAACATATTAGTCTTCCCTACCAGAGCAGGGACTGTGTCCGTTTTGCTTATCACTTCCTCCCCAATACCTAACACAAGTACTTGGTATATTATAGGTACTCAGATATTTCATTTGATAAATGAAAGAATTGGTGAATGAACATTAGAATAAATAGGAAATAACATTAAAATTATTTTGATACAGTCAAATTTCAACATCGAGTCAATTGTAATGAAGAAAAACTTCTGAAACTCCTACTTTAAAGCAATTCTGTAGAAACTGGGAAAGAAATAGAAATGTGACAAAGAGGGTAAGCTAAATATCAAAATGTTTAAGTCTGTAGACTTTTGGGTTTGTTTGAATGATAATGACAGTATCCAAGTAGAATGTTCAGGAGGCAGAAATATGGATCAGGAGTCAAAGAGTGGTCATTAATGATAATGGCAGTAATTAAATCCAAACAATTATGGGATGCTTACTTTGTGGTAGATAATTGTACTAGTCGTGGAAGGTGGGAAAAAATGTAATAATATTATTAAAATGTTTTTAATCCCCATAATCCTCTTTGTAAGTAAAGTTTTAACAAAGTCAGAATTTTGATTTTAGAATTAGTGGGAAATAGTAAGATTATGACCGAATTATCTTAAGATCTGTTGAATTTTCACTGTATCTTCTAGGGAATACAGAGGATTCGAATTCAGTGAACTTTTTTTTTTTTTTTTTTTAATTTTTGGGACAGAGAGAGACAGAGCATGAACGGGGGAGGGGCAGAGAGAGAGGGAGACACAGAATCGGAAACAGGCTCCAGGCTCCGAGCCATCAGCCCGGAGCCTGATGCGGGGCTCGAACTCACGGACCGGACCGCGAGATCGTGACCTGGCTGAAGTCGGACGCTTAACCGACTGCGCCACCCAGGCGCCCCTCGAATTCAGTGAACTTTAACGGCGACTCATTTGTTAAATAAAACTATTTTCAAAATACTTGTTTTACTGCCATTCTACCAAAAATAATTGGAATAATATTATACCTATCTCACTTTTTAAAAAATTATTTATTTTTTTTAACTTAATTTTTTATTTTTTAAACTATACATCCAAATTAGTTAGCATATAGTGAAACAATGATTTCAGGAATAGATTCCTTAATGCCCCTGACCCATTTAGCCCCAACCCCCACCCCCAACAACCCCTCCAGCAACCCTCAGTTTGTTCTCCATATTTATGAGTCTCATGTTTTGTCTCCCTCCCTGTTTTTATATTATTTTTGTGTCCCTTCCCTTATGTTCATCTGTTTTGTCTCTTCAAGTCCTCATATGAGTGAAGTCATAGGATTTTTGTCTTTCTCCAACTGACTAATTTCACTTAGCATAATACCCTCCATTTCCATCCACGTAGTTGCAAATGGCAAGATTTCATTCTTTTTGATTGCCGAGTAATACTCCATTGTATGTATATATATACCACATCTTCTTTATCCATTCATCCATCCATGGCCATTTGGGCTCTTTCCACACTTTGGCTATTGTTGACAGTGCTGCTATGTGGGGTGCATGTGTCCCTTCAAAACAACACACCTGTATCCTATGGATAAATGCCTAGTAGTACAATTGCTGGATCGTAGGGTAGTTCTATTTTTAGTTTTTTTGAGGAACCTCCATACTGTTTTCCAGAGTGGCTGCACCAGCTTGCATTCCCACCAACAATGCAAAAGAGATCCTCTTTCTCCGCATCCTCGCCAACATCTGTTGTTGCCTGAGTTGTTAATGTTAGTCATTCTGACAGGTGTAAGGTGGTATCTCATTGTAGTTTTGGTTTGTATTTCCCTGATGATGAGTGACATTGAGCATTTTTTCATGTGTCGGTTGGCCATCTGGATGTCTTCTTTGGAGAAGTGTCTATTCATGTCTTTTGCCCATTTCTTCACTGGATTATTTGCTTTTTGGGTGTTGAGTTTGATAAGTTCTTTGTAGATTTTGGATATAACCCTTTATCTGATATGTCATTTGCAAATATCTTCTCCCGTTCTGTCGGTTGCCTTTTAGTTTTGCTGATTGTTTCCTTCGCTGTGCAGAAGCTTTTTATTTTTTTATTTTTTTTTTATTATTTATTTATTTATTTTGTTTTATTTTATTTTTTGGTTCTATTTTATTTTATTTATTTTATTTTATTTTATTTTTTTCAATATATGAAATTTATTGTCAAATTGGTTTCCATACAACACCCAGTGCTCATCCCAAAAGGTGCCCTCCTCAATACCCATCACCCACCCTGCCCTCCCTCCCACCCCCCATCAACCCTCAGTTTGTTCTCAGTTTTTAAGAGTCTCTTATGCTTTGGCTCTCTCCCACTCTAACCTCTTTTTTTTTTTTTTCCTTCCCCTCCCCCATGGGTTTCTGTTAAGTTTCTCAGGATCCACATAAGAGTGAAAACATATGGTATCTGTCTTTCTCTGTATGGCTTATTTCACTTAGTATCACACTCTCCAGTTCCATCCACGTTGCTACAAAGGGCCATATTTCGTTCTTTCTCATTGCCATGTGGTACTCCATTGTGTATATAAACCACAATTTCTTTATCCATTCGTCAGTTGATGGACATTTAGGCTCTTTCCATAATTTGGCTATTGTTGAGAGTGCTGCTATAAACATTGGGGTACAAGTGCCCCTATGCATCAGTACTCCTGTATCCCTTGGATAAATTCCTAGCAGTGCTATTGCTGGGTCATAGGGTAGGTCTATTTTTAATTTTCTGAGGAACCTCCACACTGCTTTCCAGAGCGGCTGTACCAATTTGCATCCCCACCAACAGTGCAAGAGGGTTCCTGTTTCTCCACATCCTCGCCAGCATCTATAGTCTCCTGATTTGTTCATTTTGGCCACTCTGACTGGCGTGAGGTGATATCTGAGTGTGGTTTTGATTTGTATTTCCCTGATAAGGAGCGATGTTGAGCATCTTTTCATGTGCCTGTTGGCCATCCTGATGTCTTCTTTAGAGAAGTGTCTATTCATGTTTTCTGCCCACTTCTTCACTGGGTTATTTGTTTTTTGGGTGTGGAGTTTGGTGAGCTCTTTATAGATTTTGGATACTAGCCCTTTGTCCGATATGTCGTTTGCAAATATCTTTTCCCATTCCGTTGGTTGCCTTTTAGTTTTGTTGGTTGTTTCCTTTGCTGTGCAGAAGCTTTTTATCTTCATAAGGTCCCAGTAGTTCATTTTTGCTTTTAATTCCCTTGCCTTTGGGGATGTGTCGAGTAAGAGATTGCTACGGCTGAGGTCAGAGAGGTCTTTTCCTGCTTTCTTCTCTAGGGTTTTGATGGTTTCCTGTCTCACATTCAGGTCCTTTATCCATTTTGAGTTTATTTTTGTGAATGGTGTAAGAAAGTGGTCTAGTTTCAACCTTCTGCATGTTGCTGTCCAGTTCCCCCAGCACCATTTGTTAAAGAGACTGTCTTTTTTCCATTGGATGTTCTTTCCTGCTTTGTCAAAGATGAGTTGGCCATACGTTTGTGGGTCTAGTTCTGGGGTTTCTATTCTATTCCATTGGTCTATGTGTCTGTTTTTGTGCCAAGAAGCTTTTTATTTTGATGAGGTTCAGTTTTCTTCATGTCGCTGTCCAGTTTTCCCAGCACCACTTGTTGAAGAGACTGTCTTTTTTCCATTGGATGTTCTTTCCTGCTTTGTCAAAGATTAGTTGGCCATATGTTTGTGGGTCCATTTCTGGGTTCTCTATTCTGTTCCATTGATCTGAGTGTCTGTTCTTGTGCCAGTACCATACTGTCTTGATGATTACAGCTTTGTAGTATAGCTTGAAGTCTGGGATTGTGATGCCTCCTGCTTTGGTTTTCTTTTTTAAGATTGCTTTGGCTATCAGGGTCTTTTCTGGATCTGTATACCTATCTCACTTTTATGTCCCTTAGGATGGAAATATGGAAACACTTGTACATCTATAACAAATAGATATATTAGTGATAGGTAGTTATCATTTGGAATAGAAAAAAATCATCTTAGACTTTATATTTCTTCTTTTTTTCAAAAAGTTTATTTATTTTGAGAGAGAGAGAGAGAGAGACAGAGAGACAGAGAGAGAAAACATGAAGTGGGGAGGGGGCAGAGGGAGAGAGAGAAAATCCCAAGCAGGTTCTGCACTGTTAGGAGCCTGATGCGGGGCTTGATCCCATGAACTGTGAGATCATGACCTGAGCCGAAATCAAGAGTCAGATGCTTAATGGACTGAGCCACCCAGGCGCCCCTATATTTCTTCTTTTAAACAGTGATACTTTAAAAACTACTATAACAGGTCTGTTGTAGACCTTATTTTCATTAGTTTTCAACCATCTTTCTTTTAAAATTAACACAAAAGGAATCTTGTGAACATTTGTACTTTATTTCTTGAATTTATGATTTTTGTAGCAGAAACAGGTCAGATTTCTAATGGTACAAGTCCTGACTTTGGTGGTTGAGGTAAAAAGAAACAATTTAAAGGCTCATATGGTAACAAGAAAAAGTTGTTGATTAGGCAACAGAAATGGGGGTTGATGTGTGCTTTTGGCATAAGTACCTAAAAATCCAATGCACATTGGTTTAAATAATAAGGAATGTTTTCCTAGCTAACCTGTCAAGGATGGAGGTAGGGTGAGCCGCTCGGGTTGGTGGCTCAGCAGTTATCACACATGCAGGTTCTTTTAGTCTCACTGCTGCCATAGTGTGGTCTTCTCTTAACACTATTTTTTCTCCAGGATTATAGGCACTGGGACAACATGATTCCCTGTTCAGGTGGAAGAGAGAGAGAGAGAGACAGATAGACATGGTTTCCGGTAGCCTCTCAAGAGAAACAAGACTTTACCTTTCACAGAAACACCCAGAAAATCTCCTGTCTGGTCTTGACGGCCAGAATTACGTCTCCTGTCTGGTCTTGAACTAGTCGTTGCATTGGTGGGATTACTAAGGTACACGGGCTGTGTGAGGGAAGCGTAAGTAACAGTATTAGGAGTCCATCAGGAAGAGGGAATAGATTCTGGGTCAGACAGACAGTCTCCACTACAGTTGGCTTGGTAGTTTGCCAGTATATCTGTAGCATTTTCTTTCGGGATTCTCGGTAGTAAAGTTTTAGGGTGTTCTTTCCCTCTTCCCGAACCACCTCGAAATAATGCCTTCTCTAATGTGTGGTTTTGATTTAATGATTCTGAGTCAGTGTTGTTGTCCGGAAGAGAGAAAAGGATGCATTATAGATGGTCTATAATTAAATTTTAATTTTAAAATTGCAGACGTCATTAAAATGGTGCTTTTCTCAGCCATGTTCTCTTCTGTTGACTTACCCTCTCTGAATGCCTATAAAATGTGTTTATGGTGCTCATTTGGCAGTCAGTACGAATTGTCTTAGATTGTTAATTATCTTTTTATATATATCACCCCAAGGAGCATCTCTTACTGTGTGTTTGACACAATTCCAGCATATATTTATTGTTAGTGAAGTCTGCAGAAGGTGTGGTTAGGAGGTCTGTTTAAAGTTAACTTAGTGAATATTTATCATGCATAATAAATATTATGTGTATAACGGGGCGTGGGAACAATAAAGATGAAGAGTGTGTGCTTCCTGCCCTAAAGGAATTAAGCAGAATGTTAAGTGCATAAAGGAGGCACAAGAGAGAGATTGATTTGATAAGGAGAGTGGGGGATGGACAAGGGTCAGTCATGGAGGTGACCTTGGAGCTGACCCCTAAGAGGTGTTTTGTGAATCAGAGAGGAGGAGGGCATTTTAGATGAAAGAGGGGAACAATGCAACCATGGGTATGGAGGCAGGACAGCTCAAAGTCATGTGCTCAGAGCAGAGGGAGGGAATCGTGGGAAATATACTTGGAAGGGTGAGTTGGGGCCATTTCTGAAGGCTTACTACATAATTTGAATTTGACTCTGGACAGTAGAAAGCCATGGAATATGTATTTGTTTTTAAAGCAAGGTGACTTGGAAATTACTTTCTACCAGAACGTAAGTAGCCTTAAGATTTGTAGTCTTTTGTTATAATAGAATGTTTTTGGACTACACTAATGGTTTCATTTTAACAAATGTTTATTGCATCCCTATGTGGTGTGTACCAGTTTCCGGAGACACAACAGTGACCAGGACAGGCAGGGCTTCACCTGTCACACAACTTATGTCAGAATTTGTGTGTGTGTGTGTGTGTGTGTGTGTGTGTGTGTGTGTGTGCATGTGTGGGGGCTGGGGGGAGTCAGGAGGTAAACATGAACATAAATAGGATTATTTTGGATATTGGTAGGGGCTATAAAGAAAAGTACGGCAGGACAGAGTGTTTTGGGTGGTAATTTTGGTTGGTTGGTCATGGCATGGAGCCAATGTTTCTCGTCTGAGCGACCGGATGAATGGTAACAGCCCAGTGTTTATTGAGCAGTTACAGTGTGCCAGGCAGGCACTGAGCAGTTGTCATGGGTTATGTTACTTACTCATGGCCAACCTTGCAAGCAGGCCTTTTTCTAAGCACAGCAGCCTAGACCTGTGATGCTACCTCTTTTCAGCACAACGTGAAATAGTAATTTTGGAGGGTAGGAGAGTGTACTGAGATTGTCAGGAATATCGTGTTCCTATGAAATGCGTGGTGATGGATTTAAGCAGCCAGTATGGTTATGATTTTTTTTTTTCCTCGCTAGCTACAACCAGCTGGTCAGGGCCAGGTGGAATTGCGGTTTTAACTTGGTGTACCAAAATAATTGAACTTGTGCAAAAGTGGGGGTAGGGGGTTGCTTTTTTCACTCTAGTCTGAGACAGAGGCAGTGATTTCTTGGATTTTATTGTCCCTTAATGCTCTCACAGTATGTCCTAAATGATTCCCTTCCTAGTGACAGGAGCAGACAGGACTCATAGAGGAAAGAATTTGAATGGAATAACCTGGATATCTTCAAGAAAAGCAAACTACCAGATCCTGACAACTTTTCATTGTGACTTTTTTGGGGTCCCTTTACCTGGTTTGGTTTTGGGGCAGTTATTTCAGGTCTAGAAGGGTGGAATTTATTTGAGTGTCATTTCAGGGACAGGTGGATGGAACCACGAATGTAGATTTTGGTTTGCTTTTTGTAGGCATAAGTTGTTATTGAACAATTACTTACTATGTAAAGTTCTCAGAAGATGTGGTTCTTAAGTTAGGGTGTACATCCAAGTGACTTGCATGGCTTTTTAAAAGAACGTATGGTTTAAGAAAAAACAAATAAAAGAATGTATGATTTTAACTCATTTCCAGAGATTGTGATTCAGTTAACTCTAGTTGGAGACCAGGGTATGTGAATTTTAAAAACGCTTCCCTGTTGATTGTAATGTGCGCTTCTGATTAGGAGGTACAATTCTAGACTGGGGAACATGAGCTTGTTAATCTTTATAAGTTTTGGACCCCCCCAATGAATGGACCTGTGTAGGCAACTTGTTTTGCTCCTTGTTTTATACGAAAATCCAGAAGAACTTTGTCGTGTTGGGCCATGTATCTGTACAGGAAGACTGGACAGGGCTGTCTGGACCATGTTTCTCCATCTAGAGTTGTAGGTCAGAGAATCTTTTTGTTGGCCTGTTTAGAACTAAGTGGATTTCTTTCTTTTTTTTCTTTTCTCTTCTTTAAAATTTTTTATTTTTGAGAGATAAAGAGCATGAGCGTGTGCGTGTGAGCAGGGGAGGGGCAGAGAGAAGGGGCCAGAGGATCTGAAGCAGGCTCTGTGCTGACAGCAGAAAGCCTGATGCGGGGCTCGAACTCATTATCCATGAGATCACAACTTGAGCCAAAGTTGGACACTTGACTGGCTGAGCCACCCAGGCGCCCCAAAACTTAGTGGATTTCTAATAGTTAGGAGAACGTAGATTACTAACAAGAAACTCAACTAGTTTTGTCCTAAAATTTAGGCTCAGGGACTAACTTTTAGTATTTCTTTAGGAATCCTGGATTGAGCAATTAGTACACTGTCTTCAGTGCTGTTAAGTTCAGGCACTCAGTGTGATTTCAAGGAGAATGAAAAGTCAAGTAAATCAAGAATTTCTGTAGGAAACAAAAATCCTTGTAATATTTTTAGTTGCAAAATATGAAGAAGTATTATTGAATACCCATCAAACCATACCATTATATCTGATGTGACCAGAGAAGGCATTAATTTCTATTCATTAATTTCCTGTTACGGAAGAAAGAAGGTTTGTGGATTGTTCATTAGTTACTTAAAACAGTGTAGGAAAGCATTTTGAAATAGCACAAACTTACGGCACAAATATTTTCATCACAGAATCTTCCTACTTGGTTCTTAAATACATTTGCTATTTTAATACAGAGAGCAGTAAATAAGACAAAATTTGTATAGGCTCTCAGTAGATAACTGTCGTAAAGTGTCTTCACAATGACTTATGAAGCCTCTCATTTTTATGGTGGGTTACTTCTTGCTCATTTATATTTCTCTCGTTTAGGTGCATACAGAAAGCCTACATAAAAACTTTCTATATCATTTAATATCAACAGAGTCACAGGTGCTTGCCCGCAGAAATATTTATGAGACTAACTTACATGCATCTATCGAGGACATTGCTGTTGCTTCAGCGTGTGGATCGTGTTGCTTAGAGCACCCAAACGCTGCCACTGAAGTAGAACAATGCAAGTTTTTCTTTAATTTTCAGGGAAGATTAAGACATTGGGTAGGATTTTCTCAATTTAAAGTTTTTCCTCTCATAATTTTAATTAGATACTTATTTAAACTTATTTTATAAATAGATATAGATATAGATATCTAGATATTTAGAAAATAGATACTTATTTTTAAAACTTGCAGTAAAATAATACATAACAAGTTACCTTTTTCATCATTTTTAGGTGTGCAGTTTAGGGTCCTCAAGTGCCTTTACTTCATTATGCAGCCGTCTCTACTTTTTATGCGGGCTTTTCTCATCTTCCCAAGCGGCACCTGTTCTCATTAAAAATAACTGCCCAGGGGCGTCTGGGTGGCTTGGTCGGTTAGGCGTCTGACTTCAGCTCAGGTCACAATCTCGCGGTCCGTGAGTTCGAGCCCCGCGCCAGGCTCTGGGCTGATGGCTCAGAGCCTGGAGTCTGTTTCGGATTCTGTGTCTCCCTCTCTCTTTCTGACCTTCCCCCATTAATGCTCTGTCTCTCTCTCTCTGTCTCAAAAATGAATAAACGTTAAAAAAAAATTTAAAAATAACTGCCCATTACTCCCCCCGCCACGGCACCTGGCAGCCGCCATCCTGCTCTCTGTGAATTTCACTATTCTAAATCCCTCTTAGGATGGAATCATACTATGTGTCCTTTTTAAACTGTCTTATTTCCCTGGCTCTACACTTGAATAAGGGAAGAACCACTTGCAAAAAGTGAGGTGGAGCTGTGCCTTTCTGCCGTTTGCATTTTACCTGCTCCTAAGCAAGTGGTATTCCAATTTACATACTTTTTTTTTTTTTACCATTTATCATCTGTTTTTACAATATAACTATAATATATTAAGCAAAATCTTTGATAACTGCAAGCAGTAGCAGAGAACCCATTTTGTGCTTGAGGAATTCTATTGCCTTTTCTACTCAGCTCCCATTAAAATTTTCATATCACATGTGTAGTACGATATATGCAAACACTGGAAGTGATTTTGCTATTTTCTATGTAGATACTTTAGGGTGTTATGTAAACAACTGTTTAATTTTAGTTTAATCTCAGAAGTTCTGCATAGGAGCCATGAAAATAATAATTTTCAGGAAATCACTGCTCTCACCCTAAGAATATTAATATTGCATTCCTAGGTAATATTGATTCATTCACTTTTTCTTTTTCTTTTCCTTTTCTTTTTTTGTTATTTTTTAAAAGCTTTATTTATTTTTTGAGAGACAGAGAGCATGTGCGCGCACGTGAGCAGGAGGGGCAGAGAGAGAAGGAGACAGAGAATTCCAAGCAGGGACCGCGCTGGCAGTGCAGAGCCCGACACGGGGCTCGAACTCATGATCCGTGAGATCACGACCTGAGCCAAAATCAAGAGTCAGATGCCTAACTGACTGAGCCACCCAGGTGGCCCTTCTTTTCCTTTTAATCATTAGAACTCTTTTTCTGACTCAGTACCCAGGTGTTATCCAGAACCAGGTGGGTTCTCACTCTCCTTTTTATATTAAGGGGCGTGCCTCACTCAGGATGATTTATGAGTTCATGGCAGGGCCAGAGCAGAAGTTCAGGCCTCCTGAGCCTTCTCTCTGCCTCGGGCTTTGTTCTTACCCTCTCAGTTGTGAGTTGGAGAATTTGCGAAAGCTCCAACTCTGGGTGGGGGCGGAGGTGCTCGGAGACAAAATTGCTCCCTGGTGCTCAGGGCCGGGCCTCCGGGTCCCACTACTCAGCGCAGGCCCGGAATACTTGCCACCCGAGACTCGCTGGCTGGGGGTGGGCAAGCCTGTGAGCTCCGGGCTGCTTCTGAGGGCTCACGTCCCTTGGGCCTTACCACCCAAGACAGGAACTCTTACCCAGGATTACAAGGCTGGGGCCAGGCTCGTGGCCTTGGGCTGGCTGGCTGCCTGTGTCCCACAGTTTGGAGAGTAGGCTGGAGATATCTTTGAGAGTGATGTCCTGAGAAGTCTTGGAAGTCCCTAGGCACTGGGGTGGGAAGTAGGGACGGGAGGGGAAGCTGAGGGCCCAGGGCTCCGAACCTTCCTGCCCGCAGCTGGTTCTGAGTACAGCCACAACAGCCAGCCAGGAAAAAGAGTTCTAAGGACTTTCAAAAAAAATGGGAAAAAAAAAAAAAAAATTTTTTTTTTTTTTTTAAACTGTAGCATTAAAGGGGTTTTGCCAGGACACAACACTGACTTTCCCGGTTTGGTTTGGCTTAGACTCTCCTGTGCCTCAGTGTCGGAGGGCGTGGAGGCCTGAGTTTGGGAGAGTACAGGGAGTGGGGAGGCGGCAGGCCCGGTGCTGAACCTGGGCCGTGGGACGGGCCCTGCGCAGCTGCTCGTGGACCCCGGTCCCTGGACCGGTAAGTCTGTCCCCGGGGACCTCAGAGGCGGGTCTGCCCCGAGAGGCGGCTCTGACACCCTGGATCCCTGTGCCGGGATCCCCGGCTGGCAGGCTCACCCCAGCGGGAGGAGAAGAGGCAGAGGGCTGAGAAGATGGTCTCCCTTTCCGGCCAGAACAGTCCTTCTCGCGTACTGTGGATGAGCACTGTTAGAAAACAGATTCTCGAGGCTGGAGTCCGTTTTTAAGGTATCATCTCTCACTTACAGCCAAGAATTAAAATCAGATTAAAATTTCTTATTAAGATAAAAATGATCAATTTCACCTTTTTTTCAAAATTGTCTGCTAAAGCTCAGGATTATGGTGATCTAGTCATCTTCACACTGAGGAGTCCGTACCCACGTGCTGAGAATTTCCCAAGGGGTACGTGGGTATGCTCAGTTTTACGGGAATCCAGTTCCAAATCCTCAAGCTCCCTAACTACTCTAAAATCCGTCTGTTTGAGAACACTGTACAGTCTGTTGATTTTCTTTTCCACTCCCATTTCACAATTGCCCATCTCCCGCTTTATAAACTAAAGGTACACTCCTTACCCGTCTCGAATCCTGCCATATGATGCGTTGCTTTGGCTTGTGAAGATGTCCTGGGTGCAAAACAAAAGGGTCTGAGAATGCATGGTTCCTGAGGAAGGGGGAAACAGCAAGAGCTTCTAGAAAAAGCACTGAAGCAGGTGTTTTCTTTCAGTGGTTTATAAACTTGTGGCAGAGTTCTGTCATCCATCATCTTTCTCAGTGCTCTGAAATAAAGTGGTTCATAGTGGGCTATGTCATACATAACACATTCACTTGAGTGAAAATTAGAGTCCTACTTTTTCTAACAGAAAATAAGTCTTATTTTTGCTGATTGGTTTGACAGTGAGGACTGGCTTTGTCAATTAGATTATATGGTGGACATTTCTCTTAAATTTTTCATAAGTTCAGGTTTTGTTGGGATACTCCTTAAAGCACACATGCAATATGAAATACATTGGAAATTAAATCATTTACAACCATTAAATCTGTAATTAAATATTTGAGGGGTGCCTGGGTGGCTCAGTCGGTTAAGCATCCAACTCTTGATCTTGGCTCAGGTCACGATCTCTTTTTTGGTGGGATCAAGCCCCATGCCGGGGTGGATCCTGCTTGGGATTTTCTCTACCTCTCTCTTTGCCTGCCCCCCCCCCCCCTTAAAATAAATAAACATTTGAAAAAATACTTGAGCTATGATTTAAAACTGTTCAGGGGAGGGCGCCTGGGTGGCTCAATCGGTTAAGTGGCTGACTTCAGCTCAGGTCATGATTTCACAGTTTGTGAGTTCGAGTCCTGCGTCAGGCCCTGTGCTGACAGCTCAGAGCCTGGAGCCTGCTTTGGATTCTGTGTCTCCATTTCTCTCTGCCCCTCCTCAGCTTGCACTCTGTCCCTCTCACAAATAAATAAATGTTAAAAAAGATTTTTTGAAAAAAATAAACCTGTTCAGGGGAATACGTTATTTTTTAAAACCTTTGTAGAGACAGTATGTTAACAGAAATATGTCATGACTGTTGCTAGAAGGTTGTGAAAAATGCTGGGTCCTAGAGTCAATCTGAGCGGCCCTGCTTTGAATCTTCTCCCGGGGAATATTGGCTTTAGAAGTTGACTTAAAAACCATTTAAGGTTTTTAAATGGTTGGGGTTCCTGGATGGCTCCTGGGGCCTGGATGGCCTCATTTGGTTGAGCATCTGACTCTTGATTTCAGCTCAGGTCATGATCTCGTGGTTTGAGCCTCACATCAGGCTCTGTGCTGACAGTGCGGAGCCTGCTTGAGATTCTCTCTCTCCCTCTCTGTCTGCCCCTTTCTCTCTCTCTTAAAATAAATAAATAAGCTTAAATAAAAAACATTTTGGGGTTTTATCTAGTGTATCTTGTCCTACTTTAATAAGAAGTTTAAGGTTTTTAAAAAATATAAATTGTTACTTTAATATAAATATACTGTAAATTTAATAATTTTATTTGATATAATTGTACTGGATTTTTATCATTTTGCATTCATTGAGATAATCATGATTGAAAAAAATTTTTTTTTAACTTTTTTTTTTATTCTGAGAGACAGGGAAAGACAGAGCATGAACAGGGGAGGGGGAGAGAGAGACGGAGACACAGAATCTGAAGCAGCTCTGAGCTGTCAGCATAGAGCCTGATGTGGGGCTCAAACCCTTAAACAGTGAGATCATGTCCTCAGCCTAAGTTGGACACTTAACTGACTGAGCCACCCAGGTGTCCCATAATTTTTTATCTTTATTTCTGTAATGTCATGATTAACACTGAGGTTTGGATATTGAGTCAACCTTTACATTCCTGGATTAAACCCATTTTAGTTGTGATGTATAACATGTATTTCTCAATTCGATTTACTAGTGCTTTGATTACAATTTTTTGCATTGTGTACACAAGAGAGATTAGCCTGTAGTTTTCTTATAATGTGTTGCAAGGTTTTGGTATCAAGATTATGCTGGCCTCATAAAACAAGTTGGAAAGTATTTGCTCATGTAATGACAGTGTCATTCCTACTTTAGGTATTTGAAAGCTTGGAAGAATTCAGTGACAGATCTAGTTCATCTGGAGTTTTCTTTCTGGAAAGATTTTTAAGTAGGGATTCAGTTTCTTTATTAAATATAAAATTATTCAAATTTTGTATTCTTGTGACAAGTTGAATTTTCCTAGGAATTTTCCCATTTTAATTTTTATAATGTTTATTTTTGAGAGAGAGACAGAGTGCAAGCAGGGGAGGGACAGAGAGAGAGGGAGACACAGAATCTGAAACGGGCTCCAGGCTTTGAACTGTCAGCACAGAGCCTAATGCCAGGCTCGAACTTGGGAATGAGGAGATCATGACCTGAGCTGAAGTCAGACCCTTAACTGACTGGGCCACCCAAGCACCCCAGGAATTTGCCTGTTTAATCTTAGTTTTAAAATTTCTTGGATAGGGACGCCTGGGTGGCTCAGTCAGTTAAGAATCTGACTTCGGCTCAGGTCGTGATCTCATGGTCCGTGAACTTGAGCCCTGCATCAGGCTCTGTGCTGACAGCTCGGAGCCTGGACCCTGCTTTGGATTCTGTGTTTTCCTCTCTCTCTCTGTCCCCCGCCTCTCCATCTATCAAAAATAAATAAACATTAAGAAATTTTTTTTAAGTTTCTTGGATAAATTTACTCAAAATAATAATTTTCAGTTTAGTCTCTTAAAATTAGTAATTGTGTACATTTTTTTCATTTCTAATATTACTTATTTACATCTTCTCTTTTCTTGATGGCCTTTTAGAGATGTGTCAATCTTGTTAAAGAACCCATGTTTTGTAATGTTGATTTTATCTATTTTCTATTTTATTATTATCTACTCTGAGTCTGTAGTATATTCTTTCATTTACTTTTATCCTTTTTTCCGTCTTTTAAAGTTATATGATTAATTCATTAATTCTTATCTTTTCTAATATACATTTTAAGGCTAATCTTTCAGTTTCTACTTACTACTATGATTACATCCTACATGTTTTGATATGTTGTTTTTTCGTTATTGTTCCTTTTTAAATGTTTTCTAATTTTCTGGGTTTTTTTCTTCTTTATATTGTGAGTTGTTTAGAGGTATGTTTTAATTTCCAAATGCTTTTTTAAAAAGTCATTATTTAAAAAAATTCTAACTTATTCGTATCATGGCCCAGTATTTAACATATGTGTGTGTGTGTGTGTGTGTGTGTGTGTATAAAAGTTTCACATGTTTTAAAAATAATGTTTCTCCTGCAGTTGTGTTGTGTCTGTGTCCAGTAGACCCGGCTTGTTATTTAGATTGTTTAGATTTTGGTCTGCTTCACCTATCTGTTACAGGGAATGTTTTAAGAGTTACCTGTCTTGATGGGATATTTGCCAATTTTTTCATGTAACTATCAGTTTTTGCCCATTATATACTTTGAGACTAGACTAATTAAGTACATAAAGTGTAGAATTACTATGTTTTCCTGATGAATTGCATCTTTTATGTAATGACAATCATTATTTCTAGTGAGGATTTTTGCCATAACTGGATTTTTCTCCCTCAGTGTGAAATATTTCTGTATTTTAACTGTAGTGTGTAGACCATTTACATTTATTGTAAATACAGATTTGTTTGGATTTACTTCTGTATTTTTCTTTCCCTTTTTTTTTTTTAACTTTTAAAATATTTATTTTTCCATGTGTCCTCAGTATCTTAGGGATTAATTCAGTATATTTTCCTGTATCAGTTTTCCCCTGTCCTTGTTTGGATGACATACACTCCATCTCTCTTCGTTCAGTGGTTACCCAATTGAAACTTAAACATATAAGTTACCAAGGTGTAAAGTTAATCACTGTCTTCTCTGCTTCTGTCAAGGATCCTCTCCTGTGACTCCTAGTCTCTATTTGTTGTAATGAGAGACACTCTGATTAGGGTAGCTTGGATCAGGTGTCTCCTGGATCATAACTATTGTAAGGTATAGGGGAGAGGGAGAATTTTAACAGAGATATGGTCACTGGGTTTCTCTCTCTTACCTCCTTTACACCTCCTTCCCCTTTCCTGTACCGTATATTACTGACTTTTATCAGCCATTTTCGGGAGATAACCACCACAGAATTGCAGCAAACCCAAATGTATGTAATTTCATATACTTTCAGTAAGACTTCTCACAAATTCAGAGTGGGAGAAGTCTCTTCCCCTCCCCCTTCTCCTTATTCTCCTCTTCCTTTCTTCCTTCCCCTTCTCCTCTTCCCCACCTACTCCTTCTGTTTTGTATATGTGAATATTTGAAACCTATCCAGATCGAGTCCCACACCTCAACTGGTCCTCTCTCCATGGCTATGCCACTTGAAAAGCCTTGGGTCATTTATGTCTCTTTCCTTGTACTTTTCCTTCTTTTCCATTAGAAAATTGGAATTCCTAGGAAACTGAATGGGTCACCAGTGTTCCACAGTTAGAATGAACTATGCATGCTCTAACAGTTAATGCAGGTTCAGGACCACGGACAGATGTATATGAGCCACCTGTCTGTCTCATCTTTCACCCAAGCGTTTTAGCAGGCCACGACATTCTTTGGAAGTCACCACTGCTCATCATTCTTTTCATTTCAAGGTGAATTCTTCTCCATTTTTATCAATCATCTTATAGGCAGGTCTTACCTTTTTGAAGTTTTCATCTCATCTGCTTATAAAATACTTATCTTTTTTTTTTTTTTAATTTTTTTTTTCAACGTTTTTTTATTTATTTTTGGGACAGAGAGAGACAGAGCATGAACGGGGGAAGGGCAGAGAGAGAGGGAGACACAGAATCGGAAACAGGCTCCAGGCTCCGAGCCATCAGCCCAGAGCCTGACGCGGGGCTCGAACTCACGGACCGTGAGATCGTGACCTGGCTGAAGTCGGACGCTTAACCGACTGCGCCACCCAGGTGCCCCTAAAATACTTATCTTACTATCATCTTTGAGTTAATAAATAATTTAGTGTCCATGAAGAAACTGAGCACTAGACAGGTTAAGAAATTTATCTACCATTAACACAGCTATTCAATTATAGTAAGGTTTGCAATTCAGATTTTTCTGAATGTGAAGACGAGCTCTAAGTTACTTGATATACTTGATTTAAAGCTTGTTGAATGTGTGTTTTAAATTGATTTATATTTATTTAAAAAATTACCCATTTGCCCCATTTTCTGTTGTAATGCTCTCTCCTTTTTCTTTAAAGAAAAAAAATTTTTTTTAACGTTTATTTTATTTTTGAGACAGAGAGAGACAGAGCATGAACGGGAGGGGCAGAGACAGAGGGAGACACAGAATCGGAAGCAGGCTCCAGGCTCTGAGCCGTCAGCCCAGAGCCCGATGCGGGGCTCGAACTCACAGACCGTGAGATCGTGACCTGAGCCGAAGTCGGACGCTTAACCGACTGAGCCACCCAGGCGCCCCTGCTCTCTCCTTTTTCTTACTGCGTTGCAGGAGCTCTTTGAGTTTTAGGGATGGAAACCCTTTAACAATCAGTTGACAGATATCTTCCCTATTTGTAATTTATTTTTCTTTTAAACTGATTTAGAGTATTTGTAGAGTTATATGATTAAGGAAGGCATTATGTTATTGAATTTATGGGACTCTAAGTCTCAACCTTATAGTATATTTGCTGCTGAAGTGAGCATAGTTTCAGCCTCATAGAACTGATCAAATCAGGTATGCTAATATATTCACTAATCTCACTAACTTATAAGAGGCACAGTGGCTGAACTCAAATGCGAGTTTAGCAATTTACAATAAAAAGTAGATCTGTCAAACACTGGAGTCATTTGTGTCAGCCCCACCTGTGCTCCCCCCTCCCCCCCCCCCACCCCCCGGGAGAAAAATTTTATCAGAAGTTTGCTTAAAGAATGGAAATGGAATAAGGATTGTTACTGTGGTGGATTTAAGTTCTGATAGTCTGTGATAGGAGTGACACGTCAAGCGACTAATATTTTGGTCATTTTTCAGCACCCTGTCTACTGTGTATGTGAGACCACTACCCAGGCTTCTCACCGATATCCTCTCTTGATCAGCGTCTTCCTCCTGGAAACGTTCTTTCTTTAGTTATGGGATTATTTTACCATCAGAACTTGCTCAATTAAGAGCAAATATTAAAAAAAATTTACATGTTGTGTATGAATACATGTTTCTTTAAACTATTCAAATAATAGAAGTATAATTAAAATGTATTGAGTCTTTGTATATGCCGATATCATGCTAGGTATTTGATTTTCTTATTGAATTATAAAACCTGTTGAGGGACTCAGATACTTGTACGCAGTGTTCCTAGCAGTATTATTTACAAAAATTAAAAAGAGGAAACAACCCAAATGTTCATTAACTGATGAATGGGTGAAAAGAATATTTTATATGTGTATATTTATAAATTACATATATTACAAGTAATATATATGTATATATGTTACAATGTACATTATATATTAATGGAATATGATTCAGCGATAAAAAGGAATGGAAGTCCCAATACATGTAGGGTGGATGATCTTTGAAAACATTATGTTATGTGAAATAAGCCAGAAGTAAGCCACATATTGTATTGTATTCCACTTGTATGAGGCAACTAAAACAGGCAGATTCATAGAGAAAGAAAGTAGGTTATGGGTTTCCAGGGGCTGGGGAAAAAGAGGAATGGGGAGTTACTGCTTAATAGTTGCAGAGTTTCTGTTTGGGGTGATGAACAAGTTTTAGAAGTAGGTAGCAGTAATGGTTGCACCACACTGTATGTGTAATTACTGTCACCAGCGTGTGCTCAGAAGTGGTTAAAATGGCATATTTTGTTATATATGTTTACCACAGAATAGAAGTGAGAAAACAAACAACCCAGTCACTTAGGTTCTTATATCTCCATTTTGCCAATGAGGTTTAGAAATGCTAAGTCATTAGTGTGAGACCATGTAGCTGATAAGTGACCAACCCTGGCCTTGATCAAGCCCAGGTCTGTCTGACCTCAGATTCCATATTTTTAATCAAATGGTTCTCTGCTTTTGGTAATAAAAGTGAAAAGCCCTTTTTTCCTGTTTCCTATTTCCATTCTCTTTATTTATTAAAAAAAATTTGTAGGGGCGCCTGGGTGGCGCAGTCGGTTGAGCGTCCGACTTCAGCCAGGTCACGATCTCGCGGTCCGTGAGTTCGAGCCCCGCGTCAGGCTCTGGGCTGATGGCTCGGAGCCTGGAGCCTGTTTCCGATTCTGTGTCTCCCTCTCTCTCTGCCCCTCCCCCGTTCATGCTCTGTCTCTCTCTGTCCCAAAAATAAATAAAAAACGTTGAAAAAAAAAATTAAAAAAAAAAAAAATTTGTAATGTTTATTTTTGAGAGAGAGAGAGAGAGAGAGAGAGGGAAGGAGAGAAAATGAACACAGATGAGCGGGGGAGGGGCAGAGAGCGGGAGACACAGAATCCAAAGCAGGCTCCAGGCTCTAGGCTCTGAACTATTAGCACAGAGCCCGATGCGGGGCTCGAACTCACCAACCGCTAGATCATGACCTGAGCTGAAGTCAGGTCTCTTAACCAGCTGAGCTACCATTCTCTTTAATAGAAGTTCTGTTAATTGTTTGACCTGTACCGTACCCTTTTAGGCCTTTTTCCTGAGTCCTCTTAAAAATATGTGTACATTTACAGATGTGTACAACATTTCCTTTTTTGTTTAATTAACATACTTGCGATAATTTTCTACATATTGTTCTGTAACTGCTTTTCTCACTGAATAGTATACCCTAGAGATGTTTCCCTGTTAATTCACATAGGTCTACTTCATTCTCTTTACTGACTGCATGGTCTTTATTACTTAATTTATGGAATAATTTGATACCATTTTCCTGCTTCTTAGATAGTTTCTGGATTTTTGTTCTAACATACCAAAACAGTGTTACAGTACATGTTCGTGTCTCTTTGTGTGTTACTCAGGAGTAGATACCCAGAAGTGGGGCAAATGGAATGCACATTTAAAATACTAAAAGTTATTGCAGTATTTCCTTCTACAGAAGTGGATACCAGTTTAAACTCCCAATAATGGTGTATGAACATCCCTGTTTTCCAAGAACAGGTTATTATCAGTCTTTTTTTTCCTCCTATCCCATGGCCAATAATCGATACTTGTTACTTGAATATATAAACCTCGAATTTACCTTAGGGATATTTTCCATATGGCGTTCTTTTTTTTTTTTTTTTTTTTTTAATTACCCATTCATATACTCTGCTCATTTTTCTAATACTAGGCTTTTTCTTATTGGTGTGTAAAGACTACATGTTAATTCTTGTTAAATATTTGTTGCAAATATGTTTTTTCGGTTTTTTAAAATTAACTTTGTTCATGTTAACTTTAACCTTACATAAGGCTTCGGTTTTTATGTAAGCAAATTTGGCACTTTTTTTCTTTTACAGCTTCTGGCCATATGGCTCTGTTTTGCTGAGAAAGTCTTAGACACTTCAAGATTATAGGAATATGCTCCAGTACATTTTCCTATCAGTACTACAGTTTTTACAAACACTTATTTCTTTAATTATAGTATTATTTTTTGAGTTGTATGCAGCATGGATTGATTCCCCCCCCCCCAAGAGTCTATCTTTCCCCCACTGACTTGAAATTCCTCTTTGATTTTGCACTAAATTTTCAGATAATTGTGGACCTGTTTCTGAGCTTATTTTTGTTTTGTATGTCCAGGGTTCAGCAATCTATGACACATTGGACAAATCTGGCTCAAATTTCTGGACAAATTTCTTGGAACATAGACCTGCCCATTTGTTTATATATTGTTATCGTTTGCTTTCATGATGCAAGGGCAGAGTTTTGACAAAGCCTAAAATATTTTTGTAGCCTCTACAGAAAGTTTGCCAACCTCTATGTTAATCTGTCTCTTTACCACACTCTTTTCTTTACTACAACTTTATATAATGTTTTGATATCTGATTGGAATAAACCCACACCTATCTACTGTCTGTGATTTAGAAAATTTTCTTGGTTATTTTGCATTTTGCCTTGCAGCTAAACTTCAGAAACAGCTGTTAATCTCAGTCATATATCATATTGGGATTTATTTTAATGCATACTTTAAAAAATAAAACTTTTCAAAGAGATTAGGTACATTTTACCTATTATTTTGCAGTTTTAAAGTATTTGATTCAATACTCAGTACTAGCCATAGTCCCTGGCCACATGGGGGATGCTTAATAAATGCTTTTTGTATGAATGGTCCAGAATTCTTTGTACTGTATCTTTTGCTTTAGACTGCCTTATTAGCTAGGTGTAGATAATCATTAACAGATATCTGTCACCCCTTAGCTGACAGCATCTGTGTGAATTGCACACATGATGGATGATACAAACCAGGCTGTGTGTTTCTAAAGTGATTAAGGGCCAGGAAACATTCCTAAAACATTAAAATATCATTATAGTATTCCTTTTTTCTCCACAAGCCTTATAGATATTTGATCTAAGTTAATTTAACGTATCTATTTTTGAGAGAGTGCGTGAGTGGGGGAGGGCAGAGGGAGAGAGAAAGAATCTTCAGCTCAACCTGGAGCCTGATGTGGGATCTTGACCTGAGCCGAAATCAAGAGTCAGATGCTCAACTGACTCAGCCCCCCAGGCACCCATGTTTGATCTAGGTTTTTAAGAGACCCCCGGATTCCCAAATTAATTTCATTTTGTAGAATTATATATTCCGTGTATCTCTATGAGTAACTGATTGGAACTGAGTTGGAGATGAGTTGGGATATCATTCACGAATTTAATTATGTCATTCAACACTAAATGTGAATTCTTGGCTGAAGGAGCTATATAGACAAAATCTATTGTTCTAAAAATGAATAAATTAAGTATTAGTAAGAGCAAACTCTCTGATACATTATCTTAACTAACTTTTCTTTCCTAAATTTGCAATGGCCATTTTAAGTTTTACTTCTCTCTTTTTTGAAAAAAGTGTTTTAATGTTTATTATTTATTTTTGAGAGAGAAAGAGAGACCCAGCTTGAGTAGGGGAAGGGCAGAGAGAGAGGGAGACACAGAATCCGAAGCAGGCTCCAGGCTCTGAGTTGTCAGCACAGAGCCCGACGCGGGGCTCAAACCCACGAACTGTGGGATCATGACCTGAGCCGAAGTCACATGCTTAGCTGCCTGAGCCATGCAGGTGCCCCTAAGTTTTACTTCTATTATTCCTTCCTTGACAACTCCCAAGTCAACATTTTCCTGCTCTTTCTGATCTACTAAAAATGTGCTAGGTATTCTGGTTTGAATCCCAATTCCTTCATTTATTTGGCTATTTGAGGACCAGCAAAATTATCAAAAATTAGTTGAAAAATATTTTTAAAAAAGGCTAAGTAAAATAAATTCTCTTGCTTCTGTTTTCTTGTTTCTAAAATGAACTAATGATGGTACCTAACCTCATAAGTTGTGAGACAAGTTGGTATGTGCAAAGCCCTTAAACAGAACTTGTTACTTAGTAAGCTTTAGTAAGGAGTTCTCACTTATTCTTTTGTGCTGATTAAAAAGTCATTATTTTGTGGTTTCCAAATATTATTTCCCATATTTTAGCCTGGTGTCTAAGATCCCTTAAGACTGGGGATAGGGTAAGGATTATGTCTATGTTTTTTGTTTGTTGTTGTTGTTGTTGTTTTAATTTAAATTCTCCATAGAGGAGAAAAGGAGGAATATAAAATGCTGAGCTTGTTAAATGGAATGAATCTGAACATGATGAATACTATTCAGATGACCTAATTTAGGAGAAGCCAGAAAAGTGCTCCAGACGTGTATAGTTTCAGTTAATAAATGCAGAGATAAAATTGTTGACGAGGGCTGAACTTGACAAAATTTCCCCAGAGTATCAGCTGTCACAGGATAGAATTATATTTTGAATTTGTGTTTAATAATCTGTAACATTTAAGGTGTGCTTATTATTACCTGTAATTACACAGTGGCTTATAACTCAAGGACATTTGCTGTTAAGCGAGAAGTCACAAGGCAGGTGGTCACAGAGATGGTTCTCTGGCTCAGCAGTGTCCGGGATGAGCTGGTCTTTCCCCACATGGTTGCAAGACAGCTCCTGGAAAAGCGCATCACCACTGTAACACCCTTCGTAGAAAGAAAGGGAGTGTTTGGGAAAGGGCTTTCTGTGTATTCTTTTTACTCATCGGGGAGAAAACGTTTCTCAGAAGCCCTTAGGCCCTTCACCTTGGTCGCCAGCAGGTTTCACACAGAGGCCTGACCAGACAAGGGGAAGAGGGGAAAGGGGTGGTGATGGTTGGCATATATCAAGTATAAATTCAGCATCTGGGGCAAACATAAGACCACCACCCCAAAATCTGGAGTCTTATAGCGAGGAGGAAGGGAAGAGTAGCTGTCTGGAAGGTAACTAGGCTGTGGACCACGATGCCATGATACTCATTTAGTTTACAGTGGTTTATAGAGGAACGGGTTTTAAAGTAGTGAACAGAACAGATCTGTTCCCTTGAATTCATGAGACTTTTTTCCTTCTTATCTTTTTCTTTTTAAGGTATGATGTTGTTGGGATGTCACTTAGGCATTTTCTTATCCTCCGAATGCTTGTCATAAGTCTTAGAACTTAAAGGACCTCCTTTGGATCGTCAGAGTTTTAAAATCTATGTTTTGAGATCCTTGGAAGAAAGTAATTTAGCTTAAAAATGTTTTTTTCTTACAGGTCTGCGTTAGTAGTTCTAGTTCAGGGAAAACGAGAATCTGGGGTCCGGTGACGTAATACACTTCAGATCAAAGATCAAGTAGATAGTAAGTGGCACTAAAGATTCTTTTAATAATATCAGCTAATACTTTTGAATCCTTACATATTCCTGGTACGTATTACAGATCTTCCTCGCCTTATGATGGTGTTACTTCCCATTAAACCCGTCATTATTTGAAAATATCTAACGTCTCACCTACCGAACATCCTAGCTTAGCCTAGCCTACCTGAAACTTGCTCAGAACACTTACCCTCGCCTACAGGTGGGCCAAATCATCTAACACTGAGCCTATAAAAGTGCTGAATCTCTCATGTAACTTAGCGAACACCATGCTGAAAGTGATAAATGGAATGGTCGTCAGTGTCCTGGCTGTTCACCGTCGCGATTGTGGGGCTGACTAGGAGCCGTGCCTCCTGCCCAGCATCTTGAGACGGGACGGTCTGTGTCTCACTGGCCTGGGAAAGGATCCAAATTCAAAATTCCAAGTATGGTTTCTACTGAACGCATATTGCTTTCACACCATTGTAAAGTTGAAAATTGTTGAGGTAGGCCATCTTAAGTTGGACATCCTCCGTGCTTAGCACCGGTTCCTTAGCACCGAGGATTACGAGGTATCGGTGCCTGTACGGGTGCCTCAACTCCCCTTTCGCAGTCTCACAGGTAGTCAGGGTCCATCAGACTAACTCCTCAGGGCTTTGATGCCAAGGCCTATGCTTTTAACCATTAACAATTAAGCATTCTCTTCTATAAATGAAATTCTTCCTTTAACCTTTCTGTGTAAGAAAGTGATTTAGTGAGAATCACTAAAAATCTATAGAATAAAGTAGCTCCTTTGCTACTCTCAGTCACTCGTTGTTATTAAAGTCACATTTATTTATTGTAGGGATGGGAAAGTGTTAGTGTTTAGGTGAGATGTTTTTAAGTCTGTGCAGCATAACTCTGTCATTTGAACACCATTTCCTAAGTTCCTTATTGTTCTTCTGCTGTGTCGTGGGAAATAGAATTTACTGATGCTGGGAACGTGTTAGGTGACATTCTCAGGATATCCTGTGGCTTAAAAGGCTATTTTTTTTTTTTTTCTTAACCAGGTAATACCTTCTGTGATGAGATATAATTTGGCTTAAATTTATACTTGATAGTAAGTTTTGAAATGCGTGTGCACACTCAGTACCCTTTAGGACATGTTTCTTAATCTAAGTTTATGACGTATCTAGTAGTCTTTTGTAGGAGATTTAAAATGTGAGGTATGTGTGTGTGTTTGTGTGTGTGTGTTTTCCCTTGGGAGGAGTTCTTAGTCGTCTACCTTATGCCTGAGGAGGTCCTCCCAACCCACCATTCCCTCCCCCGTTTTGGAGTTACTGGTTTAGATGATTGGTTTTTCTTTTTACATAAAGCGTGAGGGGTGCATGGGTGGCTCATTCGGTTGAGCATCCAACTCTCATCTCAGGTCTTGATCTCAGGGTCAGGGGTTCAGGCCCGTGTTGGGCTCCACCCTGGCGTGGAGTGTAATAAAGAAACACTAAACTTAGATACAGAGAGTGAGTTGGTGACTTAAATTATCTGATGTGCTCACGTTATGAATTATCATTAAATTTCAGTGACTGTACTTTTTTTTTCTTTTTTTTTAATGGTTATTTTTGAGAGAGAGAGAGAGAGAGAGAGAGAGCAAGCAGGAGAGGGGCAGAGAGAGGGAGACAACAGAATCTGAAGCAGGCTCCAGGCTCCGAGCTGTCAGCACAGAGCCCGATGTGGGGCTCGAACCCACGAGATTGTAACCTGACCCGAAGTCGGATGCTTAACCCACTGAGCCACCCCTCAGTGACCATACTTTAAATTTCTCGAGGTTTTCTTTGGTTCATTTTCACACTTTGTTTTCATTATTTGTATAAAATTTATATTATTTCACTATTTGTATCTCTCTAATCATTGCTACCCACTTTATGGTGTTTTCAGATTGTACTCTTGAGTTCTTGGGTACTAAGCTGTTTGTTTTGATTGCCAACTTTCCATTGTGGTAGATACTTCCTCATCGGGTTTAAAGTTGTATATTGTGGGCTTGCTTTTGATTGGGGTAGATTCTTAAAGGTTGAGCTCTCTTCCCCTGAGTGCTTCTCCTCTGTAGGGTAGGGACTAGATTTAATATTAATTTCTTGGCTAAGGATTCTTCTACCACACAAGCAGCGTAGGTTCAGACTCCTAGCTCATACCTGCTCTCCCTTTGCACCCCCAGCCCCTCCCTGAGTTGCCTTACCTGGTCCAAGAGTCAGAATTTTTGTTATTTTCTTACATGGAGAAAGGCCCTGGGCTCCTTAATTAGGGGTTTCGACCCTGGTCCTCTGCCTCTCCGAGGTCACCAGCAATAACTCATGTTTCCTTGTCTGTCTATTAGGGCCTGTGTCCAGGACTAGTAATCCCTTAAGCTTTCACAGCATTTATTCCTGCGTTTAAAATTTGATTGGTGGGGTGCCTGGGTGGCTCAGTCGGTTGAGCGTCCAACTTCGGCTCAGGTCATGATCTCACGGTCCGTGAGTTCGAGGCCCGCGTTGGGCTCTGGGCTGATGGCTCAGAGCCTGGAGCCTGCTTCTGATTCTGTGTCTCCCTCTCTCTCTGCCGCTCCCCCGTTCATGCTCTGTCTCTCTCTGTCTCAAAAATAAATAAAACGTAAAAAAAAAATAATAATAAAATAAATTAAAAATATAAAAATAAAATTTGATTGGCATTCTCTCTGTAATTCTGGCTCTTGGGAATTTCCCCTTCTCTCTTTCTCTCTATCTTTTCTCTTAAAATTTCTTTTTTTTTTTTTTTTTTTGTTAATTTTTTTTAACGTTTATTTATTTTTGAGACAGAGAGAGACAGAGCATGAATGGGGGAGGGTCAGAGAGAGGGAGACACAGAATCTGAAACAGGCTCCAGGCTCTGAGCTGTCAGCACAGAGCCCGACGCGGGGCTCGAACTCACGGACCGCGAGATCATGACCTGAGCCGAAGTCGGCCGCTTAACCGACTGAGCCACCCAGGCGCCCCTCTCTTAAAATTTCTAATTGTTGTCTATTTTACTCAACATTTCAGTGTTCTGTGTGTTTGTTCTGGGGTTGTATGTGTGTGTGAATCTGTGTTACTTTTGCTTACTGTGTTGCCAAAACCATATGGACTATGTTGTAACTTCTTTCAATAACTCAATTATTAAAAATAAAAAAAAACCACGCTGTCAAAGATACTATTTTAAGTGCCTAAAAGGGAGTAGGAAGCAGTTTTATACCTGCTGTCAATATTTGTGGTTGCCAGAGATGAGACATCTCAGACACATGCCACATGTGACTTTTTTCTTTGTAGGTTACAAGTGATTACCATAGAGTCCCATTCTAGTTCATAATATTTAACTGTGTATTAATTTTGAAGTACCCAGTATATTTTATTTGAGAATCTGCACACAGAGCTTGCTACAACCGGTGAAAGCTTTCACGTGGCCTCATATTTGTCTTCGTCCCCCCCCCCCCCCCCCCCCCCCCCGCATGGACGATGATCTCTTCCTGCCCCCGGCGGTGGTCCCTGCCTCTGAGACTCCACTGCACGTGGAAGGGCAGGCCGTGGACAGGATAAGGGAGAGAAAGATGGAGAAGCTGGAGAGGAAAGGGAGGAAGCAGGCAGCACGGGTGACCGGAAGGTTGAAACCTTTTGCTCCAGTGCTCCCCGTTCTCTCCCGGACCTCTCTCTGCCCCAGGCTCTGCCTTTATTCCCCAGCGGCTCACCTGTACCTCCCTTCTCCACACCCCTTTTCTGTTGGAACCTCTCACTTTGTCCCTTTCTCATCCCCCGGTAGTTGTCAGGAGTAGGCTCATAGCCCGTGCTCCTGTCCCCAGGCCTGGACAGCAGTGCCGAGGAGGAGGGAGGCTGGCGTGAAGGAGCCTCCGTGTTCAAATCTTAGGCAACATTCAGCAGCAGAGACGGTGCATCTCACAAGGTGTACGGGGCATTTCCTACTGGCAACTTGAATTCTTTCTCTTTTAGAACAGTGTATTCATTTGTCCATTTAGTCAACAGTGTGTAAGTGAATGAGCCACGTAGTATGCTGGGGGCTCAGGTGGAAATACGCTTTTGTCTTTCCTGTTTCAAAGGGATCTTTAGTTTTTTTTTTTTTTTAATTTAGAATTATGTTATATTTGACTCTTGTAATTTCAGCATCTGTTTATTTCAAAACTTTCGGAAAGAAAGAGGCAGCATGGTCTATTAGAAAGGCTTTGGAGCCTGACACATCAGAGTTTGAATCCTGTTTGTGCCACCGACTAGCAAGATGATCTTAGCAATTTGTCTGAGCTTTCTGAACCTGTCCCTCCACCCCCGGAAAATGGGAATAACAGTTATTCTGAATGATAATGAAAGTGAACGAGAATGTAGAGACAAGTGCGTATAGCATAGTATTTGGCCTCGACAGGTCCCGGTGAAATGTACCTGCCAAATCATTTATCATCACACAGAGTTTGTCCTTAGCGCTAAATCATTTTCTTGTCCAGAAGTACTTTAAAAAATGGGGTACATTCAGACGACAGTGAAGGGATTTTTTTTGAACATCGTATTCTTGAAATTGGGGCAGGTTTTCAGAATGATGCGTAAAACGATTACTTCCACGTTGGTGTGTCCTTCTCGGGCCAGCTGTGACACAGCGGTGCTGTGACTTACAGGCCTCGGAATCAGTGGGGGTTAATAACATGTACCGTAGGGAGGTTTGTGATAAATTAGATATTAGACTGGATGCTAACTCGGACTAGCTGTGAGCGGAAACACAGGTTCTGTACCATCACATTCAGGGATGTTCAAGGAACTCAAGTCAGAGATGCAGCCAGCGTGCAGGAAGCCGCCGGAACCTGAATACGGGACAGATGTCACAGCTGTCCTCATCTTCACTGCTCGTCGTGCATGCACTGTGCTTTTTTTTTTTTTTTTTTTCTCTTTCTGCCTTTTTCCGGTGATTTTCTCCTTTGCTTTTGGCCACGTGGTGGGCTGCTTAGCGCAGTTCCTGCTGCGTGTATGTGCTGCCGCTTCCAACCATCTGCAGAGACGAGCGCTTTCTGAGCCGCGGTTTTCAGCTGTTTGCCCTACGGCTGTGGTCAGTACCCCACTCCGGCGCACGTCCTGAGGCTCCACCGTCTACACTTGACCTTCCCCTAAGGAGCAGGGGAGGGTTTTCAGAGCAGGGGAGGGAGGCAGCATGGCACATGTCTCCAAGGGAATGTGCCAGAAGTGACAACTCCGAACTGTATGGCGTTAAACAGTCAAGCTGTTGCTGTCGTCGGATGGCGTAGTCGCTGGGGAGACGTCGCTGAACGTCATGCACTCAGTGTAGATGTGTCTGTTGTCTAGAAGCACAACAGTTGAATTCTGTGGCCCTGGTTTTTGTCAGAGGCAGTAATATAGTCGTATTAAATCTTTCTCAGTTGTTGTAATGAATATAAAGGTTTTTTTTTTTTGTAATTTGTCATATATACGAAATGATTTTAACCACACTGAGTGTCTCAAATGGCCTTGTGGTGGATAGAATTCATGACTTTTTAAAAAATTGTTATTTATTTTTGAGAGAGAGAGAGAGAGAGCATGAGCAGGGGAGGGGCAGAGAGGGGGACACAGAATCCGAAGCAGGTTCCAGCCTCTGAGATGTCAGCACAGAGCCCCACGCGGGGCTTGAACTTGTGAACCGTGAGATCGTAACCCGAACTGAAGTCAGATGCTCAACCGACTGAGCCCCCCAGGCTACCCCTTCATGACTTTTTCATACTTACTTTTGTTAAATATAGCTAATGAAATTTTGGCACTAAGTTGCATATATAATCAACTTTTTTCAAATGCAATATAGAAATAAATATTCAAGGAATTGAAATTGTGAATTGTCTGGTTCTATGTCATAATTTCATTGAATTTGTGAACTCTCAGCTCTAATGTAGTGGGGAATCTTTTAAACTATCCCAGACATTATGAATGGCGTGAGAGGTAACTACATACCTCTCCAGAGATATTTAATAGTTCTTGTTCCTTGGTCATTTCTACCACAAATTAGAATAATCGGAGATGTAATTTGCCTCAAGTGTCAGCTGTCAGCACCCTGTTTCTGGACTTCTGATTTAGCCTTGGGAGGAAGTAAATTATGTATAACCTTTGTTTTGTGATCTTGTTATATAGTAGAAATCACAGCTCCTTTTAAGTGTTGGAGATGGTGTTATAATGTTTTTAGGCTCCCATTTTCAGCTCTGATAGGGCCTATGTATATCAACCCACCTTGTCAACTTTTTCTTTTTTTGGAAGAAACCTTAAAGCTTAAAGGAAGTTTTATTGACATTTAATTCATACCAAACAATTCACTCATTCGAAGTGTATACTTCAGTGGTTTTTGTCATATTATCTTACTAATTTTTAACATTGTGGTAAAGTATATAAAGTTTGCTATTTTAACCGTTTTTAAGTGTACAATTCATTAATTGCATTCATTTCATAATGTCATACAACCATCATGACTATTTATGTCCCAAACTTTTTCATCATCCCAAAGAGAAATTCTGTAATCATTAAGCAATTAACTCCCCCTTTTCTCCCCTCTCTCAGCCCCTGGTAACTTCTGATCTGCTTTCTGTCTGTGAATTTGCCTATTCTAGATGTTTCATATAAGTTGAAGCAAACAATATTTCTCTTTATGTCTGGCTTATTTCGCTTCGCATAATGTCTTCAAGATTCATCAGTGTTGGAGCCTGTATCAGTTTCATTTCTTTTTAACGTTGAATAATTTATCATTGTATGTATATACCATGTTTTGTTTATCCTTTTATCTATTGACAGACATTTGGGTTGTTTCTACCTCTTGGCTATCGTGAATAATGTTGATGAACCTTGGTGTGCAAGGATCTGCTTGAATCCCTCCTTTAAATTCCTTTGTGTGTATGTCTAGGGATGGGATTGCTGGCTTATAAGGTAAATGTTTGTTTAGCTTTTTGAGGACCTGCCAAACTCTTGGCTAAAGCAGCTGTCCTCTCTGCATTCCCACCGGCAATCAATGTATGGGGCTCCGCTTTCTCTACGTCCTTGCCAGTGCTTGTTTATTAGTACTGTTTTTTACGATAGCCATCCCGGAGGGCGTGTCGTGGTGTCTTGTGATTTTGGTTTGCGGTTCCCTAATTCTTGGTGATGTTTAGCATCTTTTCATGTGCTTATTGGCTCTTTGTATATCTGTGGAGAAATACTTATTCAAACTTTCACCCAATTTTTGATAGAGTTTTTTTTTTTTTGTTATTGAGTTACAGGAATTCTTTATATGCTTTACATTAATCCCTTATCAGATATATGATTTGCAACTATTTTTCCTCATTATGAGTTGTCTTTTCTCTATCTTGGTAGTGTACTTTGACGTACAAAAGTTTTTAACTTTGATGAAGCCCAATTTACCTCTTTTTTCCTTTTATTGACTGTGCCTTTTGGGTCATATCCAAAAAATCATTTTGTGTCCTGTCTAAAAAAATCACGGAAGTTTCTCCCCGTGTTTTCTTGTAAGAGTTTTATGGTTTTAGCTTGGACGTTTAGGTCTTTGATGCATTTCAGGTGAATTAAAAGTAACTGCGATCCACGTTCACTCCTCTGTATATGGACATCTAGTTTTCCCAGCACCGTGTGTTGAGAAGACTGTCCTGTCCTCAGTGAATGGTCTTGGCAACTCTGTCACAATCAGGTGACCATATATGTGAGGGTTTAGCGGGATCCGTGTCAGTTACATCCTTTGGCTATAGTCTTTGTTAAAGGTGAACAGATCGGAGTTTATAGCGATGTCGGTCAGATGAGTTGCAATCAGAAGGACACGTGAGAGGCCCCCAGGTATATATTGTAGCTAAGGTAGGGTCATGAGGACAAATAGAATAGTGAGAAGCTCGTGAGCCACGCTTCTTGGTACTATGTGAATAGAACACGGTTCTGAACTAAGTAATCATCGGTAAGATGATTGTTTTACTTAAGGGATCAGGTTGCTTCATTATGTATGTAGTAGGTTGAAGGGCCTGTAATCAGCCAGTCATTTACTCTTCTCAGGAACATGTCTTCAGGGAACTTTGTTTTGGTGAATAATGACTAGTAATGATTTATTTTATTCCTAAAGTTGTTCACAGTTCATTTTTTCATGACCAATTGTTTTCATCTAACTCGATCACTAAAATTAAAATAAAGGCATATCAATAGGTTTAATGAAAGACATCATAGTTTCTCAGATTGGAAAGAATATCAAGTTGTGAAAAACTTCTGGCCAAACAAGTCCAGTTTTGAGCTAACCGTTTTCATTAAAATGAATACTGTTTTATTCACATTATACAAAACTTAAAATTTCTTACTAAAAATTTTTCCTGTGTACATATATATAAAAGAGTTTATAAAACTTTCTGTGCAATTCAAAAGATGATAATAAGAGGAACATCTCTCTGTCCTTTGATCCAGCTTAAGAAATGGGATATGAGGGGCGCCTGGGTGGCTCAGTCGGTTAAGCGTCCGACTTCGGCTCAGGTCATGATCTCGCGGTCCGTGAGTTCGAGCCCCGCGTCGGGCTCTGTGCTGACAGCTCAGAGCCTGGAGCCTGTTTCAGATTCTGTGTCTCTCTCTCTCTGACCCTCCCCCGTTCATGCTCTGTCTCTCTCTGTCTCAAAAATAAATAAACGTTAAAAAAAAGAAAAAGAAAGAAATGGGATATGAACAGGATCTTGGAAACACTCCTGTGCGTCAATGTATTTCTCTCTTTTTTTTCCAGAATAAATCACCATCATGAAATTCCTTGCTTTTTTATAGATTTATCACTTGTATAAGTTCCTGTAGAATATTTCTTTTTGCCTGTTTTTGAAGTTTATGTAAAGGAAATCCTACTGTATGTTTTCTGTGACTTCTTTCCCAAGTAGTGTGTTTTTGAGATTTATCTGCATTGCTTATGTTAACCTTAAAAATAAAAGTTATTTTGCTTGCAAAAATGTTTCTTCAGGGGGCGCTTGGGTGGCTCAGTCGGAAGCGTCCAACTTCCGCCCAGGTCATGATCTCACAGTTCATGATTCAAGCCCCGTGTCAGGCTCTGTGCTGACAGCTCAGAGCCTGAAGCCTGCTTCAGATTCTGTGTCTCCCTCTCTCTCTGCCCCTCCCTAACTCACGCTCACTCTCTCTGTGTCAAAAATAAATAAACTTAAAAAAAATGGTTTATTCAGGAATAGTAGAGAATTGCCATTCAGGATATGCAAACTATACTCAAACTATAGGCAAGTCCAACAAACTGAGGAGAAGCACATTATTTTATAGATAAGGAGGAGGAAATTAGGAGGGAGTTGTTTTGAACAAAAGTCCATTTGGAGAAAAGCAAGAGTTCAGGGTGGTGGTTTCTCACTGGCTGAGCTGCAGGCGTGATCATTTCTTGTAGGAGACGCTGTGCTGGCTCATCTTTCCCTGGATCTTTTCTTGTTAACGATTTTTGTTTTGGGGCCTGTGGTTGACATTCAGTGATACAGCTCCCCCTTCCTACCTCCCCTTCTGCATCCAGAATCCACTCTAGTGATGTTTCCTTTTATTAATTTTCACACTTAAAATAGCTATGGTTTATTTATTTTCATGTCCTTATATTGATTGCATGAATGAACCACAATTTATTTATCTTCATGTAGATGGACGTTTGTTTCCAGGTTTTCATTATTATGGGTAATGCTGTATAGTACTGTCTTTCAGTTCCCATATGCAAGTTTCTTTAGGTGCTGTATGTATTGAAGAAGGAATCTCTGGATAGTAGGATATGCACATGATCAATTGAAATAGCTAAATGGGAAACTTAAAGTGGTTATATTCATTTACATTCCCACTAGCAGTGGACAAGATATTATTCCTCCCAACACTTGGTTTTATTGACTTTAATTTTTGCCAGATGTCTGAAATTGTCATTGTGGTTTTAGGTATATTTGTTTGATTACTAATGAGCTGTCTATCTTTTCATATGTTGTGGGCCATTGTGTTTTCTTCTCTACGAAACACACAATTTTTCAATTGGTTTGTTTGTTTTAAGTGGATTGGTAGGAGATCAGTATGTATTCTGAGTACCAATCCATTTTCATTTATATGTGTCACAGTTAATTACTCCTACTTAGTGTCTTTTATGGTGACTTCTGATGAAAAAAAATTCTTAATTTTACATGGTCAAATTTTTAGATAATTATTTTTTAGATAAACTATACTTACCTTGATTTAAAAATTCTTCTGTAACCCAGAGTCATAGAGTCTTGTATATTGCCTTTAAACAACCTGGAATGACTTTACTTTGTGTATCGTGTGACATGCTATTCCAGTGGCATTCCTTTCCCGAAAATGACCATTGTCCCGAAGTCATGTGTTAAAATAGTCCATTCTTTTCCCACCATTGTATTGTGTCAGTACTATTATAAATCATGTCCATACATGTGTGAGTTGCTTCTGGGCTCTCTGTTTGTTTGGTCTTTTTGTCCATCTTCTTGGCACACATACTATTTTAATTACCATAGTTTTTTAATAGCGCAAGTCTTTTTTTCTTTTTCTATTGTTTTTATTTTTTGTCAAAAGTGTCTTGATTATTCTTGTTTTTTTGTTCATCCTTGTAAATTTTATTTTTAACTTTTTTAGTGTTTATTTATTTTTGAGAGAGAGAGAGAGACAGACAGACAGCGTGAATGGGGGAGGGGCAGAGAGAGAGGGATAGAATCGGAACCAGGCTCCAGGCTCCCAGCTGTCAGCACAGAGCCCAATGTGGGGCTTGAACCCACAAACTGTAAGATCATGACCTGAGCCAAAGTTGGGTGCTCCACTGAGTGAGGCACTCAGGCACCCCTTTAAAAAGCTTTTTAAGTGTTTATTTTTGAGAGTGAGAGAGAGAAAGAGAGAAAGAGAAAGAAAGAAGCGAGTGAGCACATGTGAGTGTGAGAAGGGGAGGGGCAGAGGGAGAGGGAGACACAGAATCTGAAGCAGATCCTTGTAAATTTTAGAATTAGCTTGTCAAGTTTGTGAAAACCCTGGTTGGGATTTTCATTGTAATTACATTAAATTGCAGATCTGTGTGTGGGAGAATTGACGTTTTAATGAACTAATGCCTTCCTATCCAAGTACTTTTTATTTGGGTCTTTAACATCTTTCAGTAAACGTTTGTAGTATATTAAGGACAGATACAATTTTTGATAGATTTATTGATAGGTACTTTCAAAAGTCCCATCATAAATATGTTTCTGGATGATTTTCCAAAAATTTTTCTGATATATAGGAGTGAAATTGACTTTTGCATACTATTTATGTCCAGCAACTTGCTTGACTCAGTTATTGCATCCATGATGTGTGTTGATTTTTTTGTGGGTTTTTAATTTTCTCTCCGTGCTATACCTTTCATCTCCACGACTTTTTTGTTTTATTACTGGTGGTTTGTACCCTTAATCTCCTTCACCTGTTTTGCCCATCCTCCCACCCACCTCCCCTCTGGCAACCATGGGTTGGTTCTCTGTAATTAAGAGTCTGAGTTTTGTTTGGTGGGGGGAAATATATGTGAAATAATTTACTTGCATTTAGAGTGGAAAACTCACTTTAAAATGTTATGGATCATTTCATTATTTCAGTTTGAAGCATATTTTTATGGAAGATGAATTTTAATACATAAATTTCCTCAAAATCGTTTGGAGTATAGTTGACACACAATGTTACATTAGTTTCAGGTGTACAACGTAGTGTTTCCACTTCTGTTTGTGTGATGCTGTGTTCACCACAAGTGTAACTGCCGTCTGTCACCATCCGATGCGATACAAGATCATTGACTGTATTGGCTACGCTGTGCCTTTTATTCCCGTGACTTACTGATTCCATGACTGTAAGCCTGTTTCCACTCCCACTCTCACCATCTCCCCCCCCCCCCCCCCACTTCCCCACGGCAACCATCAGTTTGTTCTCTGTTTACAGGTCTGATTATGCTTTTTGTTTGTTTATTCATTTGTTTTGTGTTTTTAGACTCCACATATAGGTGAAACCATATGGCATTCGGCTTTCAGTCTGACTTACTTCACCTGGCATAATGCCCTCTAGGTCCAAACATGCTGTTACAAATGGCAAGACCTCATCCATTTTATGGCCGTGTAATCAGCCACTTATGGCCGAGTTGCTTCTGTATCTTGCCTATTGCAAATAATGCCACAATAAACGTTACATGTCTTTTTGAATTAGTGTTTTTAATTTTCTGTGGATAAATAGTAATGGAATTACTGGATCATGTATTATTTCTATTTTTAGTTTTTTGAGGTACCTCTATTTTCCATCGTTATTGCACTAATGAATATTCCTCATCAATATTTGTTATTTCTCTTTTTTTCTTTTTTTTTTTGAGAGAGAGAAAGCGTGAGCAGGGGAGGGGCAGAGGGAGAGGGTGAGAGAGAATCTCAAACAGGCTCCACGCCCAGCTTGGCGCCCGATGTGGGGCTCGATCTCACAAACCATCTGCGCATAGTAACAGCTTGCTTTCTTCCTTTTCTTACGTCTGTTATTTCTTTTCTTGCCGCACTGACTTGTATCATTATTAAAATGCTAAGTAGAACTGATAATAACAATTATTTTAATAGAATGCATCCTTATTTGCCTCCTGATTTTAAAGAGAATGTTTTTAACATTTTACCTTGTAAGTGTTTTGTTTGCTGTTCTGCAGTGCTGCTGTTGTCGCTATCAGTTATCAGGCCATGGAAGTTTCCTTTTGTTTCTCATTTGTTAAAAGTGTAGTTTTTAAAAGTGGCAAGAATGGTTGTATAATTTTATTGAACAGGGTTTGTATTATAAATATATTTATTAAGATATTGATATTTTCTTCAATCTGTGTATATGGTGAGTTATGTTAATCAGTTTTCTAATATTAAAACAACTTTGTATTCTTGGGATAAACTCAATTTGGTCATGTTATTTTATTTATAAATTGATTAGCTTGATAATTGGTAAGTTTTTTTTACATCTGTATTCATGAACAAACTTACCTGTATTTTTGGTATGAGATTAGGATGAAATGATAGCTTTCTCAGTTTATTCTTTGGAAAGTTTGTTTTAATATGGGAATTACCACTTTCTTAGTGTGTATAGTTGAACTTGCAGGTAAAGCTGTTCAGGATTGTAATCTTCTTTGTGGAAGATTTTTTACATTGCTGATTCAACTTATTTATTGGCGAGTTCCTATTTTCAGTTTTGAAAAAAAATCAGTTACTCTTTCTAGGAATTTGTTCACGGCTACATTTTTGAATTTATTGGCATAAGCTTTTAATGATACTCTTTTACTACCCATTTAATCTCAGCAGCATCTGGAGTTTTGTCCAGTTTCTCATTCCTAATAGTGACTTTTCAGTTGTTTTTATTGTTTTTCTTCAGTGAACCATCCTTTGGTCTTGTTGAACTTACCTATTATATGGTTATTTTAAAATTAACTGATTTTATTTATTTTGCTTTCCTACATTCTTGTTTTCTTATACTTTGAGTTTATTCTTTTGGTCTAATATTTTGTGTTGTCTGCTTAACACCTTAATTTTTAAGCTTTCCTTCTTTACCAGTGTAAATGTTGAGAGCTTTTCCCCCATGTGGTATATACTCGTTTAGGTTGTGTTCTGGAACTTTTGTTGTATAGTATTTTGTTACTATATAGTTCTTAATATTTTCTGATTATTTTATTAATTTTTCTTCAAAATTGTTTTTGGATATCAGAGTTTATGGTTTTTCCTGGGAATCTTTCTGCTATTGATTTCTTTTTTTTAAATTGTTTATTTATTTTGAGAGTGAGCGCAGTGGGGGAGGGGCAGAGAAAGAGAGAGAGAGAGAGAGAGAGAGAGAGAGAGAGAGAGACAGAGAATCCCAGGCAGTCTCTGTGCTGTCGTTGCAGAGCCTGACAGGGGTCTCGATCTCACAAACCGTGAGATCATGACCTGAGCCAAAATCAAGAGTTGGATGCTTGACTGACTGAGACACCCAGGTGCCCCCTCTGTTACCGATTTCTAATTGCACTGTACTCCTGTAATTTGGTTTTTATGTTCCCAATACTTTGAAGTTCTTTGGAGGTGGTTTTATGTCTTGGCATATTATCAAAATTTGTAGCAGTTTTATGTGTGTTTTAAAATGATATTCTCCAACTCCTCAGTGGTGTATTATAGACAAGGTGCTCAGGTTTTTTGTTTCTTTTTTGTTTTTGCTTTTGTTTTGGTCTGCTTGAGCTGTCAATTACTGAGAGAGTTACAGTAAAATATATGAAGGTGAGTTTGTTTCTTTTATATCTGTCAGTTTGGCTTTACCTATTTTGAGCTTATGTTGCTGGCCTGTACATGTTTAGAATCATTATGTCCTGGTTAGTTCAACATTTTTTTTTAAGCAGTATGTATGCCTCTTTTTAATCTCTATTCTACTCATGCCTTTCCCCCCAATATCTCTTTTGTCAATTATTAATATGCCTTAGTTTTTTGGTGGTGGGAGGGGTTAATATTACCCTCTACTTTTTCTGAAACTTTGCATAAATTTGGGGGAGAACCCACTAAAACAAGAAAAAACGCCACAGAATTTTAGAGAGCACTGGCAAATCTAAATATTATCTACTTGGAAGAATAATTGTAAAATGTGCAAACTTCCAGCAGTATTGGTAAGGGAAAACAATGAAAATAGATCCAAGTATACAAAATTAGCACCTAAAAAGGGATCAAACCTATCTTATAGATTTTTTAAAACAAAAGAATCTTATTTCACTTTACTCCAATGAATTTAAAAATTTCAGCGTAATGTATAAATTTGTAGAAAAGTGTAATTAACACAGTTGTCGTAGGAAGAAATCGAAAACATGAAATGGGCAATAATGTGAAAGAAGTCAATTATCAAAAGTCCATGAAAGGATGTTTTCACTGAAAACATGTGTTTTCAGACCTTATAATCAGTCTCTGCTTTCTTCCTCTAAAAGTTTTGTAGTTTTGTAGTTTTGTTTTTCACCTTGAGCTCTTTAAACGACCTGAATTTTGTTTAGAGAGTAAGCAAGGAGAGAAAGCTACTCAACTTATTTAATGAGGTTGATTTGTCATTGGTCCTAAAGCAGATGAAGACAGTATAGAAAAAAGGTCATTGTAGACCAACATTATTTATGAACACAGATGTAAAATTTTGAAATAGATTCAAAGCAAAGCAATGTCAGGAGTTTATTAACTAAATACACCCAAGTATGGTTTGTCTCAAGGCATACAAAGATGGTTCAGCTTCTAAAGTCTTTTTAAGTAATAGGCCAAATTAAAAGAATGAAATAGAAACCCAGATCTTCATGGAGATTGTAATTAACAGTCCCACCAGCCCTGTATAAGAATACCTGTTATTCACACACCTGCAAACACTTGGTGGTTTCTGGGTTTTTATTTTCGGCACATTTGGTAGGTAAGTAATAGAATATTTCTAGTATGTTTATTTGCATTTCTGTGATTTCTTGTGAGTACCATTTTCTGTTTATTAGCCATTTGTAGTCACACTGAAAAATTTAAATGGAAAAGTAACACTGCATAATTTGTTTACTTGAGGACAGGGACTACTTATCTTTTGTATCTCTCACATCTTATAAAGTGGCTGGCATACAGCAGGTATTAGAAGATACTTCTTGAGTGATGAGTAACTGATTAGTAAAGCTAGGAGCCTCCCGAAGAAATCTGTGACTTAACTCATTTTTGAATGCTTTTAAAAATAGAACAGTTTTGCAGTGTCAAAGAAATGGGATTTTTACTAGCAGATTCCAGAATGTAAAGAATAGATAGGACTGTTTTTTAAGTTTCTCTCAATGCTGTAAGTTCCCACAAAACTTGGATAATGGACAAAACCTATCATCCTAATTACACATGACTGTAGCGTATTCATTTGCTTGGTGCTTTCCGGATATGTGCTACTGCACGGAAAACTTAGCATTACTTCTTGTTTGCATACTGTTTTGTACCTTTGGTATAAAAGATCATTTTAGCAGCCCTTTGCTTTCCGAAATTATATTTCATTTACTCTAGTTTTAAAACAATAGTTTCTTTTCCTGCTTTGCAGTACCGTCTCAGAGGTTTGAAAGAGCGATGTCTTTGACCTTTTAGATAAGATGTTACCCAGTAGGAGGTGTACATGGAATTATTCTCGAAGAACTGAGCTAGATTGCAAATAACTGTAGTGGTCTGTGATGAAATGCTGTTTTTGGATTTAGGGTCAATAATGGGACAAGGGTACAGAGCATATACTTTATTTGGGCTCAGGTTATTTGGAAGTCTTGAGGTGGGGAGACATACAAGGAAGTAGAAGATGTGTTTGAACAACCGCGGAGTGTTACGTTGTAGGCGGCCGTGTGGTGTTTTAGCTGTAGCTGGCAACTAGACTAGCACTGGCCTCATATTGCCTGGCTCCACGTCTTTATTTTCATTTCTCTATTCCATACCTACCCTCTTACCCAGGTATTTCTGAAATGCTGGTATAGAAGCTGGGAAAGGGCGGTGGGGGTGGGGGGACACCAGTGTCAGATTCCTGCTAGACTGATGGATAGATAGATCACTACTCTTCCCTCCTACACCTTTGCAAATAGTTTGTTTGTCAGTAAAATTCCCTCAATTTATGATCTATTTTTTTTCCTTCTGTGACCCTGACTGGTGCACAGTGGCCACAGTCTCAACCATTTGTCCAGTCCAGTTTGTTCACAACCAGGACGCCTGAGTCATTTTATCAAGGTGCTCACTTCGCGTGGCAGCGTGGTTTTGGGTCTTGTCTTTCCAGGGTGAGATCTCCCATACCTTCGTTCGGAGTTGTTCCTTTGACCGTCATCTTCTCCGCTGTGTGGGTTCCAAATGCACAGCAATCTCCATTTCCTTTCCTTATTCTCTAAAGGTAAAAGACTGACACAGAAATCTCTACTAGACTGAGATGTGCGGTGTGGAATGGGCTTCTTTTCTAAATTACTTAGTAGGGCCAAATACCTTCAGAACAAATCAAATTTTAAGGACTGACGGCTCTATTTCAGTCTCCTACAGCTCGAATAAATATGACCCTTGCTCCGTGGAATAGAGCTGTACCCATGTATGATGACCTTTTGTTTTAATTATCACAAATGTTTTACTTTGATATTTCTTTTAATGTTTATTTAGTTATTTTGAGAGAGTCCACACACGTGAGCAGGGGAGGCACAGAGAGAAGGGGAGAGAGGGAATCCCAAGCAAACGCTGCACTGACTGCGCAGAACCCCATGTGGGGCTCGATCTCATAAGCCATGAGATCATGACCTGAGCCGAAATCAAGAGTCAGACTGAGCCACCCAGGCGCCCCATAAATGTTTAATTTTGATGACGTGCCTTTGATTTAATTTGGGACACTTTAAAAAAAAAATTGATTCCAGGCGTAGAATTTAGTGCTTGATCATTTACATATAATACTCAGTGCTCGTCACAAGTGCCCTCCTCAGTGCCCATCACCCTTTTAGCTCATCCCACCTCCCCTCCAGCAGCTCTCAGTTTGTTCTCTCTAGTTAAGAGTCTCTCTTATGGCTTACCTCCCTGTTTTTATCTTCTTTTATTCTTCCTTCCCTTCTCCTATGTTCATCCGTTTTGTTTCTTAAATCTCACATATGAGTGAAATTGTATGGTATTTTTCTTCCTCTGACTTAATTTCATTAGCATAATACACTCTAGTTCCATCTGTATCATCGCAAATGGCAGGATCTCATTCTTTTTGGTGGCTGAGTAATATTCCGGTGTACTTATATACCACATCGTCTTTATCCGTTCATCAGTCGATGGACATTTGGGCTCTTTCCACAATTTGGCTATTGTGGATAGCACTGCTATAAACATTGGGGTACGTGTGCCCCTTTGAATCAGTAGTTTTGTATCCTTTGGATACCTTTGGATAAATACCTAGTAGTGCAGTTGCCGGGTCCTTGGGTAGTTTGGTCTTTAACTTTCTGAGGAACCTGCATACTGTTTTCCAGAGCGGCTGCACCAGTTTGCATTCCCACCAGCAGTGCACGAGGGTTCCCCTTTCTCCGCATCCTCGCCAACATCTGTTGTTTCCTGAGTTGTTAATTTTAGCTATTTTGACTGGTGTGAGGTGGCATCTCATTGTGGTTTTGATTTGCATTTCCCTGATGATGAGTGACGTTGAGCATTTTTTCATGTGTCGGTTGGCCATTTGTATGTCTTCTTTGGAGAAATGTCTCTTCATGTCTTCTGCCTGTTTCTTAACCAGATTATTTTTCTGGTGTTGAGTTTGACAAGTTCGTTATAGATTTTGGATATTAGCCGTTTATCAGGTCATTTGTAGATATCTTCTCCCATTCCGTAGGCTGCCTTTTAGTTTTGTTGATTGTTTCCTTTGCTGTGCATAAGTTTTTTATCTTGATGAGGTCCCAGTATTTCACTTTTGTGTTTGTTTCCCTTGCCTGCAGAGACGTGTCTAGTAAAAAGTTGCTATGGCCAAGGGCAGAGAGGTTGCTACCCGTGTTCTCCTCTAGGATTTTGGTGGTTTCTTGCTTCACATTTAGGTGTTTCATCCATGTTGAGTTTGTTTTCCTGTATGATATAAGAAAGTGGTCCAGTTCCATTCTTCTGCATGTTGCGTCCAGTTTTCCCAGCACCATTTGTTGAAGAGACTTTTTCCCTTGGATTGGAATATGCTTTCCTGTATTTCCTGCTTTGTTGAAGATGAGTTGACAATATAGTTGTGGGTCCATTTCTCGGTCCTCTATTCTGTTCCATTGATCTTTGTGTCTTTTTTTTTCTTCTTCTTCTTTTGCCACTACCATGCTGCCTTGATGGCTATAGCTTTAAAATACAGCTTGATGTCTGAAATTGTGATGACTCCCACTTTGCTTTTCTGTTTGGGGACTTTTCTGGTTCCGTACAAATTTTAGAATAGTTTGTTCTAGCTCTGTGAAAAATTCTGGTGTTATTTTTATAGGGACTGCATTGAATGTGTAGATTGCTTTGGGTTGTATAGACATTTTAACAGTGTTTGTTCTTTCAATCCATGAACGTGGAATGTTTTTCCATTTCTTCGTGTCTTCAGTTTCTTTCATAAGTGTCCTATAGCTATCAGAGTATAGATCTAATTTTTACCTCTTTGATTAGGTTTATTCCTCATATGTTATGTTTTTGGTGCAGTTGTAAAAGGGATTGATGGATTCCTTGATTTCTCTTTTCCTCTTCTTCATTGTTGGTGTACAGAAATGCAACAATGTGTGTCCTGTGACTTTGCTGACTTCATGTGTCCATTCTAGGAGACTTCTGGTGGGGTCTTTCAGGTTTTCCATGTGGAATATCACTTCCTCTGCAAAGAGTGGAAGTTTGACTTCTTCCTTGCTGATTTGGATGCCTTTTATTTCTTTTTGTTGTCTGATTCCTGAGGCTAGGACTTCAAGTACTATGCTGAACAACAGTGGTGAGAGTGGACATCCCTGTTGTGTTCCTGACCTTAGGGGAAAAGCTCTGTTTTTCCCTATTGAGGATGATATTAGCTGTGGGTCTTTCATATATGGCCTTTGTGATGTTGAGATATGTTCCCTCTAAACCTACGTTCTTGAGGGTTTTTGTCAAGAAAGGATGCTCTATTTTGTCAAATGCTTTTTCTGCATCTGTTGAGAGGATCATGTGGTTCTTGTCCTTTCTTTTATTAATGTGGTGTATCACACTGATTGATTTGCAGATATCCATACATAATGACCTTTTAATCACATTACCCCTTTTTGTGTGAGAATAAAGAGGGACATGAGGGGAGGGAAGGAAGCAGGTCTAAATTTGTCTTAGAGGCAGCAGAATGTACATTGATTCTGTAATTTTAAAAAATGTCAATTTATCCTTTATAATTAATAATATGTCTAAATTCTTTTCATCATATTTAAGGCCATTTATGTTTTCCACTTTCCATCTTCAATTTCTTTGCATTTCTTCTCAAAATTCTATAACGACAATGGATTATTTCGTGTTACCACCTCAAATTAATTTCCCTCCTCTCTTCATTTGCTTGTATTGCCTCCTGTGCCTGGAATGTCTACACTGCAAACCCAGGCAAAGTAGCAAAATTCTACTTAGTCCTCAAGATCCAGTTCCTGTGGTATATCCACGAATTCTTAGTGTTGTGTTCTCACTCGTCTGAAGTACTTTATGTTTACCTCCATTAGAAGTCTCATCACATTGTTCCATTTTGTACATGTGCCTACTCTCTGTCTGTCCTAAAGCCTCAGAACTTCTTGAAGGAAGGTACCGTATTGTAATCTTATTTGTTCAGACTCTGGTGATTGCCACCATGCTTTGCATAGTGTAAACTCTTGCTGAGGGTGTGTTAAAAGGATAAATGAATGAATGAATGTGAAAGAAATCTGAATTTTCTTGGCTGAAACTCCCGCGGGTACCATGAAATTTGCTTTTACTTCTCGGACATTTGTGTTCAAGTATGTGTCTAGCATTGAGAGTTAGAATATGCAGAATGTTTCGCATGAAAATAAACTGGTCTCGTTTGTACCTCCCTGTTACTTTGCATTATTTCATATGTTATTAGGTGTTTAACAATATGTTCTCAACAAAAATGTATTCACATATAAGAAATAAAGGAAATTGGGGCGCTGGGTGGCTCAGTTGGTTAAGCATCTGACTTCCGCTCAGGTCATGATCTGGCAGTTTGTGAGTTGGAGCCCCATGTTGGGCTCTGTGCTGCCAGCTCAGAGCCTGGAGCCTGCCTCGGATTCGGGGTCTCCCTCTCTCTGCCCCTCTCCTGCTCGTGCTCTCTCTCAAAAATAAATAAACATTAAAAAAAGGAAAAGAAATAAGGGAAATTGTTTTCTTATGGATATTAAATCTATTCTCAATATAGTGTGATGGGATTATGAAACACTTTGACTTCATTCTTAATCATAACTTGAATTTTTGTTGTTTAAGAAATACCATTATATGTACCTAATTTGCATCACATTTCATTAAGAAAGTGACTAATGTTGCTCTTTTGTTTCAGCCAAACCATTTACTTCTAAAGTGAAACAGATGCGTCTACATAGAGAAGACTTTGAGATATTGAAGGTGATTGGTCGAGGAGCTTTTGGAGAGGTAAGAAAGAGAGTTTTTATAAAAGTTCTGCTACTTGGTTTGGAAGTGATTTTATACAGTCTGTGAGGCAATTTAACTCAAGTATGATTTCCTTGCTGTCGTAATTGATACAGTTGATCAGAAAATATATTAGAGTTTTGAATGAAATATTTCTGCGTGGAAATATTTTCCAAGATATTTTTCTTCTTCATATGTCAATGTAAGGTTGAGGATGCTTCTGGACTCTCTTCTCCAACGGCTTATTTGTCTCTCGTCGTGCCACTGCCACACTTGGCTTACGTTACTCTAGATTAAGAAGTTTCCGTATCTGGTAGTGTATGTCCTCCAACATCCTCCCTCTCCTTCTCTGTTCTTGGCCCTTTATATTTTCATGTAATTTTACAGTGAGTATTTCAATTTCAGAATTACTCTTAAAAATCCATACCCATACATCTGCTTGAATTTTGATTAGGATTACGCTGAAACTAGAGATCAGTTTGTAGGGGCACCCGGGTGGCTCAGTCGGTTAAGCTCTGACTCTGGATTTGGCTCAGGTCATGATCTCTCGGTTCATGAGACAGAGCCTCCCATCGGGCTCTGCGCTGATAGCGTGGAGCCTGCTTGGGATTCTCTCTCTCTGCCCCTCTCCTGCTCGTGCTCCCCCCCACCCCCAAATAAATGAATACCCTTAAAAAAAGCAAAAAAAAAAACTTCTTTAGACATCAATTTGTGGATAATTGACATCTTAACACTAGGTCAGCCAATCAATGAAGGAATGTGACATTCTTTGTTATTTTATTTATTTATTTTTTTAATTTTTTTTTTAACTTTTTATTTATTTTTGAGACAGAGAGAGACAGAGCATGAACGGGGGAGGGGCAGAGAGAGAGGGAGACACAGAATCGGAAGCAGGCTCCAGGCTCTGAGCCATCAGCCCAGAGCCCGACGCGGGGCTCGAACTCACGGACCGCGAGATCGTGACCTGAGCTGAAGTCAGCGCTCAACCGACTGAGCCACCCAGGCACCCCAAATTCTTTGTTATTTTAATTAGAATTGTTAGATTTCATTTTCTAGGGTTTTTTTTTGTTTTTGTTTTGTTTTTTTTTTTTTTTGCTAATAGTTAGAAATATAATTGAATTTTGTTTGACTTTATACCTAGTAACCTAGCTAATTTTACTTTTTCAATTATGAATTGTGTTGGATTTTAAGATGTCTTATCAGCATCTTTTGAGACACTTAAGGCTTTTCTCTCTTGCTCTGTTAATGTATTGAATTACCCCAGTTTATTTTCAAATGTTAAACTAACCTGGCATTTCTAAGCTAAGCCCAACTTTGTATTACCCTTTTTATGTTTCCTTGCTCTTGGTTTGCTCTGTGAACATGTGTACGTGCTTAGGATCTTTGAGAGAAATTGGCCTGTAATTTTCCTACTAAAAATCCTGATCAGATGTTGGTGTTTTGATTATGCTGGCCTCATAAAAAGAGGGAGGTATTCCCTCTTTTACCATTCTCTGGTGGAGTTTGGGAAGATTGTTATTATTTTTTCCTTACATGCTTAGAAGATTTCACTTGTAAAACCGTGGGCCCTCGAGGTTGCTGGTGACACTGTTTGAGATTATGTATTGAATATCTGTAGTGGAAATCAGACTGGTTTGGATTGAGTCCATCCATGTCATCTAATTTTTCACACTTATTACTCTATTGATTATTTTTACCTGTTACTTTTTCATTTGTCATGCTAGAGCTTTATCGGTTTTGTTATTTTTTCAATGAATTAACCTTTGCCTTTTGAATTTTTCTGTTGTAGATTCGATTTCTGTTTCAAAAATTTCTGCTCTTAATATTTTCTTCCTTCTATTCTCTTTGGTTTTAACTTGCTATCCTTTTCATAGCTTTTGGAGATAGATACTTACAGCATTGATGTGTAGCCCTTCTTTCCATATGTGTATTTAAGGCTATACATCTTCCTCTAAGCAGCTTTAGCTACAGCTGATAAGTTTTATCATGTCATGTTTTCATTGTTATTTTGCTCAAAATACAATGTGATTTCCAGTATGATTGTAAATTTCCACTATTTGTGTGGTTTTTAAAAATTTATTACTTTAGAAGTTTGTTGCTCAATTTCTAAATATTTAGAGGGTTTTGTAGTTATATTTCTGTTATTGAGTTGCAGTGTAATTCTGTAACAGTTACTGTGTGATGTCAGTCTTAAATTTTTTTTTTTAACGTTTATTTATTTTTGAGACAGAGAGAGACAGAGCATGAACGGGGGAGGATCAGAGAGAGGGAGACACAGAATCTGAAACAGGCTCCAGGCTCTGAGCTGTCAGTCAGCACAGAGCCCGACGCGGGGCTCGAACTCAAGGACCGCGAGATCATGACCTGAGCCGAAGTTAGCCGCTTAACCGACTGAGCCACCCAGGCGCCCCTGTGTGATTTCAGTCTTTAGAAATTTGCTGTGCATTGTTCTAGAAATACTAATTAGGTTAAATTCATTAATCTTGTTTAAATCTTCCACATCCTTCATTATTTTCTCAGCTTGATCTGCCATTTCCTTATTTATTCTTTATTTTCTTTCTTTCAGTTTTCACTGATAACAAATATAAAGTTATATCTTCCTGGTGATTAACTCTTTTATCATAGTGGAATGATCCTTGTCATCTCTAGGTAATGCTTTTGGAGTTAAATTGTCCTTAATTTGACATCAGTAGAATGATTTCAGCTCGTTTTATTAACATTTGCATTAAATATCATATTCCTTCCTTGTAGTTTTAGCTTTTTAGAATCTTATGTATGTTTACTGTTAAGTAGAATATAGTTTTTGTTTTGTTTTGTTTTTTAAAGTAAATTCTACCCCCAATGTGGGGCTCAAACTCATGACCTTGAGATCAAGAGTCGCATTCTCTACCAGCTGAGCCAGCCAGGCACCCCAGTTTTTGTTTTTTAATCCACTCTGATAATCTCTTGTCTTTTAGTTGGAGTATATAGTCAGTTGATATTTAGTGTAAATACACTACGTACTATAATTTTTTTTCTATATTTGTCTTACCCATTCTGTATTATGTGTCTCCCAATTCCTGGATTAATGGAGTATTTTAAATTATTTTTTCTCTCATTTATTAATTTCTTAGTTTTACTTTTTGTTGGTTTCCTGAGAGATTGCCACATGTGTCTTTGGTAAATTTGTGTTTTGCCGATTCTCATTTACCTGACTTCTACCTTTTTTGTCATTGCTCTTATGTTTTTAGTTCTACATATATTTAAAACCTTAAAAATTACTGTCCCTGTTCACATGGGCTTATTCATACATCTACATTGTCTCTTGCTCTTCATAGTCACATACTTTACATTCACATACTTCCCTTTGATACCATTTCATTTTGACTTAAAAATTCTGTTTAGTATTTCATCATGTTTGATGATAAACTGTCTGCTTTTATTTGTCTGAAAATATGTTTCTTTTAAGGTCTTAAAATTTTTTAAAAATTGAGTTATATGCATGCCTAACTCAGTGGATTTTTGCATTTGCGTGAACTTGTGTCACCATTATGCAGACCAAGATAGACATGCATTGCCTCCTCTATGTGAGTAAGTACCTCCATATTAACCATCTCTGCTGACTTTATCACCGTAGACTTATTTTACCTGTTTTTGAATTTTATATTAATGAAATTCTAATATATGTCCTTGTTTGTGACTTATTTTGCTCAAGATTATGCTTGTGTTATTCATCTTTGTTTGTATTGGTTCATAGTACTCCTTTGTATAAATATACCACAAGTTATTTATTCATACTAATGTTGTGGGGATTCAAGTTGTTGATGGTTTATGGCCACGTTATTAATGTTGTTACGAATGTTCTTGTACATGTCTTTTGGGAGGCAAGACACTCATTTGTGTTGGATGTAAACTTAGGAGTGGACTTGCTGGGTCACTGGGTGGGCATATTCAGGTTTAGTAGATAGTGCCAGATAATTTCCCAAGTGGTTTCCCATTTATCATTTTTACCAGTACACCTACCAACAACATATTAAGGTCTCAGTTGCGTTACAGCCTCACCAATACTTGGTAATTTTGGTTTTTTTTTTTACCTTTACGCCATTTTTTTTTTTTTTTTTTTTTTTTTTTTTTTTTTTTTGGTGAATGAATAGTAACACTGAATTATGATTTTATTTTACATTTTCTTTACGTTAAGATTTCTTTACAAATTCTATAAGTTAAGCCCATTTTCATATCACTTTATATAACTTAGATTTTTTTTTTTTTTTCATGAAGTGCACATTCTGAGGTTGGGGAATTGGGAGTGGGTTGTTGGACTTACTGGTATATATTCTGGATTTACATCCTTTGTTGGAGATAATGTGTGTGTGTGTATTAAATAAAATATCTCTTCCTTCCTGTGGCTTGGCTTTTCCCTCTCCATATGGATTTTTTTATTGAAGAGAAGTTCTTAGGTTTAGTGAAGACCAGTTAATTAAACTTTTCTTTATTGATCAGCCCTTTTTGTGTTCCTTGAAAGAAGTTTTTTTTCTAACCTCAAGGTCATTTAGACATTTTCTTGTGTCATCTTCCAGAATCTTTAAAAATATCGTTTATATTTCAGTCTTTGATCCATCTGGTATCGATGATTTTGTATTTCTTGAGGTACAGGTCAAGGTTCATTTTATTCTTTGTGGATTTTATACATTTATTTATGAGTGTTTGGTGTTTGTGGATGAGCTTTTTATAGAATTCTGTTTGCTAATAACTTTGTTGCTAGAATAGAAATACAATTGATTTTTGTATATTCATCTTGTATATAAGGATCTTGACATATTAATTTAGTTTATATATGTTTTTTGAATTTTTCATAATCATATTTCTAAATAATGACAGCTTTTGTTTTCTTTCTTCCCAATCCTTATGCCTTTTATTTCTTTATCTTGTATTATTGCAGTGGAGAGGATCTTCCAGAAAATGTTGAATTCAAGTGGTGAAAATAGAATTTTTACCTGATTTGTGATTTCAGGAGGAAGTGTGCAGTATTTTACTATTGGGTTTGAAGTTTGCTACAGCTTTTTTGTTTGTACTGTTACTCTTTTTCAGGTTAAGGAAGTTTTCTTTATAGTCCTAGTCTGTTGAGAGTTTTTGCCATGCATAGGAGTTAACTTTTATCAAAAGCTTTTTCTATATGTGTTTTGATGATATGATTTAACTTCTTTATTCGGTTACTGTTGGGATTATATTGGTTAGTTTTTAAAGGTATCAATACTGCATTATTGTATAAGTTCAGTTGTTCCTGATGTATCATTTTAATATATGCAAGTTGGGTTGGTTTGCTAATATTTTGTTTAGCAGTTTTTTGTTTTATGTGCACGAGAAAGATTGGCCTTTAATTTACCTGTCTTGTTAATTTTGGAATGATATACCTAACTCATAAGACAATTTGGGAACTGTTCTTGCTTTCTCAGCTTTTTTGAAAGAGTTTGTAGAGGATTAGTATTATTTCTTTGAAAACTAGTGAAGCCATGGAGACTAGGAGTGGAATTTTTTTTTTTTTTTGGTTGTCTAGCTCTTCTGAGGTAAATTTTATACATGTTGAAGTACACTAATTATATATACATATAATGCTGTGAGTTTTGAGAGATAGATAGATTTACCCTTATTGAAGATACAGAATATTTCCATCTTCCTAGCAAGCTCCCTTTCCTGTCACTTTCCCATAGCTTCCAAGTGGCCACCACTGTTCTAAATTTTCACTGTGGATTAGTTTTGGGTTTTTGAAAATTTCACGTAAATGGAATCATACCATAGGTACTTTTTGGTGTACAAATTCTTTTGCTCAGAATATGTCTGATGAGATCCATCCTTGTGATCGAATGTATGAATATTCTCTTCTTATTGCCGATTAACATATTATTTTATTACTATATTACAATTTATCCATTCTTCTGTTGATGAGCATTTGGGCTGTTTCTAGTTTTTGGCTATTAGGAATAGAGCCGACATGCATATTATTGTACAAGTATTTATGGAAATACATTTCTCTCTTCTTTGGACAAAACCTGCTACTGGAACTGCTCTGTTATTGGTAGGTGCATGTTTAAATTTAAAAGAACCTGGCACATTTTTTTCTAAGGAGGTTATACCATTTTACATTCCTATCATGTTCCGTGGTTCTCACCAATACTTTGTTGTTGTTAGTCTAGTTGGGTAATAGTCGCTCATGGTCTTAAATAGCATTGTTATAGGTGTTTCTGTGGCTTATTCACCATTCTTCTATCTTCTTCGTGAAGTATGTGTTCACATGTTTTGCTCATTTTTAAAAATTGAGGTATTTGTATTTTTATTATTGAGTTCTGGGAGTTCATCATATTTTATATTTGTAAAAGTCCTTTGTCAATAGATGTTTTGTCAGTATTTTCTCACAGGCTGTGTGGCTTGCCTATTAATTTTCTGAAAAATGTTTTTATGAGCAGAAGTTTTCAATTTTGATGCTATAATTATGAATTTTTTTCTCCCATGGTTATTGTTTTCTATGTACTTTCTAAGAAATTTGGGTTCATACCCAGGTCACAAAGATGTTCTGTTTTTTCCTGAAAGTTTTATAACTTTAGCTCTTATGATGTGTAGTTTGGTGATTTATTTTGAATGAATTCACGTGTCACGTGAGCTAAGGGTTGAGGTTCATTTATTTCCTAATGGATAGGCGGTTGTTTCCGCGCCATTTAGTGAAAAAAGCTGTTTTCCCCCTATTGAATTACTTCAGCACCTTTGTCAGAAATATCAGTTGACCATATAAATCTTGATCTTTTTCTGCTTTTCCTATTCTGTTGCATTGATCCCTCTGTCTGTCCTATGCCAGTCTCATACTATCTTGATTTTGATCCCTCTAGCTTTACACTGAAAAGTTGAGAGCATGTAGTGAAGTCTGAGGGTAAGTCCTTCTACGTTGTTCTCTTTCAAAATTGTTTTAGCTCTTCTAGGATTGTTGCCGTATTGCATAAATTCTAAAATCTGTGCCAGTTTCCGTAAATGCCTAACTCATCATTGAACATGGGTTCATATTCAATTATAGATCAGTTTTGGTAGAACTGACATATAAATAATGTTGAGTCTACTAGTTCATAAACAAGGTATTTCTCTTGGTTTTTTTAAGGTGTCTTTTAATTTTTCTTAGGATCGTCTTATTATGTTAGTATACAGTTTTGTTCATACTTCGTTAAATTTATTCTTAAATATATTATGTTTTTTGATGCTATGGTAGATGAGACTGAAAATTTTTATGTTTAGCTAGAATGCTGCTAATATGTAGATACATCAGTGACTTTTGTATCTGACGTGATTTCCTCAATTCACTTACTATTTTTTGGATAGTTTTTTATCGTTTTAATTGCTGTTTTCTTAGATTTTCTTTGTAAACAATCACCTTGTCTGAGACTAGGGACAATTTCCTTATTATTTTCCAGACTTTCTACCTTCTATTTCTTTATCTTGACTTACTGCACTAGTTCAGATCCCAAGGAAAATACTGAATAGGTGTCCTGAGACACCTATTCCTGAGCTTTGGGGGAAAGGATTCGGCATTTCACTGCCTAAGTATGGCGTTAATGGTAGGTGTTGGTGGAGGTGCCTTTTAACCGATTGAAGATACTGTCTTCTATTACTAGTTTGCTGAGAGTTTAAAAAATTTAATGACTGATGGGTGCTGAATTTTGTCATATGCTTCTCTGGCATCTGGTGAAATTATCATATAGATTCACCCTTTTATTCTGTTAGTACGGTTAGTTATTTGATTGACTTTTTAAAAATAGACCAATTTTTAGCGCAGTTTTAGGTTCATAGCAAAATTGAGTGGAAAGTACAGGGAGTTCCCATGCACCCCGCACTGACATGTGCACAGCCTCGCCCACTGTCAGCATCCTTTACTCCAGTGATACATTTGTGTGTAGTCTGTGAATCTGCAGTGACACATCGTCATCACCCAAGGTCCACAGTTTACATTAGGGTTCGCTCTTGGTGCTGCCCATTGTCTGGGTTTGAACAAATGTATAAAGACACATACCCACCACGTAGTGTCGCATGAATGGTTTCACTGCCTTCAAAATCCTCTCTCTGTGCTCTGTTTATCATCCTCCCTCCCCTCATCCTCTGTCACCGATCTTTTTACCGTCTCTACAGTCTTGCCTTTTCCAGAATGTCCGATAGTTGGAATTATACAGGATGTAGCCTTTTCATAGTGCCTTCTTCCATGTTCATTTAAGTTCCCTTCGTGTCTTTTTATGGCTTTTGATCGCTCATTTCTCTTTAGTGCTGAATGACATACCATTGTCCGAATATGCCACTGTTTTTAATTATCCATTTGCCTGCTGAAAGACATCTTGGTTGTGTCCAACTTTTGGCAATTATGAATACAGCTGCCATAAATACCCACATGCAGGTTATTGTGTGGACATAAGTTTTCATTTCTTTTGGGCAGATACCAAAGAGCAAGATCCCTGGATTGACTGACATAAGAGTATTATTAAAGTTTTGTAAGAAACTGCCAGAAGGCCTTCCAAAGTGGCCGGTACCATTTTGCGTTTTCACCAGGAATGAATGAGAGTTCTTGTAGCCTCCATATCCTTGTCAGCATTTGGGGCGTTCAGTGCTTTAAATTTTGGTCATTCTAACAGGTGTGTAGTTGTATCTCATGGTTGTTTTAACTTGCAGTCCCCAGGGTGGTGTGGAGCATCTTTCCACAGGCTTATTTGTGTATCTGCTTTGGTGAGACGTCTGTGAGCACCTTTGGCCCATTTTTTAATGGGTTGGTTTGTCTTCTTAATGTTGAATTTTAAGAGTTCTTTGTTTATTTTGGATAACAGTCCTTTATCGTGTGTCTTTTGCCAATATTTTCTCCCAGGTGAGTGTCTGTCACAGAGCAGAAGTTTTTAATTTTGGCGAAGTCTAGCTTATCAATTATTTCTTTCATGGATTATGCCTTTGGTATATGATTGATTTTTCAAATATTAAAGTAATCTCTGGGATAAATTCCAGTTGATCATGACTTAATCTTCTTTTGAGATATTGCCCTATTCAGTAGTTCCTTAGTATTTTCTTAACTATTTTCATATCTATAATTCATGGAGAGTGTTCACCTATAATTTCCTTTTTATAATGTCCGTGCCAAATTTTGATGTTAATATTATGCTGGACTTAAAAATGAATTGAGGGAGTTTTGTTTTTGTTTTTGCCTTTTTTTAAAAAATATTTTATGTATATTTGGTCCCCTCCCCCCCCCCCCCCCCCAAATGTTTGATAATTTACCAGTGAAACCATCTGGAATTTTTTTTTTTTTGGGGGAATATAATCCTACTTATTTAGTTTCTTGATGGTTACAGAGCTATTCAGTTTTCTATTTTATCTTGGGTCAGCTTCAGTAAGTTTTGTTTTTCATGGCAGTCATGTTTAGAGGTTTTTCAGTGTTATTAATTTTGAACAAAGCTACTTGAGGTTTGTGAATTGTCTATATTTTGTCACTTTTTAACTTCAATGTTTTTACCTTTGCTATTTCTTTCCTAATACTTTCTTTGGGTTTAATTTGCTCAACTTTTTTCTAGTTTCTCAAGGTGAAATCCTAGATCTTTGATTCTTTTCCATTCCAATTTACACATTAGAACTATAAATTTCCTCCTGAGAAGGATTAAGTGCTTCCCACATACCTTGGTGTTATATTTTCATTCTTAATATCAAAATACTATTTATCTGTGATATCTTTTTTGATTGAGTTATTCAATGTAGCATTTACTTCTAATAATTTTGGGGCCGTATGAGTTATCTTATTGATACCGAAGTTATTTTATTATGGTCAGACATACTCTAAGTTTTCAGTACTTTTGAGGTTTATTGAAATTCATTCTGTGGTCAAAATAGGGCTTATCTCTGAAAACTTCATGTGCACATGAAAATAATTTTTATTCTACATTTGTTGCTTGTAGTCTTTTATACATGTCAGGTCAAGAGAGTTGATGCTGTCAACAAAATCTTCCATGATATGGTGAGTTTTGTTTAGTTCTTTTGAGAGAGGGCTATTAGAATCTTCAAATGCAGTTGTGGGTATGTCTGTTCCTCTTCTACATACATTTTGAAACTCTTCAAAGGGGCATATAACTTCTCAATTTTTACGTATTTTTGATACATCAACCCTTTTATCATTATGGAATTTTCCTTTTTTGCAACGTAACTATTTCTTGTCTGGTATTCTAGTGTGTTTCATGTTAATAGAGCTTTCTTAAGGTTTGAACTTTTTTTTTTTTTTTTTTTTTGGCCTTTGTATATAAAGTGAATCTCTTATGGATGGCATACAGTTAGGTTTTGCATCTTTTACACATTCAGGTAATTTCTGAGCTTCAGTCTGGCTCTTTAGAACCGTAGGTCAACAAACTTCTTCTGTGAACTGCCAGACAGTAAATATTTTATTTTATTTTATTTTTTTTTTTTTTTTTCAACATTTTTTATTTATTTTGGGACAGAGAGAGACAGAGCATGAACGGGGGAGGGGCAGAGAGAGAGGGAGACACAGAATTGGAAACAGGCTCCAGGCTCCGAGCCATCAGCCCAGAGCCTGACGCGGGGCTCGAACTCACGGACCGCGAGATCGTGACCTGGCTGAAGTCGGACGCTTAACCGACTGCGCCACCCAGGCGCCCCAGACAGTAAATATTTTAGATTGTACCATCCGTTTGGTTTGGGCAAGTACCCTGCTCTGTCCCTGTAATGTGAGTATAGCCCTGGGCAGTTTGTACATGAATGGATTTGGCTGTGTTCATATAAACCTTTATTTATAAGACAGTATTGGAATATAGTTGACCTTGAGGCCATAGTTTGTTGAAGCCTTGGTTTAGACCACCTGAATGAATATTTATAAATATGTTATAGGAGTATATATGTAGGTGTGTCATTTTTTTTTGTTTGTTTTTTGTTTGCCTCATCCTTGTTCCTCTCTTGCTCTCTTTCTTCTACCTTTCTGCTACCGCACAAACCAGAAAGCCGAAAAACATGAATTGCCCATAATTAGAGTCAAACACAAATGAATTGGAAGGACCAGACACATGTTTAATTTTTGCCAAAAAGCCTTTATTACTTGGGCATAAGAATTGAAAAGGAAGAGTTTTAGAACATCAGTTTGCAAATAGGTTATTATAGATCTAAAAAATATATCTAAGAGCTCCAAGATAATGCTGAAAGCTACTATAAATTAAAGGGTTAGTTCAACAATGATTATACATCTACACAAGTCATGAACTTTTATATGTATAAACAACCACCGTTGGAAAATAATGGAAGAGAAAAATACGATTGCCACATTATAAAAATGTTAATTATCTCTAAATTAATAGATTAAATAATTTCAATACATATGCTAATTACTAGAGACTGATTCTTCAATTTATACAAGAAAGTAATTAAGAATCAACAGAAAATGGGCGCCTGGGTGGCTCCGTCAGTTAAGCGTCCGACTCTTGATTTTGGCCCAGGTCAATGATCTCACGGTTCATGGGATCGAGCCCCACAGTGGTTTCTGTCCTGACACAACGGATCCTGCTTGGGATTCTCTCTCTCTCCTCTCTTTGTCCCTCCCCTGCTTGTATGTTCTCTCTCTCTCTCGTAATAAACTTAAAAAAAAAGAATAAACAGAAAAGCTTGTGAAAAATGGAGCAGTGATGGACCTGCCGTATATTAACACATGTTACAAAGCCTCGAGAAATAGTACATGAAGTCCAGAAATAGGCCCAAATCCATGCAGTAATGTAATATTAACTAAAGGCAGTGTCTCCAGTTAGTGTAAAAGAGAGTTTTTAATACATGGTCTTTGAGACCACAGGATAGCTGATTGGGAGAGTCCCATTTGTGGATCCAGTTAAAATTCATATTCTAAAATTTTTTCTTAATGTTTATTCATTATTGAGACAGAGAGAGATAGAGCATGAGCAGGGGAGGGACAGAGAGAGAGAGAGAGAGAGAGAATCTGATGCAGACTCCAGGCTCTGAGCTGTCAGCACAGAGCCCGACGTAGGGCTGGAACCCACAAACCAGGGGATTATGACCTGAGCCGCAGTCGGACGCTCAATTGACTGAGCCACCCAGGCACCCCAAAATTCATATTCTAGATCAGGACAAACTACAAATGGATCAAATTTTTAAGTGTACAAAAGAGACAAATATAACACTAGTGTCCAAAGTAGGTCGAATAAACTATGGTTTATCCACACCCTGGAACACTGCAGCCGCGGTAAAGAAAGAGTTCTCTGTGCCCCTGCGCGGAGGTCTCCAGGATGTATTGTAAAGTAAGTAAAACAGGACGCAGGATCATAGCTATAGAGTGCTATTTTTTGTTGAAAACAAATTTTTCCGTTAAAATATTATGATCCATGCTCGTATTATCGTAAAGTACAGGGACAAGAGGGAACGGGGTGCAGGTAGACACTGACTGGAGTGGGAGTGACGCTTCTAAGTGGAAACAGTTTTGTTTTGATTTGTGAAGCACTACCTATTTATTGAATCATGAATTATTTATGAATTTATTATCTATTTAAGAAATCATTAAAAATTCTTCCAGGTTGGGGTAAATTAACCTCTAAGTTCTGTGAATAACTTAAGGAAGAAGTAATTCTGCATATTAACTTCCCCAAAAGTTAGAAAAAGAGGGACCACTGCCCAACTCATGAGGCTAGAATGACCTTGTTCGAAACCTGACCATATGTGGAGTTGAAGGAGGCAACACAGGAAAGAATGCAGATGATCTGATTTCATCACAAAAGTCAGGGTAACGATGTAGAGTGGGAAGGGGGGGAGGCGCGTGGGTGGTTTCTTGGTTGCTGCAACGTTCTGTTTCTTGATCTTGGTTTTCATACGTTGTTCACCTTATGCCTGTGTTGAACTCCACATGTCTTTTGTTTTCCTTGTATATGTGATAATTGGTTATAAATGTTATAAAATAATTCTTAAAAGAAGCTGTAATAATCGTGGAATACACGTTCATCTAACAAATTAGCTTTAAAATATATACAGTAACGACAGATAAAATTTGCATAGGAGAATCTAAACACTTGCAGTAGTTTAAAATAGAGCTTTTAACTTGCTTCTCAGGAATTGGCAAGTCAAGAATAGAAGTCTTGATTTTCTGAAGGTAGAACTTGTTAGTGGCATATTTATTCCATTCTGTGTTAAAAACGATTGGTAGAGTAAAGCAGTGATTTTTAAAAATGGTAACAACTGGTTTCTCCCAGACTAGTTTCACGAAGGGGTTAGAGGCAGTCAAATCTGTATCTAGTAGGACCCACCTACTTTTGTTTTGTTCAAGCTATTCTGTTGGGATTTATGTTCCGCAGCTAGCACAACAGTTCTAGCCAGTGTTAGAGTTGTTCATTCACATGATCAGGTTCATTGCAAATAAAACTTCTCTTTAAAACAAAAACAAAACAAAACATGCCACAGAAGAGAACAGAGAGGGTATCCACAGTGGAAGGTTCAACAGATTTAGGGACTCCCGGACAAAGTGTCTTTCCTCATTAATTTTTTTATTAATGTTTTTAATGTTTTTTATTTATTTTGAGAGAGAGAAGGGGAGGGGAGTGGAGGGGTGAGGAGGTGCAGAGAGAGAGGGAGACACAGAATATGAAGCAGGCTCCGGGCTCAGAGCTGCTGTCAGCACAGAGCCCCACACGGGGATCGAACTCACAGACCGTGAGATCATGACCTGAGCCGAAGTCGGATGCTCAATCGACTGAGCCCCCCCCCAGGCACCCCAGGGCTTTCCTCATTTAAAGGGCTGGCATGTCTCTTCTTCTTCCAAATCTAGAAAGTAACTATTTGGTAAGAGGTACTGAATGCATGCAGGAATTTCAATCATTGTTAGGAATTTCATTTCCCATCCCTTTGGAAAACCCGAAGTCACACCCTTCAGGTTCCTCAGGTTTGCTCTCTGGAGCTGCTCCCGGGGAGGCATTGGGACGTGCTTGTAGCGGGATCTGGAGGTGCAGGCATGCCCCGCACGTCCTTACCGGGAAATGGCAAGGGCTCGGCGCCTGTCAGCGGCAAGGATCCGCCGGTGGAGGAGGCTGCGGGTACCCAGGGTCTGGCGTTTTCCGTGTGGGAGCTCTGATGAAGCCAGAAAAGGTCCTCTTCAATAGTACACGCAGGGCTTGGCCCGGTCTAGTCTTTCAGGCCCCGGAGCTCGCCAGCCACTATCCAGACCTTCAGTCTTACCGGAACTGAAGGAATAAAAGGAGTTGCTACTGCGGTGCTCTCCTTTCACCCACCCAGCCTTATGAACAAACGAGAACAAACCACAACAAAGCCGGGCTCCGGCAGGCCACCGCGTTTTTGTGCTCCTGGCCGGGCCCCGGGGTTCCACAGCCTCCGATGGATTTCACAGTGGCCTCTTCTCGGAGGATTTGAGGAGCAGCCGTCACCCCACTCAGTTTCCTGGGCGTGACCCCAGCGGGGGGTGGCCTTCTCCACTCTCCAGCCCGGGATGCCGTTGGCGTGACCTCCCTGTATTTTGCGGGTGCCCAGTTGAACTTCAGATTTGGACCGCCGGAGTCGTCGTGCACAGGGAGGGCTCCCTCTGTGGGAAGGAGTGTAGCCGTGAGCCCGCTGCGCTTGGGAGTGTCTCCATCTCCGCCCGCTGGTGACTGAGGGCGGCTGAGATAGTGCTCGCGTGGGGGGAGGGGGCTGGAGGTCTGTAGCCCACGTGGGAATCATAATGAGGCCATCAGAGGCCAGGCCTTTCTTGGTCCCGAAATTCCAGGCTCCGGGAGGAAGGCCCCGTGCAGTCATCCCCGGACCGCACAACGGGGGACCAGTTTTCAGCAGGCATCTGTCTCCACGTTGGCATTCGCAAGGTCAGAAATGGTTTTCGTGGCCCAGCCAACCGGGAAGAGACCCTGGAATTCTGTTGATGATGTCTTTGGGATGTTGAGATAGTTTGGCTACCATTTCTGGATGGCCCAGGTTTTTAGGCAGACTCATTTTCTTAGCTGACCGTGCTCTCTGAGGCAGCTTCAGTCTATCCGGGAAAGGCTCCAGCAGTCCACTTAGCCAACATCCCCATCGTGGAGGCTGAACCGTTCCTCCGCAGGGGTGCAGAGCGGGGTCTGCTTTCGCAGGCAGCACCCTGGCCATGGAAGGGTGTCTGGGGCCGCCGCACTCTGGGGTTTGGATCCTGGGTTTGCCGGGGCTGTGGAGACCCCGAGCCCGCGGTTAACTGTGTCCAGTCCTGCCGCCTGCTTCCCGTGAACCCATGTTCACCTTCACTGCCCCGGGATGAGATACAGAGCGTTTTGGTGACGTGTTGATCGTGAACCTAACAGATAACATAAAGAACTCTGTATCCAGCAGAGAATGCACATTCTTTTCCAGCACATGCGGATCATTCTTAAACTTTACCGTGTTCTAGACGAGAAGGGCTGCCTCAGTACCTTCCCAAAATATCACTATTATGCAGACCAGTATCTCTGACGTTAATAAAATAGAGAAATTAAGCAGCTAAAAATGACCCATATGTTTGTATACTTAAAAGTATAGATCATAAGGGAAATTACAGAGTAATTAGACATGAATGGAAATGCTGCATTTCAAAATCTGTGAGATACTTAAAGAGAGATTTATAGCTTATAATACATTTACCAGGAAACAGGAAACTGCTACGGGCTGAACTGTGGCTCTCTCCCCAGGCCCTCAAAAAACCTCAAAAGCATTCATACGTGGAAGTCCCCACCTCTAGTACCTCAGAATGTGACTCTGTTTGGGAACAGAGGGGTCTTTATGGAGGTAACTACGTGGAAATGAGGTCATTAGTGTGGGCCCTACTGTATTTCCATGGCTCTCCTCATAAGAAGGGGAAATGGGACGAGTCTTGGACAGAGGGAAGATGATGGAAGATACAGGGAGAAAATGGCACGTCAAGCCAAGGAGAGAGGCCTGGAACAGATCCTTCATGACACTTGGAAGTAACCGACCTCGTCACCTTGATCTTGGACTTCCAATTCTCCAGAACTGTAAGAGAAAACACATTTCTTTTGTTTAAGCTACCCAGCTACCTTGTTAGGGCAGCCTCAGCAAACTAATACGGTCATTAATCAGCCAAATTTTAATTCAGGAAGTTGGAAAAGGAATCACAAGGTAAACAAGAAGGAAAGAAATAATGAAAGTAAGGCTGGAAATCTGTTCAATAGAGAGTGGTATTATCACATCCCCAAATTGGTTCTTTACAAAAGTTAATATACTTAAAACTTGTTGGATCATGGCTTGTGATTATTTCAGTTTTAGAAGAAGCATTAAGGGGAGCCTGGGTGCCTCAGTTGGTTAAGTGTCTGACTCTTGGTTTCAGCTCAGGTCACAATCCTGTGTCGGGCTCTGTGCTGACAGTGAGGAACCTGCTTGGGATTCATATTCTCTCCCTCTCTCTGTCTCTCTGTCTCTCTCTCTCTCTCTCAATAAATAAGTCAACTTAAAAAAAAAAAAAAGAAAAAAGCATTACGTTAATACATACCTGTTATAAAAACTCAAAATAATAAAGGGAATGACTTTAATTTGATGAAGGGTATGTGCCAAAACCTAAAGCAGACTTTTAATGGGAAAAGTTCAGATGCGTGCCACTCAAGATCAGGAACAAAGCAAACATGGTTTATGCTGTTACAGCTTTTCACGTTACTGGAGTTCCTGGCCAACACGTTAAGAAAATAAGTCGAAATGAGTTAACAGGATTGGAAGGGAAGAGATACATCTGTATTTATAGGTGACCTACAAATAAAAATCTCCAGAAGCAACAGGCAAAATACATGTACTAATAAGATAATTTGGTATTTCTTAAATAAAAGATCAGTTTACAAAAATCAGAATTCCTCTGTACTCAAAATAATTAGCAAAAGGGGTGCCTGGGCGGCTCAGTCAGTTGAGTGTCGGCTCACAATCTCACCATCATTTTATATTTTTGTCACAATCTCATGAGATTGTGCTGACAGCGCGCGCTCTCTCTCTCTCTCTCTCTCTCTCTCTCTCTCTGCCCCCCCTCCCTCGGCCCTTCTCCCCTGCTCGTGTTGTTTCTCTCTCTCTCAAAAAAAAGAGAAAAATCCTCTAGAAGAGATGAGATAATGATACAAGATACGATTCACAAGATAAAAACAAGTGTCTAGGATTTAACAATGGTCAAGATTTACATGGAGAACAGTTTACAGTATATGATGAAAAGACCCGAAAAACAGACCATGTTCAGACAGGGTGTAACGTATTTCTAAATATGACGGTTCTCTGTAGATCAATCTATAAATTCTACGAAATGCCAGTCACAATCCTGTAGAATATTTTGAGAAATTTGACATCTCTATCTCTATCCATATCTATATGGAACTATCTGATATCTATTTATATAGATATATAATAATCCATAATATATATATAATATAGATACATAATCTATAATATATATAGATGTATATACATATATGTACATTATCTATCTGTGGAACTTCTGATTCTGACACACTTGCTTTTATCACAGCACTCTGCTGCTGAAAACAACTGGAAAATTTGATTAAAACATACATGTATCTGCACGTGTAGAGCTGTAAAATCAGTAAGGGCATGATGAGTCCGAGAAGTAGGTCTGTGGACATATGAATCCCCAGCATTTAGCTCTACCTGCCCATTGGAGGCAGTTGTCTGGAGGCAGAGAAGCTGAAGAAAACTTCCAGAAACCTCACAGGTAGGGCAAACAGAAGTTGGAGATTAGGTCTCAGTAAAGAGGAGGACTCTGCTAATTTTCTAGGTATTTAATTGGGGCCCCTGAAGGGCTACACCCCTTAGATGAAAGGACACACGGAAATAGGCCAGCCCTCCTAAGACGGAAACTCGGTTGTAATCAATCCCAGATGGCATTACGGTGATCTGACCCTAGGGTAGAAAGAAAACATAACAGCGGTTTAAATTAAAACGAGATAGGTTTCGTAGCAACCACAGAAAACTGAAGAGAGGATTAGTGGACTGGAAACTAGGTCAGTGGAAAATATCTGGGCTGAGGTACGGAGAGAAAAAATGGACAGAAAATTAAAGCATAAATTAGGATTCCTGTTAGACACAGTGAAAAAATTAACATGTATGTATTTATAGTTCCAGAAGGAGATGGGAGAGAAAAAATGGGACAGAAACACTATCTGAAGAGATAATCTGTGAGAGCTTTTCAAAGCTATAACTCAGAACAGAGATCTACACATAGATTCAAGAGTTGCTGTGACTCCATGACGGGATAAATACTTCTCAGCACGTAACACACCCAGGCATATAATAGTAAAACTTCTGAAAGCCACAGATAAAGAGAAGGTTTTATAACAGCTAGTGGAAAAAGGACATGCGAGTTCTGAAAAGCAATTTGACAGTTCACAAGGGGAGTGATGGGAGTGGGAGGTAATGGGAAATGTTAAAACTCCTCAAAGAAGCAAACCTGTCAACCTGTGATTCTGTACCCAGCAAAAATATTTACTGTTGAATGAAAGCAAAACTGGAAAATGTTGAGAGCAATCAAAGAAGACCTGGACAAATCAAAGATCCTGTACTCACAGGTTGGAAGACTTCATATCGTTAAGATGGCATTTCTCCCCAAATTGGTGTATAGCTTTCAGTGTAATCCCTGTCAAAACCCAGGCTACCTTTTGGGTAGAAATTGACAGATTGATTTTATGGGGTGCCTGGGTGGCTGAGTTGGTTGAGCATCTGACTTCAGGTCATGATCTCACGGTTTGTGAGTTTGAGCCCCATATGAGGCTCGCTGCTGCCAGCTTGGAGCCTGTTTGGATCCTCTGTCCCCCTCTCTCTCTGTCCCACCCCCCGTCACATGCTCTCTAAAAAATAAACCTTAAAAAAAAAAAAAAAGGAATTGACGGGCTGATTTTAAATTTATGTAGAAATGCATGGGGCTCTGTATAATCAATACGATTTTGGAAAGGAACAAAGTGGGAAGACTCACACTTCCTGATTTTAGTACTAGTAATCAAGGCAGTGTGTTCCTGGTTAAGGATCGCATATGGATCAATGGGATACAATTCCAAGTCCAGAAATAAACCTGTACATCTATGGCAGTTGATTTCTTTCTTCCTTTCCTGTCTTGTCCTGTTCTTTCCTTTATTAAGTTATCTCTACCCCCAACATGGGGCTCGAATTCATGACTTCAAGATCACAGGTCACACACTCTATCGACTGAGCCAACCAGGTGCCCCTGGTCAGTTGATTTTTGACAAGGGAACCAAGAACATTCAAGGGTATAAAAAAATAGTCTTTTCAACAAATGGTGCAGGAGCAACTGGAGATCCACAAGCAGAAGAATGAAGTTGGACCCTGCCTTACACCGTGTATAAAATTAACTCAAAATAGAGCAGAGACTTAGACGTAAGAGCTAAAACTCTGTAACTCTTAGCAGGAAACATATGTATAAATTTTTGTGACCTTGGGTTGGGCAGTGGTTTCCTAAGTATACACCAAGACCACAAGCGCCAAAGAAAAAATAGATAAGTTAGATTTCATCAAAAGTAAAGACTTTTGTGCTTCTAAAAAACACTATTGGGAAAGTGAAAAGAGTCCACAGAATGGGAGAAAATCTCATGCAGGTCTGGTATCCAGGAACATATAAAGAACATTTACAACTCAACAGTAAAAATGTAAATAACCTAACTAAAAATTGACAGATGATTCCAGTAGACATTTCTCCAAAGAAGATAAATGAATGACCAGTAAGTGCGTGAAAAGATGCCCGACATCATCAGTCATTTGGGAAACACGAGTCAAAACCACAATGAGATATCACTTCTGGCCCACCAACGTGGGTGTAATGAAAGACCGTAACAAGTGTTGGTGAAGAGGTGGAAAGATTGGAACTCTTGTACGTTGCTGGTGGGAATGTAGAATGTGTGCCTGCTTTAGAAAACACACATTCAGGGGCACCTGGATGGCTCAGTCATTTAAGCGACGTGACTCTAGATTTCGGCTCAGGTCGTGAACTCGTGGTTCATGAGTTCGAGCCCTGCATTGGGCTGTGTGCTGACAGCATGGAGCCTGCTTGGGATTCTCTCTCTCCATCTCTCTCTGCCCCTTCCCTGCTCACTGTCTCTCTCAAATAAATAAGCATTAAAAAACTTAAAACAAACAAACACCCATTCAATCCAGCAGTTCTGTTTCTACATATACACCCACGAGGACGGAACACAGACACACCCACCTATGAACATGCATAGGAGCCTTAGAATAGCCCAGACATGGAATCCAAATGTCTGTTAGCTGATGGGTGGATAAACAAATGTGGTATATCCATCCAGTGGGATATTATTCAGCCACAGGGAATGAAATAGTGATAACGGCTACAGTGGGGGTGAACTTTGAAATCATGCTGAGTGAAATTAATCAGATGCAGACAACCACATATTGTATGATGTCATTTATATGAAATACCAGGAGCAAATCCATAGAGACTGAAAGTAGATCAGTGGCTGTCAGGGGCTGATGGGAGGAGGGTGTGGGGCATGCTTGCTTCTGGGTGGGGGGGGGGGTGTGTTGTGGGGAGTGGTGAAAATATTCTGGCATTAGATAGTGGTGATTGTACAGCTTTGTGATTATACTGAAAACCAGTGAATTGCACACTTTCGAAGTGTTTATATACGTGTATTGTACGGTATGTGAATTATGTCTCAATTTTTCTTTTCTTTTTTTTAACGTTTATTTATTTTTGAGAGAGACAGAGCATGAACGGGGGAGGGTCAGAGAAAGGGAGACACAGAATCCGAAACAGGCTCCAGGCTCTGAGCTGTCAGCACAGAGCCCGACGCGGGGCTCGAACTCACAGACCGCGAGATCATGACCTGAGCCGAAGTTGGCTGCTTAACCGGTGGAGCCACCCAGGCGCCCCAGTCTCAATTTTTCTTTTTTTTTTTTAATTTTTTTTTTTTTCAACATTTTTTAATTTATTTTTGGGACAGAGAGAGACAGAGCATGAACGGGGGAGGGGCAGAGAGAGAGGGAGACACAGAATCGGAAACAGGCTCCAGGCTCCGAGCCATCAGCCCAGAGCCTGACGCGGGGCTCGAACTCACGGACCGCGAGATCGTGACCTGGCTGAAGTCGGACGCTTAACCGACTGCGCCACCCAGGTGCCCCTCAATTTTTCTTAAATGAAGGCAAAATAAAGATGTTTTTAGACAGAGAGAAAACAGAAAATCTGTCCTCAGTAGACTTACACTAAAGAAGATACTAAAGGGAATCTTTTTTTTTTTTTTTTTTTACATTTATTTTTGAGAAACAGAGTGAGACAAAGCGTGAGTGGGGGAGGGGCAGAGAGAGGAGGAGACACAGAATCCGAAACAGGCTCCAGGCTCTGAGCAAGAGGTCAGCACAGAGCGTGATGCAGGGCTCGAACCCACGAACTGTGAGATCATGACGTGAGCCGAAGTCCGACACTTAAGGGAATCTTAAGGTAGAAGGAAAAGGATCCTAGAAAAAAAAACAGGGAAATGTAGGACGGGACGGAGAGCTTCAGAAAGGGTAAATGTGTCTTTTGTTGACTGCATAAAACAGAATGATGCTCTGTGGGGCATACGGAAATGTACATTGAAGTTACATGACAGCGACAGCACAACGGGTAGGAGGTGGGAAATGGACTTAATGTGTTTTAAGACCTAATCATTGGGAGGTGGTAAGAATACTAATTTAAGTTGCTACTGTAGATTGTAATCTTCAGGGTAGCTAAGGAAAGAAAAATATTATAGTGGCTCAGTCAGTTGAGCACCGATGTCATCTCAGGTCATGATCTCCCAGCTTGTGAGTTCGAGCCCCACGTCGGGCTCTGTGCTGACAGCTCGGAGCCTGGAGCCTGCTTCGGATTCTGTGTCTCCCTCTCTCTCTGTTCCTCCCCTGCTCTTACTCTCTCTGTCTCTCTCTCTCTCAAGAATAAAATAATGAAAACATTAAAACCTACATAAAGGATACAGGAACAGCTAAATGGAGGAGACGCACAGGGCCAGGTGTGGAGGAGGCGTGTGTCGCTCCCACGCCCTGTCCGAGTGCCACTCTCCCGGCACCTTGGCGTGTTCACTAACCTGGAAGCTCCCAGAACCCCGTCAGTTGGGGGGTGTTGTGGAGATTTTGTTACATGGCAGGATTGACCAAATCATTGGCGGTTAACACCTCACCCTGCAGCACCTGCCCCCTTCTCTGGAGGTTGGGGGTGGGGCTGAACCGTAAAAAGCTTTCCATCCCATTGTAGCTGGTCTTCCTGGCCACCCACCAGGAAGCTATCGTGGGACACCGGCCGCCAGTCCGCTCGTGGGACACCGGCCGCCAGTCCGCTCGTTAACATACAGAAGACAGCCTTATCTCTCCACAGATTCCAGAGGTTTTAGGAACTGTGTGCCAGGAACTAAGGACAAAGACCGCACCCATTATAGCTTTGTATTGCCTAATAGCTTTTATGTATACAGAGCAAAAATGGACAGAAGTAAAAGGATACGCATATGAATTTCTTAGTAGGGGATTTTTTTTTTAATGTTTATTTTTGAGAGGAGAGGGAGGGGCAGAGAGAGAGGGAGACACAGAATCCGAAGTCCCGACGCGGGGTTCAAACTTGCAAACCGCGAGATCATGACCTGAGCTAAAGTCTGAAGCTTGAGCTGACACTCCCCCGTAGTAGGAGATCTTAACACCGTTGTCCTATCTGATGGTACAAGTTGACAACAGTCAGTAAGGAATAAGAGATGTGAACAACAAACTCAACTCGGTCGATGAAGAACACAGTATTCAGTAACTGATGAGTCGTCTTTTCCTGCCGGCACACGTGGGCATTTACTAGCGCGGAGAAACGCGGTTCGTGTTTTTGTATGTGGACCTTATATTCCGTGGCCATTGTAAACCGTGTGATCCACCTCTTAGGCCGCCCAGTCTCGGTTTCCCATCTCCTCCTGCCGTCCACTTCCCAGAGGGCCAATTCAGTCTCCGGAGTTTGGCGGAAACCTCCGGGTGCAGGACGGCTGTGCTTGCTCGTCCTCCAGTGTCCTTAGATGTGCTCAGTCTTGAGGCCATGCCGCCTTCTTTCTCCCCATCTCTGAAATGTGTGAAAGGTGGTTTTCATACTTCCTCACATTCGGGATGTTCAGGAATTTCATTCAAGTTATGTAACCTTCCACACCACCAGGACTAGAGGCGCCTCTTTTCCTATGTGAGTATTGGACGCAATTGTCTACTATTTTCATTGGGGTGATATTAAGCTTACAGGTTAATTAAAGGAGAACTGGGGCCTAATCTTCTTTGGGACTATAGTACGATTTATAATTTCAGAGAAGAAAGCTGGGTACTTTTTGTGAACTTCTTGTTCATCTCTTACGATGTTAATACTGGGTTTTGTTCCTTTGGTTCTCTTGGTGGGATATTTTCTGCTATTTCCTCTTCTTTTTTCTTGGAAAGTATGAAAGCTACTTATATATACTCTTCATTCATCCTACTTTTGTTACCAGCTCCCTGACCAAATCACCTTGTTTCTTATAGTTGCCTTTTCCTTTACTGTGTTGTTCCCTTTTAAGTGTACAGTTCCACCTTCCACCAGAAATGACAAAATTTGCAGTTACACTTACAGTTTCCATGTGAGCTCTCTTCGCTCTGTAAGCGCCTTGATTTTGGTCTTTGACACTCTATGTAAGTGCTCGTAACTGCACATTAATTTTCTTTTGCAGGGAAGTTTGGGCCATGTTTCTCCATTCTTGTCTATCTGACCCCCATTTTACTCATCCTAGATCTTAGAAATTCTTTAAAATCTTTGATCGGCTGATGTTACTCTTACTTTCTAATGTTGTGGTTTTATTTCTTTAGACAGCTTGTATTTGCTGTCATTTCGTGAGCTTGAGGGTGGGAACGAAATAAACGAGGATCCCTGGTTTCTCATCTTAGAAGTAGTATCGAAGTACTAACTTAAAGAGAAGACATTCATGGGGCGCCTGGTGGCTCAGTCGGTTATGCGCTGACTCTTGATTTCAGCTCAGGTCATGGTCTCACGGTTTGTAAGTTAGAGTCCTGAGTTGGGCTCTACGCTGACAGTGTGGAGCCTGCTTGGGATTCTCTCTCTCCTTCTCTCTGCCCCCCTCCCGACCCCCCCAGTCAACAAACTTAAAAAAAAAAAAAAAAGGAAGGAAGGAAGATAGAAAGAAAGAAAACATGAACCAAAGTCTGGTGTTCCTGGCTCTTATTCTTGAATAATTGAATATTTCTTGGCTAGTCTTCACGGCTGGGGTTCTTTATACTACTCTTAAATGTTTCCAGTTTTTAAGAACCCCAAATCCTTCCCTGTTCCTGCTTCTCTGTATCATTCGTGAATGTCTCCAGTCCTTGTACTGTAGATCCTGGATGTGTTTGGTACTTTTGATTTCTGGGCTGTAAGATAATTGCATCTGTATAAGGAGGTGAGTTTCCATTTCCTGTCTTCTCTTTGCCTCTGGGTTTTAACCAGTACATGGGGGCCATATCAGGTTCAAACTAATCAGGATCCCCCCTTAAAAGGGATTAAGACGTGAACTTCGGGGCACCTGGGTGGCTCAGTCGGTTAAGCGGCCGACTTCGGCTCAGGTCATGATCTCGCGGTCTGTGAGTTCGAGCCCCGTGTCAGGCTCTGTGCTGACAGCTCAGAGCCTGGAGCCTGTTTCGGATTCTGTGTCTCCCTCTCTCTCTGACCCTCCCCCGTTCATGCTCTGTCTCTCTCTGTCTCAAAAATAAATAAACATTAAAAAAAAAAAAAAAAAGATGTGAACTTGGAGCCAAACTAGAGACTTCCAGCTGCCTTCCCCCAAGTATAAACCTTGATTCCCCACTCTGGATCCTAAAATAGATTCAAAGTCTGTGTGTCCAGGTGGTTGAACTGAGTGCACCTTACAAACTCATTTGCTAGTGGAACAGAGTGTTGAGATACGGGCCTTCTGGCCGATTGCTAGAGAACAAGTCTTGAGTCATATTCCACCTGAGTTGTGATTTGGACACAAGTGGAGGGGAATTAACTCACTTTTGTTTTTCAACACTTGCCTCTCAACTCTAAGAGAGACGATAGAGCCTTTCTTGCCTTTGGGGTAGAAAGCATTCCATTTCCATTCACTCTTACTCGAGCCCTCGGAAGAAAAAGGTAGCAGGATAAATTTTACAGGAAAAGGAAGTGGAGCAGAGTGATTGCCGATGCACTCGTCTCTTTTGGTACACTTTTCTCCAGATGCTTTGAAATGACTAATGCATTATATTCAAGGCTAACTTTAATGGATATTGTGTTTTCAGAGAAAACAGAGGTCCTCCCTGTCGAACAGAACACATTTCCTTTTTTTTTTTTTTTTAATGTTTATTTATTTTTGAGACAGAGAGAGAGAATGAACGGGGCGGGGGGGGGGGGGGCGGTCAGAGAGAGAGGGAGACACAGAATCCGAAGCAGGCTCCAGGCTCCGAGCTGTCAGCACAGAGCCCGACGTGGGGCTCGAACCCACGGACCGCGAGATCATGATCTGAGCCGAAGTCGGACGCTCAACCGACTGAGCCACCCAGGTGCTCCCACATTTCCTTTTTTTAACATTTATTTATTTTCAAGAGACAGAGTACGAGTGGGGGAGGGGCAGAGAGGGAGACACAGAATCCGAAACCAGCTCCAGCCTCTGAGCTGTCAGCACAGAGTCCGACGCAGGGCTCGAACTCACAAACCACGAGATCATGACTTGAGCTGAAGTCGGGTGCTGAACTTTCTTCTTCCTGTGCCTCATGTTTGTCGTCTCTGGCCGGCCACAGGTGAGGGCAGAGGTTGAACTTTATTCATTATCCTAAGTATTTAGCACAGTTCTTTTGAATATGATAATTTTCCTAATTAGATTAAAAGCAGGAAAATGAAGTTCTTGCTTCTTTCATGCTTCTCTGTTTTGACTAGTGAAAATAGTACTTACTAAACATGTACTGCCGTCTAAATACATTCCCTGCCCTTGGTTGCGGTCACTGTCTAATCAGCAAGAGGGAAAGGCGTGTGGCATTGAGATCTACAATTTTCAGGCATTTCTTTCTAATGTTTTCTACTCATGGGTAGTAAAATTGGGATGGTTTTGTCAACCTTAATATCTCACTGGCTCTTCTTACCAAATATTGTAAGTCTTCTCCCCGTATGTTGAAATACTTCTTTGCAAACCTCATTTCTAATGGCTCCATAGAAAGTCCATTATGTGGGTGTTGTTCTGTAAGTTACTTAATAACGTTAGGCTAGAATGTGTGTTCCGCGAATGTCGGGATTTTTTCCCGGTCAGTTCACTTCAATACTACAGCACTTACTACACTGTCTGGTACATCACGGGCACTCGATACATATTTGTGAAATGAACGGATGAATACTTAGGCGGTGCTATTTTTCCTGTCTTATGAATTATACTCTCTAAAGTGTATTTGCACATAGTACTTGCACTGCGTTTCAAATGGTTTTTCTCGGTAATTTGTCCCAGAATAAATTTCTAGAACAGGATCTTACTGGTTGAAAGGGTATGGACAAAGTTATATGATTTCAGAGTAGTTTTCTCTATGAAATGACGTTATCTGTGGCTTTCTATTTTTTTATACTTTGGTTTTGTAAATGCTGTTAGCGTTAGAAGTTTTTTTTTTTCTTTCATTTTGTTGAAGTTCATTTCTTTTAATTCAGGGAGCAGGTAGGGGTTTTGTGACTGGGATACAGAGTTGGTGGTGGTGCAAGCTGAGGATTGGACGGTCACTTGAACGTGAGTGGGTGTGCGTGCTACTCTGTAGGAATGGGAGAGTATCAAAGGGTAGTAAGCAGAGTAGTGAGAGTCAGAACAGTAAAAAGGATACTCCTGGTGGTGGTGTGGAGGAACGATTGGAGAGAGGAGAGACCAGAGACACGGAGATCTGGATTTCTCACTCTCTGGTCCCACAGCTAATTAATCACCAACTTTTATGCCCTCAGTCTTCCTCGAATTTCTTCCTCTCTTCCCCCAGTTGGGTCCTCACTGTCTTTAACCTCAGCCACCGCTGTAACCTTGTTTCTCTCCCTGCCTCAGAACCATTCTCCGTTGAGCTGTGAACGTGATCAAGCTAAACCCAGCTCTGAAGAATCGTTCTCTATTATTCATATTTTAAGGCTCTAGCTCAGCAACACAGCATGCGAGCTCTTCCCTTATTTGGACCCCTCAGCCTCATTTCTTGCTCCTCCCTGCTAGGAGGAAAGTCTTTCCTAGGAAAGAAAAGGGCTTCTTATCCTCAAACGTCTCACCTCTGTCCCCCACACAGATTATTTCTGGCTTTGTGCCTTGCTCATCTGTACCCGCTTCACAAAGCCCCTCTCTTCAATCAGGCCCCCTCGGTCCCCTTTTTCTGGGGTGCCTTGTGTAAGACTCAGGTGTCTGTCACCTCTTCCAACAAACTTTAACATATATATTCACATATTGCCTCCCTTCCCCACTCTTCACCTTCTGGGTCAGGCATCCGTCTTCTGGGCTTTTATGTAGGACCTTGTTTTTACCTTTTCCAGGTTGTGCTGTGATTGGTTAGGTATGTCTGCCACATTGAACTGTGAAGGCAAGAGCTCTTTTTATTTATGTTTGTATTCTCAGCAGTAAACATAATGTCTGGCATATAGTCAGGTGGTCAAAAAGGATCTGATTTATGATTTTCTAGATGAAATAATGAGGCGGAGGGGTGTGAGCCAGGCCAGTGGTAATGGGAAAGAAAGGTGGGTGGGAGAGACAGATTGGAAGGAAGTCACTTGGATGGCAGAGACCAGTTACAGGTGGAAGCCATGGGTGATGGGGGGGGGGGTGTGCACCTTAGTAAATGAGCTTGGTATACAGGTTTTTGACTTGTTAAATTTCAGATATTTGTTGGACATTTAGAGATGACTAGTAGGCATATAGAAATACGGCTGTAGATATTAGATCAGGATTTAAGAGACATGAGCATACAGGTGTTAGCTGGGGCATTTGGAATAGATACCCAAATCAGGTAGGGGAGGGGATTTAAAGAGGTGGAGTAGGGATCCTGGGGGAACATTGACCGACTAAAAGAAAAAGTAGGAGAGTGTACCGATGGCCGACAGCGATGAAGAAAGGTTGAAACGGATGAGAATTGAGAACAATGTTTTTTATTTACAAAGTAGAAGATCATTATTGATCTTTGAGAGAATAATTTTGTTCCAGTGGAGTGAAACAGAAACTAGATTGAAATTAGTGATTGAAAGAGGCTGAGAAGCAAGTAAACGGTGAGCGAGTGAAGAAGTAAGCACACACTCCTCTTTAAAAATGTGCTTTGTGGGGACATGGTGTCTCCTGGAAAAGGGATGTGCCGCCAGGTCCTTGAGGGGAAGGTAGTTTGGCGATACATTTTTCGTTTCATTTTCTTGGTTTGGGATGGGAGAAGGTCTTGGAAAAGTTTATCGATTGATACTCAGGAAGCAGAAGAAAGGGGGCTGGAAGTCCAGAAAGAAATCTTTACTGGAACAAGGTTAAGAAGGAAGGGCCTGGGATCAAGACCACAGATGGTACCGTCAGCCTCGAAAGGGTTCTTCCCTGGGTTCAGAAGGAAGAGGAGTCAGGATTCGTGGAAATGCAGACACGTGTAAAGACGGTGTGAGGGGATGTGAAGGATCTGTGCTCTGTGAGGCAGGCCACCAGGTCACGAACTGTGGGGCGAAGGGTAGGTCACGGCCCGGGTGGGCTGGGCGGTGGGGGGCAGCCCCGGGGTACTGGAGAAGGTTGGGAAAGGGCAGAGAAGTGATGGTGGGGCTGCAGGTGGATTTCAGGGCCCAGTTGAGGTTGAGCTATGGGAAAACAGAAAGCAATCATAAAAAAACTTTAATAGTAGGTTTTTCCCCAAAAAATGGCTGCAAAAGGGACAGCACTAGAGACTGACTTACACGTGCCCCCTGGATGGAGTGAGGCAGATCGCTAAGGACGGCCGTATTTGCTCTGCAGGTCTGGCGGAGTGCAGGACCGCTTGGGCGGTCAGGGGACCAGGAGCTAGTCGTGCCTGGGCGGGCACCCCTGGTGCCGTGACCCCCGGAGTCAGCCCACGGTGCTCAGTGCACCACTGATGAGATTGAGGGTCCGTGTGAGAGGGGGCCTTTGGCTTTTCCCTTCTTGTTTGCTGTATTCTTGCCCCCTGTGAATATCAGTTAAAATATGTAAAATAAAAGCAACAGACTGCAGGTAATGGACTCTCTTTTAAGACAGTGAATTTTGCATAGAACAGTAGTATTGGCTGGGTTATGAGCTCTTACTGCAGAGTTACTCATGCCTGATTAGAAGAGCTCTGCTGGCCCCACACAGCCCGTATCTATCAGCTGATCCAGGGTGAAAGGACCCTAAAGAGAGAGCCATTTCCTCCACGGTGTCTTGTCTTCCATCGGGAACTTGTACAGAGGTCTGTCCAGGCCTCCGGCTCACCGGCGGCATCTCCGATGGGAGCGGCGTTTCTATCAATTACGCTTCTCCTTAAAAAAATGAAACTCTGAGAACAAAAGCCTAAGTTCTGTAACGCCTTCAAGAAATGCATAAATCGCGGGAAACAGTCCAGGGGCAAGCGAGACTCGAACGTCAGCCGCTCTGCCAGTTCTGAGCCTTCTGTCTACGACTCCGCTGTTGTCCGTCAGTCACTGCTTGACTTAACGCTGGGTTTTCGTTTCTGCTTTCAGGAAGACCTTTAACTTACGCCCTGGGTGTTGCCCGTCCCAGTTTCCTGGTGGCTCACCGCTTCTGCCTGCTCCAGCCTTGCTCCGGCAGCTTCAAGGCTTGTGAAAGCTTGCTGCTTTGGCCTGCTACCCCTGCTTCAGGTGTCAACAGCTTTTAATTAGCTCGCTTCCTCTGCTGACTGTCACTAGGCCCTCGCGTGTCTGCACACCTAGTCCCGGGGCCGAAAGGACTGAGCTACTCCTCCTTCCTTAAAAATCCTTGTGGCCCGGCTCTCCTGGGATTCAAGGGAGAGTGAGGGAGGTTGGAAGTCTACCGCATGATTCCCTGTCGACAGCCTCTGCGTATACAGGGCTGGTCTGGGGTCCGCAGGGGCACGGCGGCGTGGGCATACCGCCTCGTTAGAGCCTATGTCCGTTCTGATTGCTTATGCCCATGCCGTACCAATTTTTAAATATTCCGACTATGGCTACCGTGTATATGAATTGTGTCTCCATGGAGAGCATACCTCTAGCTGTTGGGAAACCCTAGGTTGCCTGTCAAAGAGACTTAGTTTTGGGGGTTTTTTCCAGTAAATATTTTGAACACCAACTGGTCACTAACAGAACAGTATAAGAAACGAATACAGTGTCTTCCACACGTATTAACAACGATCACCATTAACAAGTCGGTAGTCATCAGGGTTATGGGCGTGGGGCGTGGGGCGTGGGAGGACGTCTTCAGGGCCGTGGAACGGCTTGGTACCTCTAGTCTAGAGAGCACTGCCTTTGTGATCAGGCAGCGAGCACGGTCGGAGCCTGCCGTCCAGCGGTGTAGGCCCTGAGGTCGTACCTGAAATGTGCACGGCCCGGTGTCAGGCACAGAGGACGCTTGCCCTAAATAAGAGTGGTTTTATTATTTTGTCATCATTATTAATGATGAATGATGATGGACGCTGTACCTTGGAGATGATAAGGAGACGGAGGCATGAGGCAGTAAACAGTGAACAGTAGCCACGGGCAGGAGGTGAAGGGCAGGCTGTGAAGTCAAGACTTGGGAGGCCCTGCGTTTTGCCCCGAGAGCAGCGGGGGTTGAAGTGGCCTCCCACACAAACGATCTCAGCGACACCATTGCCTCTCTGACCGCAGTGCCCTGTTTTGGTTGGCGTGTTAGTGGCAGTTTAGCAGTGTGCTTGAAGCCACTAATATCGATGCCCGGTAACTTTCCTCGTACAGGTTCCCACTCAGATGACAAATACACATCGTTTATCCATCTGGTACTTAACCAGGTACCTGTTGATTCCCAAGCAGCGGGCATATGCCAGTGAACAGAGGAGAAAGAGTGACCTCTGCCATCATAGAACTTGCATTCTAGTGAGGAAGGCAAGTGGTAAAATACAGAAGAATATGCAGTTTGTCAAATAAGAGTGAAGGGTAAAGGGAAGCAAGAGATGATCTAGAAAGAGTGACAGGGCAGCGACCGTTCAGGAGGGGACACTTGTCAATTCAGTTTGAGGGAGAAGCCCATGTCACTTTATGGGGGAGACTGCCTGAGACCCAGGGAATGAGGTCAGATGCCCTGGGTTGGGACCGGGCCAGGCGACCAGAATGTCTGGAGCAGAGTGAACCAGGGAGGGCATGTGAGATGTGGGAGGTGGAAGACGAGAATGTGTTGGCCTGAGGAGTTACGGCAGGTTGACGGTTACTTGGAGGGAGATGGGAAACCGTTGGGGGTCTTGGAGCAGAGGAGTGTCCCGATCTGAGCCACGTTGATGCAGGATCACTCTGACTGCTGGGCTGGGAAGACACCGTGGGGGTCAAGGGCAGAAGCGGAGAGGCCGGGTAGGACCGTCCGGGCAAGATGTGACGGCAGGTTGAACGGGATGGGCTGGAGGAGGTGCGGTGAACCCTGGATTTACTGAGTGCAGACTAGATCTGAGCCCCGCAGGGAAACTGGTGCTTGGCATATTGAAATTGTGTTTAGTATAGAGAGAGAAATCCCGTGTTGCATGTTGCGGCTATGAGTGCAGAGACTTAAGCTGTGTTTAAGAGCTCATTCGTTTATGTATATTCGTCACTTAGTGATTTTTTTCTGTAGTGTTTGCAGTTTTTCTGACAGTGGAGTGCTTTAAATATGAAGCCTTTGAAGAGATATCTTTGGTGTTTTTAAAAACTACATGTTTGTTCTGTGTTAAATTTATCATCTTCTAGGCCATACTAAATATAGTTTTTATTTATTTAGAAAAAAATTTTTTTTTAAAAAAATTTTTTTTTTCAACGTTTTTTTATTTATTTTTGGACAGAGAGAGACAGAGCATGAACGGGGGAGGGGCAGAGAGAGAGGGAGACACAGAATCGGAAGCAGGCTCCAGGCTCCGAGCCATCAGCCCAGAGCCCGACGCGGGGCTCGAACTCACGGACCGCGAGATCGTGACCTGGCTGAAGTCGGACGCTTAACCGACTGCGCCACCCAGGCGCCCCTAGAAAAAATTTTTTTAAACGTTTATTCATTTTTGAGAGACAGAGCATGAGTGGGGGGAGGGGCAGAGAGAGGGCGACACAGAATCGGAAGCAGGCTCCAGGCTCTGAGCTGTCAGCACAGAGCCCGACGCCGGGCTCGAACCTGCAAACTGCGAGATCACGACCTGAGCCGAAGTTGGAGGCTTAACCGACGGAGCCACCCAGGCGCCCCTTATGTTTATTCATTTTTGAGAGAGGGGGGAGAAGACAGAGTGGGAGCAGGGGAGGGGCAGAGAGAGAGAGGGAGACACAGAGTCCCAAGCAGGCTCCAGGCTCCGAGCTGTCAGCACAGAGCCCGACGCGGGGCTCGAACCCACCGACCGCGAGATCGTGACCTGAACTGAAGTCAGATGCTTCACCGACGGAGCCACCCAGGCGCCCCTGTTTATATTTTCAGTTGAGGCTATTTCTAGCTCTATTTCTGTGTGCCACCACGAATACAAAATTATCAGTAGCTGAAGAAGCTGGAGTTTCTTATTTCATAGTTAACATAAATAAGTTGGGATGTGTAATTGGGGTCGAGCAGACGGCGGTGAAGGCATTGGGCCTTGCAGTGCTTGGTGCGGTGCCTGACAGGGTAACGGCTGGCGCGTGTTGAACACTGAGTTGTAAGCAGTTTGTGCTTGTGTTATTTTCATCTTTACCACAGTTCTAAAGGTGAGTACTCTTCGTACGTTGTACGTTAGTGCATTAGCTGTTACACGGATGAGAAGAGTGAAGTTCTGAAAGGTTATTTATGCGCCCAGAGTTACACGGCTAATGACAGAGCCAGGCCTCCAGCCCGGTGGTCTGCCTGCAGAGTGCGTCACGGCCGCCCTGAGCAGCCACCCGAGACGCTAGCTCAAGTGCCTGGTGGTCAGTGAATGCTAATTCCCTGCACAGCTCTGTGACCCACAGGCGGTGTTGGGTCCAGTGTTTTTTGGATTTGAGGACGGTAACTCAGTGCTTCTGCTCTGTTTCACCTGGGAGCCTGTTGGGGTTTGGACCAGCACCTCAAAAGCAGGGGCTTTCGTGTTTCTCCAGTGGAGCATGCTTGTCTTTATACTGAATGAGATCAAAGAACCAAAACCCGAAAACCTATAATCAGCCTGATGTCAGAACCTGCTGCCGGATGGCTTGTGAAAGTCTTTTGGCTTTAGAACTGCAGGTAGGGGGTTGTGGACCGGCATCAGACTCTTAGGGGAGTAGCTGGCATTTAGAACATGCTCGGATACTACAGCGATTTCTCTTCCCAGTGATCACCAGAAACTTCTGTGCTCAAACACAGACCTGGTGAGACGCACGGAGCTAGGCAATCTGAGGAGGGGGAATCTTAAGTCTTTCTTTCCCTGATCAGAATAAGGACAGCTTAAGTGATAGGCAGGGTCCCTTCCCTGTCCTGAACGGAAGCGTGTCGAACTCAGCACTCCTGTCTTTCTGTCTGCACTCCCAGCACATAATTTGAATCTACCGAGCAGCTAAACTTGTTTCCAGCCTTTCAGAGGTTTGGGTGAAACAATATTTCAAGTTTCTCCTTGCTCTTTATTATAGTGTTCTTTATCCGCCCCCCCCCCATCTTTGTTGAGATATTATTGACATATAACATTGTGTACGTTTCAGGTGTACTAAGTAATGATTCAATACTTGTGTATATTGCAAACTGATTACCACAGGATGGTTAATATCTCCTCCCATAATTACCTTTTGTTTTCTTGCCGTGAGAACATTTAAGATCTTTTAGCAATTTTCAAGTGTGTAGCACAATACTGTTAACTGTAAGTCACCATGCTGTACGTCACGTGCCCAGAACGTATTCATCTTATAACTGGAACTTTGTACCCTTGGACCAACACCTCCCCACCCCCAGCACCTGGCAACCCTCCTTCTCTTCTCTGTTTTCATGAGTTTGACTTTTCTTAGATTCCACATATAAATGAGATCACACGGTATTTGTTTTTCTGTGTCTGGCTTAGTTCACTTAGCATAATGCCCTCCAGGTTCATGGTTCATCCGAGTTGTCATAGAAGCAGGATTTCCTTCTTTTTTGTGGTTGAATAATATCCCATTGTATGTGTGTGCCACATTTTCTTCGTCTGTTCATCTGGCAGTGGACATTTAGATTGTTGCTGGGCCATGGACAGCCCCCTTTCTTTAAGCATGAACCCATTGGGAGAACAGTTTCACTGACCCATCATTTCCGCAGATATGACCAGAAATGACTAAAGACTAAAGTGCTTGCACTTGAAATTGAGATATTCCTCTTCTTTCCTACCATTTTGATGGATGAAAAACTCTAATCACAAGATATCGTAACCATTTACGACAATTGCCAAGAAACGTCCTAGTTTGCGTTGTGTAATGGCATCATACAGTGATTTTGGTTCTATGGTCATGTTACTTTTATTGCAGTCTAATCCAAATACAGATTTATGAAGTGCTCCTAATATGTACATTTGCTGTTGGGATTTTAAAATTTTGGCACTTGAGTTTAAACCTATTCACTATCCTTGGAAACATCCCTTTGAACTAGTTGGAAGAGATGCTGTATATAGTTTGTTTTCTACTTCTGCCTATCAGGGTAGCGTTTATCTTCCTCTTCCCAGCCCCCAGTGACTGGAAGCCACCTAGGTCTCCACCTCCATAGTTCAGGCTGAGCCCTAGCGCACCCCCAGGGAGCTGGAAGGGCCCTTTGAAATTATCTAGTCAAAGGGAAGCAGAGAGGCAGAAACAGAAAGGTAATCGGTTTGTTGAGGCTTATTTATTTTTATTTGACAGCTTTTCGATCCGTAACTAAAATACAAAAAAATACAAAAATGTTTGTTCCTTTTATGGTTGGAAAGGAATGTGTGAAGTTTACAATTTGTAGAGCTGTTAGCCTTAATTGATCTTTAGGTGTGTGTGTGTGTGTGTGTGTGTGTGTGTGTGTGTGTGTGCGTGCGAGAGAGAGAGAGAGACAGACAGACAGACAGACACACAGACAGATGGAGGTGGGGGTAAGAATATGTGGTGTGAAAAATAATCTCATTTGCAGTTTACTTTATATTAATTGATTCCCACAAAACAGATTCGTGTTGGCAACACGATTCCGTGCAGCATCGTGTTGGAATCTGGCATGCGGTATTTAACAAGCTCTAGTCATTCCAATGTTGTACATTTTAGTCAATTTCCTAGTGATAGTAGATACTGAGTTTAAATTCTAGAGCAGAAAACTGGAAAAGGAGGATACAGTAAACAATTAGTTGATATGGTGTTAAAAAATAACATTTGTTTGGCACATGTTGACTAATGTAACTTTTTCAACTGACAGTACTGTTTGATTTAGGATCTTAGGTTACGAACTGCATGGAAGTCATTGATAATTTTGGTATTTACTTTTTTACAGAGAGGAAAAAGGAAAATGGGTAACTGAAAAAAGTTGTATTTGTCATATTTTAAAAGTTGTCTTTCCTTTTCTAGGTTGCTGTAGTGAAACTGAAAAATGCAGATAAGGTATTTGCCATGAAAATATTGAATAAATGGGAAATGCTGAAAAGAGCTGAGGTAAGATTCTCATTATTGGAATGTTTAAACAATGTTTTAGAAGTGATTTTAGAGACCTATAAAATTACAGAGACCAATAGATCTTTAAATCATTCAGTAGCATTGTGTCTGTAGTAACATTATTTTTAAGATAACAAATTCAGCAATTTACAGTTGCGATATAGTGATGATAAAAGTTATAATTCGTATAATTTCATATCGTCTGAAAGCCAAATGGAAACCCTGTAATGTGGCGCTTAAATATTCATGTGAAAAGGGTGTTTGGAAACCAGTTTAAAACTTTTATGGGACGAAATAATGATTGATTTGCAGCTTGATGTAACTTGTTTATATTCTGTATCATCTGTGTTCTGCTCAAAGCAGAGGTCAGCCCGGGCTTTGAGTGTGCCCTCTAAGACTTCTCGTTACTACCGATTGCACAGTTAAATTAGTGTTTTTACGTGGTTAGAGGATGGCAGTGAAATCTGCTCTTGCAGCAACTGCTGGTGTTTCTGTGTTGGTCCTAGACATGAAGGAGAGATCGGCCGGAGTGAGGTTACAAATGTCTCATTGCTGGTGCGGTATGGTCAGAACGGACGTTACACGTAAATTTGGGGTGGGGTTCTGGAGGTGTCCTGCCGTGTTCGATCCTGGGTGGGGGGCCGGGTGGGGGGCCTCAGGGAAGCAGAACTTACTGGTGTGCAAGTATTTCAGTATTTGAACCTGTAGGAGGTTCATACTGCCGAGCAGGCTGAATATTGGTTCTGGAGGTTAGAGTTCTCTAACGAGAAACAGCGCTTAGAAATCTTCACCTACCAGGGGTGCCTGGGCAGCTCAGTCGGTTAAGCGTCCGACTTCGGCTCAGGTCACGATCTCACGGTCTGTGGGTTTGAGCCCCACGTCGGGCTCTGTGCTGACGGCTCAGAGCCTGGAGCCTGCTTCCGATTCTGTGTCTCCCTCTCTCTCTGCCCCTCCCCCTCTCATGCTCTGTCTTGCTCTCAAAAACAAATAAAAAAAAAAAAAAAGAAAGAAAAGAAAAGGAACCTTTACCGACCAGTGCTTGAAGCAACCTGGAAAGCACCAAGCATACAGAGAAAAGCAAAAAAGGTTCCCTTGGTGGTAGATGGGACAGTTAGTGAAATACTTTGTCAGTTGTTTCCTTTGGGAAGTTTGAGAAATGTAACAAAACATGAAGAAGCAGCTAACAGTCACTTATATTCCACCACCTGGAATTAATCACTAACGTTCCGGGGAAGTTGTTGCTTTCAGTCTTATTTTCTATGTGTGTCCTGGGGGGTAAAAACACACACGCAAACTCCAGAAGCGAAATACAGATACATTATTTGTAAAACAAACACTAGCGCATTACAGATGGAGCTGAAGTCTTCTTTGACCACGCCCCACCCCACGCAGCCCCTCTCCACGGGACAGTAACCGTTGAGAAAAGCATTTGGCGACGTTTGTGTCTCTTTCTGGCGTATGCGCCAGTGTCCGTTACGTTCAGTAACTTCGGTCTTTACTTTGGAATCTCCCTAACACTGAGTTGCCTTACTGTCACTGGTTGGACTTTCCAGGTGGTGAACACGGAGATTGAATTAGGGCATTCTTCTGAGATGGGGACCGACGGGAGGGAAAGGGGGTGAAATGTTTTCAGGGAGAAGTCAGGCTGTCTGTGGAGCAGCAGCGGTCCCGCGGAGCCCCACGTGAGGCCAGAGGGCTGGCCTTTTCGTACCTGCCGTATTCGGTCACCAACTACGGGCCATCCCCGGAAGGACGTGGCCTCCGGACGGTAGAGTTTCTGCAGCCAAAGATGCTGGCGGCATTGCCAGCGGCTGGCGCTACAGGTCTTACCAGTAAGAAAGAGTAAAGAAGCGTGTTCTAATTGTTTCGCGGAAATCATAATTATAGTCAGTTCAGTGTTTTGGCGTTGGAGTTGTGAAAAATGGAGTTAAAGTCTGCACTCTTTTCTTTGAAGTTGGTGTGCCGGGGAGGAAGGTCACTGGGTTGCCTTTGACCACTGACTGGAAGAAGTGGCCCAAATCGAAGATAAAACAAGGAATAATTAGGAAGTAAATATAATTTTGTTGAATTAAGAAACGTTATGGGGCGCCTGGGTGGCTCAGTTGGTTGAGTGTCCGACTTCGGCTCAGTTCATGGTCTCGCAGTCTGTGAGTTCGAGCCCCATATTGGGCTCTGTGCTGATGGCTCAGAGCCTGGAGCCTGCTTCCGGTTCTGTGTCTCCCTCTCTCTCTGCCCCTTCCCTGCTCGTGCTCTGTCTCTCTCTGTCTCAAAAATAAATAAAAACATTAAGAAAAAAATTAAAAAAAAAAAAAAAAAAAAGAAACGTTAGTATATTTTCTTCCTGGGGCAAGATGGAATAAATGTATTTCTTCCTATCCCTCCCCTTAAGTACAGTCTTCAAGGCCTTGGACATTATATATAAAACAAATACAAGAAGACACTGGAAGGCAGAGAGAAGGAGGTGGACCGTGGGGCCTGAGGAACATCACTTACTCTGGGAAGTCAGTATTACTCAGATAGGAAAGCCAGACAGGGACTATACAAAGAAATTAAAGACCAAAATGCCTCATGAGCATAGATAAAAATGTCTTTAGCAAAATGTCAGCAAACAGAATTCAGCTATATATAAAAAGACTTGTGCATATACCAATGACGGATGGTTTTACTTCAAGGATACAAGGCAGATTCAGTATTCTAAAGGAACTATTTGAAACTTGCATTAAAGAAATTCTACATTGAAATTTTTTTTTAAATTTTTTTTTTTCAACGTTTTTTATTTATTTTTGGGACAGAGAGAGACAGAGCATGAACGGGGGAGGGGCAGAGAGAGAGGGAGACACAGAATCGGAAGCAGGCTCCAGGCTCCGAGCCATCGGCCCAGAGCCCGACGCGGGGCTCGAACTCACGGACCACCAGATCGTGACCTGGCTGAAGTCGGACGCTTAACCGACTGCGCCACCCAGGCGCCCCTACATTGAAATTTTTTTAAAAAATTTTTATTAAAAAAATTTTTTTAACATTTATTTATTTTTGAGAGACAGAGACAGAACATGAGCAGGGGAGGAGAACGAGGGAGACACAGAATCCAAAGCAGACTCCAGGCTCCGAGCTGTCTGCACAGAGCCTGACATGGGGCTCGAACTCATGAACCGTGAGATCATGACCTGAGCCAAAAGTCAGATGCTTAACTGACTGAGACACCCAGGCGCCCCTACACTGAAATTTTTAAAGAGAGATTCATTCTGAACTAGAGTGGAATTGTATTTCTGTGCTTGAATTATCAAGTCCTTTTTTAAACAAATGTTAAAAAAAAAAAAAAAACGCTGCTCTGACCATGACCTCTCCAGCTTTGGGAAACTGGGCCACTCATGATGCTTGATAATTTACAGTTGAGCAGCAACGTGTCTCGATTCTTAACCTGTGCATTGTTGATGTTTCAGACCAGTTTTTCAGGGGTGCCTGGGTGGCTCAGTAGTTGAGTGTCCGACTCTTGATTTCGGCTCAGGTCATGCATGATTCCAGGGTCATGGGATCGAGCCCCACATTGGGCTCCATGCCAAGCATGGAGCCTGCTTAAGATTTTCTCTCTCCCTCTGCCTCTGTCCCTGCTCGCATGCCTGCTTGCTGTCTCTGAAATGAAATGAAATGAAATGAAGTGAAACAAAGTAAGTTTTCAAAGATTTACCTCCAACCTACTGGCTGTATTTATTTCCATTTAAGTTGCATAACAAATACGTAATTAGTGGGACATGCATTATTTGAAGGTCGTAGGACACCCTCTCTCTTTCTGGGCAGCTGAATAATTGCTAACATCTTATGTTCAGAGATCGCTGTCCCTGCTCATTCATCATCTACAGACTTTGTCAACAGTCCCTGAACTTCTTCCAATAAGTTCTGTAAATGTTACCTTCTCTTCACAGTTATTCAGTGCTTTATAGGAGGTGTCCTCACTCATTTCACTGGAAGGTGTGAAATAGTTGACAGAAATGCTCTCCATTGGAGTTAGTCCTTTCCAGGGTTTTGTTGTCTTGCTGATTACAGAAGATGATAATGATCTCTGTGTCATAGAGGAATAATGTATCTTGGTTGAACGGTGATGGTACCAGTTTATGCCACTTGCCTTATTATTTTTGTTACTGTTGTTATTCCTTTATTATTTTCATAACGACGGGTGCCAGTAATAGTGATATTCATGAATTGAGGCCATTGGATTTGATCTGCCTTATTTCCTGATCTGCCACCTACATTAAAAAAAAAAGTAAGCATGACAGAAAAGTAAAGAAGTAAAAAGTAAAGAAGTAAAAAAAGTAAGAAGTAAAAATATGAAAGGTCCCTTTTCCTTCTTCCAGTATCTAATCTTTCTATTCAAAGTAAACCATTATTAAGAGTTTCATATTTGTCCTTAATGGAAAGTTTTATTATAATGGACTCATACTAAAAGACTGATTTTTCACATTGCTTTTATCATTTAATAATACATATGTTGGATTTTTCTATTTCCATATTTATACATTTATCTCAGCCTGTTAAATCGTCTCATTATACTAAATAGATATATTTTTTAGTAGTTTGATTTTTTTTTTTTTTTTAAACATTGATGGCCGGGGCACCTGGGTGGCTCACTTGGTTGGGCGTCCAACTTTGGCTTAGGTCATGACCTCATGGTTTGTGATTTCGAGCCCCGCGTCGGGCTCTGTGCTGACAGCTCGGAGCCTGGAGCCTGCTTCCGATTCTGTGTCTCCCTTTTTCTCTCTCCCCTCCCCTGCTCATGCTCTGTCTCTCTCTTCTCAAAAATAAATAAAAACATTAAAAAAAAACCAAACATTGATGGCCATTTAGATTACGTCCACATTTTACTATCTTTTTACTCTCTTGAACTGTGCTGTAGTCAAAATCTTTATACGTATACCTTGGAATAGTGAGTTTAATCAAAGTGTGAATTCTCAGTAAGGTGGAATCAAATTATCAACACATTCAGTCATTTCAGCACATCTGACTACGTGCGGCTGGCAGAGAGAAGATTCAGAATGTGAGAAGACAGCGCATCAGAGCCACTCACCACACCTCAGAAGCACGTGCGGCGTAAATAAGAACGAGACGGGATCAGATGCTCATGGTCCGCCACGCTGCTGTTGGCTTCTGTGGTGCTTTAGTTTGTGTACTGAGGTTGTGAAGGGATTCAAGGATCGTTTTTACATGGTGGGATTTTCATGTTGTGCAGACTAAAATTTATCCACTCCTCAGATTAAACTCCTTGGTAGCGGATCCCCGCCTATTTATGCACGTGGAGTCCTTGTTAGAACTTCACGAAGCCTGAGGTAACGCATGCATCATGGTTTGGCTAATATTGCTTGAGAACAGGGCTTCTCCGCAGTGACTGTGACATTGGGGACCGGCTAATTCCTTGGGGCATAAGCTGTCCTGTGCATTGTAGGATGCATAGCAGCATCCCCGGCCTCTTCCCGTGCGATTGTCCTAACCACCCCCACCCCAGTTGTGACAGCTGAGGACAATGTGACCTACTGGGGCAAAAAAGGAGACTGTGTTTTACATCTAAACTCAGTATCTGAGTCATTAATAGGACTAATTTAATACCTAAATACTTACGGATGAAATCATATGGTATCTGAGATTTGCTTCAAAAAACGCTCTGTGTGTGTGTGTGTGTGTATGTACATGTGCACACACATGCATTTCCATGGAGGGAGGGTGGTGACAAGGGTGAGGGGGTAAAAGGGTGTGGATAGAACAATGACATAGTTGCTGACATTGGTCGATGAGTACATTGTGGGGAAGAGGTGGTTTTACTCTCTTCTCTTGTATGTGTTTGAAGTTCTGGGTCGTAGTTTATTTTATATTTTTAAAAATTGTTTTTTCATGGAACAGTTCAGAATAGATTAGAATATACTGAAGTTTCATCTGTTGACAAATAGTCTTTGGAGCGTGATTTGCTTTGGAGTCGCCTATCAAACGTGTTTTAGAATTTAGCTGGAATGTCTTTGAGATTCCGGAAAGCTGTCCTAACAAGATGGTCACGAGAAAGGAGTCTTCTGGGCTCCGACAGTCCTTACCTCTCTCTCTCTCTCTCTCTCTCTCTCTCTCTCTCTCTCTCTCTCTCAGACTGTAATTGTAGGTCACGCAAATTCTGAAACATAACTTAGCAGTGAGTGTGTCGGGTGGTTCTGTTTTCCCTCTAAAGTGAACCAGAGCATCGTGTGGACTTTAATAATCGAAACGGCAGGTAAAACTGCCCATTTATTTGGTTTAATGATTTTTAAAATTTTCTCTGGTGCTATCTCACGCATGGCTTTGGAAGTTTTGTTTGAGCAAATAAAATTTTATGGAAATACATGGAAAGAATTAGGGTACTCGATTAGGTAATGTTAATTGTTTTGTGTGTCATGGCTGCATTTATTTTTTGGGAAATCAGTAAGTAAGCACCTCCTCTAGGTAGAATGCCGTGATGGTTTTTCAGTGTGCGTGGCGTATGCAGCCAGGAAGGAGGTGTCTGCGTACTGGTTTGGAAAACTGTTTGGGTATATCGTTACTTGAAAAAACAATAAGTTGCAGAGCACCGTGGCCTGATTTGCGTAAAGAAAAGAAAAGGTAGGGGAGGTGAGGTACCACGTGAATGTTGCTTGTGTTCACGTGCACACGTGTGTTCACACAGAGGGACACAGATTTTCTAAGAAGACACCGCACAGAGTTCTAGGCGGTGACCTCTGGACACACGTGACACCGAAAGGGTGTGACTCAGCAGATTGAGATTTTACTTTCAGCCTTCGGTTCTTTTTGAACTTTCTGGTGTGGTGGTTTTTTTAAAATTAAAACTAAAGATGATAGATTATCGGGGCACCTGGGTGGCTCAGTCGGTTAAACGTCCGACTTTAGCCCAGGTCATGATCCACGGTTTGTGGGTGCACGCCCCATGTCAGGCTCTGTGCTGACAGCTCGGAGCTTGGAGCCTGCTTCGGATTCTGTGTCTCCCTCTCTCTCTCTGCCCCTCCCCCACTCGTGCTCTCTCTCTCAAAAATAAACAAACATTATAGAATTATAATGTATCATATAAAACCACATAAAAACCATATAAAACCACATTTCTGAGGTTCTACCTTTATAATATTGGAAATACAGTCTCACAGTAAGCTAAAAGTTTTATAAATGAAAAAGGAAAAAACAGTCTGTCACAGGAAATGGACAAAGGGGAATGAAGAATTCAAAGGGAAAGTTCGGTTATCCAGTAAGCGTACGTAAAGCTGTTTATCTGTATGGGTAATCAGGAATACGTTAATGAAAAGAGCGGTGACATATGGATTTACACCCATTGTATTGACACATTTCAAAGCCTTTTAATGTCAAATGCAGTTGAGGATGTAGGGAATGGGGAGATTTCTACACCGGGGAAAGGGTAGTAATCAGCACAGACGTAGCGGAGAAAATTGGCTCCGTCTGGTAAAGTTGAAAATGCTTCTGGGTAGCATTTCGACCTCTAAGTGTATACCCTAGAGAGATTCTTGAACACTAGCACAAATATGTTCATTGCAACATCATAATAACAAAATCGGAGGTAACTGTGTTTTCCTGGTTGGGGGTTTGGGTGAATAAATTCCAGAAGATTCAAACGACGGAATGTCACAGCCGTTTGAAAGGAAAATAGCCATCATTGAACAAGAAGTAATTGAGTTGCAGAAGGAAAGATCAAATGATAACATTCATGGGAAATTTTCAAACGCAAAGCAATTCTGTTGATTTTGGACACGTACACGTGTGATCCAAGCATATGATGGGAAGAATATAACATATACTATGGATGAGTCATTTTATCAAGGGAGGAGGGCGGGGCAGGGTGAAAGGAGGAAGATTACCACTTATATTTTATGTCCTTAAAATTAAAAAGAACAGAAGTAAAGATGGCAAAATGTTACCGTTTATATTACCTAAATGGGCCGTGGTTGTGAAATGAATCTGTGCACTTTTCTGGTTGTTTGGAACTACAGCAGGAGTTTTCAAGAGAGAATGTTTTCAAGGTATCATTCCTGCTGCTCACTTTCCGAGGGTGCTTGACCTGTAGAAAAGTCCTGGAATATTGGATGTACTCCTTTTCCAGGACAGAAAGCATTAACAAACATCTTAAGCAACTGTTTGTATAATATATTGCCTAGTTTTACATGACGTGTCCTCTGATTAAAAAAGTGGTTGTTTTTTTTTTCCTTTTCAGACAGCGTGTTTTCGTGAAGAAAGGGACGTGTTAGTGAATGGAGATAATAAATGGATTACAACCCTGCATTATGCTTTCCAGGATGACAATAACTTAGTAAGAACCACTTTTACATGTTTCAATATTCTTACTTAGTTTTTATCAGCAGAATTTAGCATTATTTTCTTTTAAGTGTTATTTAAATGTAGTTATTATTTAGAATACCACTGAATTTCCAGCATGTAAATTGTCGTCTCCCCGCCCCCCCCCCCCCCCCCCCGGGTAATTTGGTACCTTTCCACTGGAATCTTTTATGCTCTGTAATAGGCAAGTCGATACTAAATCCAGACATTTAAATTCTAGAAAAAGTGCTCAGGATTTTCTCTTTTCACGATTTTCCCAATATATTTGATCTGTAGTATTCTTTTTCTACTTGGAATTTTACACATTTTGCAAAGTGGCCACGTGCCACTTTAAGCGGAGCCGCATTTCACATCCGGGCTCATCTGCTTTTATATGGACATCCCGAACCACGTGGAAGAAGAGATTGGGAATGAGCTCGGAGGAAACCAGGAAGCTGAGAAGCACTGCTGAGTGAAGACTGAAGGAGATGATGGTGGCCGCACGCCCCCACGTACGACCCCTGGGCCTGCTGTTCCAGGCTCTTTGTTTCCTGGCCCCCGTTTTTGTCTCACGGTTTGTTTTTTTTTTTTAGCACACGTGTTGAGTCCCTGCCGAGTGCCACGCACAACACTGGGGCCCGGGGTCTAAAAATTAGTACAAAGTCTTGTTCTCGTGACGGACATTTATGGGCCGTGTGCCGTGTGCTAGGCACTGCCCTCTAGATCCCAGAGATTCAGTAGTAAGAGACAAAGGATCTCTTTTCTTACTGTTCCGGACGATCAGTCCAAAGCCAAGTAAGTAATATCCTCAGACTTAGCTGAGAAAGCATAACATTCATTCCAGATGAAGAAAGTAGAACCTTCATTCCCAGGCATGAAGTCAGTGAGGAGCCTTCAGAGACTAATGTCAATGAGCTAAACCCAGAAGGGAGAAGAGGCAGGGAGGGCATGGTGAACACAAATGTGCAGGGTGGAGCGGCTTGATGGAGGGGACAGTAGGGGCGTGGGGAGGGGCGGGGACAGATGAGAGAGTCCCAGCACGTGGCACCTGACGTGTCACGGATAAGAAGTCAGCCACGTTTCTCAAATCGGTGGGGTATTTTGGTCTGCAACTCTTGTGTATTTTTAAAAATGGCATTGTGTCTGAGAGCCTGGACGACAGAAATGGAACTGCCTCGATCGGTCTCTTAGCTCCTTCCTCCTGCCTTCCCCCGCCATTGCTCAGGCGTCTCTCACGGAGCCAGGTGTGAACACTGTGTTTTTAGGGCCGTGGAAAGTTTGTGGTAAGAGGGGACGAGGGGCGTCTGAGGAAGGGAGGAAGCCAGGGTGATCACAGTAGGGAAGGGCAGAGGGTGTACAGTGGGGCTTCGAGTGGAGAGCCAACTGGGGAGCTGGGACTTCAGTCTGATTTCAAGAGGGGCTTTAAAAGGGACAGTGTGAACGATTCCTCTTGTTCCAGGGCCTGACTTGTGGGGTTCAGTGCTTAGTAGTTGACAAATCGAGTTGGGAAACCTATTTGGGAAGGAGAAAGTAGAGGAGGGGGAGGGTGGTTAGTTTAATTTGCACATATTGGCTTTGAATTGTCATGTGATCCATTTAGTGGGTTAAACCTGTCAGTCAGGTGCTCCTGAGGGCCGAGAGCACTACGTATCGTGGGGTTCTTCCTCTTCTGGATCAGTTTTCAGCGAACTACGGCCTGCAGCTCAAATTTCGCCCCCTACTTACTTTTGTACAGCCTGCAAGCTAAGAACTGTTTTTACATTTTTAAATACTTGAAAAAAAGTCAAAAGAAGAATATTTTGTGACCCGTGAATGTTCCATAAAATTCACAATTCAGTGTCCATAAAGTTCTGTTGGAGCGCGGCCATGCCTGCCGATGTGTATGTTGTCAGTGGCTGCTTTTGCACTACAAGGGCAGAGGACTTGGCCTCTTGCGACAGCGGCCGGCACGGTGACACACGGTGACACGTATGTACACGTGAGTCGCGACGCTTTGCACAGCTGCTCGGCAGCCTTCAAATCACAGTGACGGTTATAACTTGATAGCCTTTCGTCTTTTTTTTTAACGTCTGTTTATTTTTGAAAGAGTGAGGGAGACAGCGGAAGCAGGGGAGGGGCAGAGAGAGAGGGAGACACAGAATCTGAAGCAGGCTCCAGGCTCCGAGCTGTCAGCACAGAGCCCGGCGCGGGGCTCGAACCCATGAACCATGAGATCATGACCTGAGCCGAAGTCGGACGCTTAACCAACCGAGCCCCCTGGGCGCCCTAACTTGATAGCATTTCTAACGCAATACATATCGCTGTACCGTGACGTTTTATGATTCCTGTTGGGAAGAATGCACTTGCAAATTTACGTGCTGTGCTTTTCAGGCAAGCGGAGTGCGGATGAGATTGTTAACGACCCAAATGGCAGCCCAGTGTGACCAGGCGCCGCACCACTGCTGTCCTAGAATGCGGGTGTCCATGTTGCACAGGGAGCTCTGAGCTCAGGTCGCGGCATTCCCAGCCCACAGGAAGGCAGCTGTCAGGAAGGTCACCAAATATAAAACAATACCTTTTCACCGCAGAATTTCAACACAGAAATGAAACATGAAAAGGATGCAGCAACCATAGGGAGTTCCTGACGGCTCATTTGTCAGGCAGGCAGGAAAGCCACTTACCAGCGTCAGGTTAATTAAATCAGGTGTGTGGCCGCAGAGAGACGTGCTCACAGAAAATAAACTTGCCTCAGACTGTTAGCCTTGGTGAGAACAGTTGCTTAAAGAATGGGGGGCAGTGGGAACAGCATCAGTGGTTGATTTGAAAACCTGGAAACGGGGCGCCTGGGTGGCTCAGTCAGTTAAGTGTCCGACTTCGGCTCAGGTCATGATCTCGCGGTCGTGAGTTCAAGCCCCGCATCGGGCTCTGGGCTGACAGCTCAGAGCCTGGAGCCTGTTTCAGATTCTGTGTCTCCCTCTCTCTGACCCTCCCCTGTTCATGCTCTGTCTCTCTCTGTCTCAAAAATAAATAAACGTTAAAAAAATTAAAAAAAAAAAAACAAACCTGGAAACGATTTTGAGTGGTTGGTTTTGGCTCTTGAGTTGAAAGAGGTTACAGATTGCGCTCTGTTGTTGTTAGTTGAGGCGTCGGGGCTGAGTTTGAAGTCCCTGATGAATCAGCCTTTGTTAATAGTTTGTGTGGAATAATTATAGTCCATAGTATTTTTGGAGAAGTCGAGAAGATACTACTTTGGTACAACCTGAATGTCCTCTGCTAAGATGCATTGCGGTGGAGAGCGGTAAAAATGTGTGTGGACAGATTGACACATAATGTAAAATATCAGGCGCCTAAAGCCCGTGGACGTCCTTTGTCGTCTTAATCGGCAGGTAGCTGGCAGCAAGTATTTGAATCTGTCGTTTGTTATTGAGCCAGTAATATCCCCGGTCAACTTTATTCGGTGTCGTGGAAACAACGGTTACCGTGTTCGTGAATTTTTGTCAGAAGCCACAGCCGCGTGTCCTCACCTGCTGTACATTCGTTGAGTGCTTTTGCCGTGTTAACACTTTGTGGCAGAGGGCAAGATTGAAACATTTCTGAACAAAAAGCCCCACCCTCAGCCGTTATTAGAGAATATTGAATAGCTTTGAAATGCGTTTCTCCTGTAGACTTGACATGTTTTAGGATAAATTTAACCCCAAATTATAAGACAACCCAGCACTTACATGTAAAACTTACACTACGGGGACATCATTTTGACATTTAACGTTGTTTGAATCACAGGTAACGTCAAGCTGCTTTATCTAATTCTCATGCTGTCGAAAGTAAAAAGAAACGAGGTCTCCATTTCCACATAAATTTGTATCAGATAGACCTTTTGAGCTCCAGCTACAGTTAGGACCAGTTTTGGGGGTTTGATTTAAGTGCTAAGGAGCTGCCTCGAGTTCAAAACCCGCTTAGCGGCAATTGAGAACTTCACCTAACCTTTAGTTAGAAGTGATTAATCTGCGGTGTAATGACTTGCTTCAACACAAGTAGCAGGACAGTCCCAGAGCGTTCTGCAAAGGCCTTCCAAGCGAGGAGCATGCTCAGTTAAAGTTATATGCTCACGAGGGCCGCCTGGTGGCTCCGTCGGTCAAGCGTCCCGACTCTTGGTTTCTGCTCAGGTCATGTTCTCGTGGCTCATGAGTTTAAGCCCCACGTCGGGCTCTGTGCTGGCAGCACGGAGCCTGCTTGGGATTCTCCGTCTCCCTCTTTTTCTCTGCCCTCTCCCACGTGCTCTCCATCTTTCTCAAGAAAATAAACAAACTTAATCATCTGCTCATGAATTGATACCAGTAGCCATCTTTGTGAAGACATTTTCACAGATGACGTACGAGCATCTCGTTACAGATCAGCATTTGCAGAGGGCCGTTAGCTTTAGATCCGGATGATGAGGAACAGTGACTCTGAGCCCCAATTAAACAAACTGTTACACCCTCCTCCACCACATAAAGAATTCCATTTTTCTGTTAGTACACCTGTATCACAAAACTCACACTCAGTTATTTTATTTTGACTTGTACTAATAAAAATGTGTGGAGATTGGTTTTCTATCTTATTATATATCTTGATTTTTCCTCTTGGCCTACAAGCGGAAGTGGTTACTGTCTGGCCCTTTACAGGAAAAAATGGGCGGCCCCCTCCTCTTCGTAGATCACAGCGAATACAAGTAGTAGACGAGAATGACTGCCTAGTGCTTGTAAACGAGGAGGGTTCGCCTGGAGAGGACAGAGACAGGGGACCCAGCACGGAGAAGACTCCTGCAGACGGTCAGAGCGAGCGAGAGAGAGCGAGAGAGAGAGAGAGAGAGAGAGAGAGAGAGAGAGAGAGATGGGGATTCTGCCCCATTGAATCTAATGAAGGGGGAGTGGGTTGAGGTGGAGGGAGATGGTTCGCAGTGACGTCAGCTGCACCGTGGTGGTCGGAGAGAAAAGGTAAACCGGAAATACCGTGCCCACCCACAAACCCTGGTTTTCTGCCTCAGTGGAATAGCGCCTCTCTTGGCCATCTGTATTCTACTTTGTGCCTTCATGGCCCTTGTCCCTGGTACCTTTCGTCCTAGTGCCTGTTCTCCCCTCGTCCCGGTGAAGTCCAGTTAATACTGCAAGATTGTGCTCAGATTCTGTGTGTTAAAAGTCGTCTCCAGAATTCCCAGTTTGAATTCAACTTTCTCATTTCATTTTAGCGTTACCTTCTTTCTTAGTGCTGTCGTTATCCGAGTAACATATGTATATATACATCTTAGACTTAAGTGACATGAACCCTGCTATCTTCAGCAAAAATATAATTAAAAGTTTGTGTAATTTAGTAGTCACGGAGCTCGTCTGATTTAGGCCAGATCTTGTCTTTATATCCCTTACGTGCTTGCAGAATGGAATAGTGTGTTTCAAACTTCAGATTGTGACCCATTGGGGGATCATAAAATCACTGTAAGGGTTACAGACAGCATTTAAAAAAATTAAGTAAAATAGGAAATGACAGAGTTCAGGCAGTAAGAGGAATTATTGTTTCGTGACATTTATTTCTTGTATGATATGTATTGAACCGTCACATAAATCGTATTTATTATTGTGGGTTTTAGTCAGAATTGTTTAAAAGTCGTGGTGGAGAGCTTTGCATATGTTAGTTCTGTTAAATTGGGTGGGATTATATTTGACTTGATTTAGCCATACTTCTGTGAAATTTTCACAATGAACGTGTCAGTGCAAATATAATCTACACAGATTTGTCGGCAAAATTTCTAAGAGTAAACACACATCAAGTATTTGGTTAGCAAACTTACAGCAGTTCATCATGATGGATTTTTGAAAGCTTTTCGGTAATAAATCCACCAATGACCATGCTTTCTGTTATAGATAGGTGCAACACTGTGGATTCAGGGATTGCTTAAAACTCTGTATTTCGTTATAAACATAGAAGTTTTTAGGTACAGAACCGGAGTGTCCAAATACCCAATCTTGTATAACAACATCTTGCCTCATTTTCATTGACAAAAAGCCTGACTTATTCTGTCTCCTCTGAGGTTAGTCTTCTATGTGTCCTTTGCTTTTGACGTTAGAATTGTTTTTTCATTTCTGGGTGAGAAATAGTCTGTATATATCAGTCATTAATTTCTCGGTGAGAAATATCTCGGTGAGAAATAGTCTATATACACACACACACACACACACACATATATATACACATCACTCATTAATTTCTCGGTGAGAAATAGCCTATATATATCAGCTCTTAATTATTTAGAATAATAGTTATAGGATAAAACTATAGAAAATATAGTTTTAGAATAAAAGTTACAGTGTAACTTTTCTTAGCTAAGAGGAAGCTTGTGCTGGGTTAGTCTCAAGAGTACAAGTCCTAAATTACCTTGGGTATCATCAAAGACTTTCTTTTGAATATTTATAAAATATTAGAAAATAAAATCATTTAGAAATGTTGGCAAATCTAGTCTTAGATACCAGAAAGGAAATTTTATTATACAGTTCTTTTCCAAAATAACTGTTAGCCCGGAGGTAGCCACATAAGGAACCTGGTCTGTAGTGCTGTGTGATTCAAGAAAGCCATCAGTCTCACGTATAACCTGCTCAAATATCTCTACGGCCAATTGATGAAAAAATTATATAGAGTCATAGCATATATGTGTTTTATTTGCTTCAGATAAGTTGCGTAACTTAATGATATTAAAATGTGATTAGACCCTTTTTAAAAAAAAAACAAAACTCCTTAAGCACAAACCTGCTTAGTTGCATCAACACTGTCACATGCAATTCTTATCACTTGGATGTCATTTAGAATATTATGAATCCGTGAAATTTGTGTCTTCTTCATACCTTCTTGTCCGCTGTTTCCTGTTTAGTTCTTTTATCCTGGAGGGGGAAAAACGTCAGGGAAATATTTAAAACAAAAATTCTGCTTCTTGAATTAGCATTTGTCAACTGTTTACAGGATGAGAGGCATTTAAATGTTAGATGGTGATTAGTCATACGAACTCCAGACTCTTTACAGGAAACCAGTTTGTGCTGAAGATAGAAATTGTTAGAAAAAGGCACGGAAGGATGAGTGCAGGGTGGGCTCCAGGATTAACTGTTAATGTCTCTGAGAGCAGGACGACTAAACAGACTTCCTCTTCTCCCCAAGGAAACTTCCACAAGTATATCTGTTCTAGGAGACATTCTTTCTCCGGAACACAGTTCATTTATTGTATGCTTTTTCACACGTTGTAGCATTGTTTCTTTGGAATGCAGTTTCTTATAAGCACAAGATTTGAGATGAAGATTTTTTTTTTTTTTTTTTTTTTTTTTTTTTTAAGAAATTCGGAGTTGGAAATCTTATGGTGTGCTTTGGCCATGCCTAGTGGTCTCTTTATTTTGGAGGGATGAAAGATTGCTAGAGACTCCGTCTGTGTCTTTAATTTCTTTTTTAGTATTCTGGCACCCTGCACATATTCTTTATGTCATGGGTGTAGTCCGTTTTTTTATCGATGACTCTTGAGTACAAAGAAACTGATCTCAGGATCAAGAACCCTGAGCTCTGGTTTTCCGCCCACCCAGGGTATGTTTGGGCAAATCGTTTAACTTCTTACGCCTCTGATTACACAGCCATAAGGCAGGGACAGCAGCTGTGATCCCTGTGTCTGCTACAGGGACCTTATAAAGATAACCCTGTGCCCGAAGACTGGGACTCCTACTTCATGGAGACAATGAAAGCACTGGTCACTCAAGCATGAACTTGCCACTTGCCATGCTCTAGTTTCAGCATGAACGTTCCCTTTCACCTCCCCTGTATCTGTGTAGATTTACTCGTATTTGTACCTGTTCTCATTCTTCCTGTCAGTGTGGATGAACTATTTGCCTTTGACTTTGGGTCTATCACCTTTGGCCCGTTGCAGAACTTGGTATCACCGGTCAACTGCAGTGCTCTTTCCCCTCTACAATACAGAGGTCTAGAAATGTAAGAACCAAGTACATGTTACTCTGCAGCTGGCTCTTGTCCTTCAGTGATCCCATGGGCATATATATTTAATTATTCTTTTTGGCGACTGTGTACTCCACAGAATGGACATGTTGGATGGATCCGTTTAATGGTTTCCTTGTTGGTCACTATTCGTATTGTTTCTGACTTGTTGCAGTTATCAAAGTGCCGTGAGGTAGATATACTTGTCCATATGCCCGACATATTGGAGTTCTTATTTTAATTGACTGTATTCCTAAAAGTGGGAATACCAGGTCCAGGGGTACGCACCTTTTACATTTCAGTAAGTACAGGAAGTTACTTTCCCGAAGAGTTGCAGTGTGTCAACCCCAAGAAAGCAGTGTCGTTTCAACTCCCTGCTTGGTGCAAAATGGATTTCGTTGTTGCTCTGGTTGTGACCGTGTGTCAGTTGGCTAATTGTGCTTCCTCTTCGGCAAATTAATGGTTAATATAGCCTCAGCCTAGTTTTGCTGGATTGCTTGCCCTCTTCTTGACCCCTGGTGGGGGCCCTTTATGTTAGGATTATTATCTCCTTGACCTATCTTACGAACATCACCTCTCAGTCTATATTTTTCTTAAACTTGTTTAAAGGCATCTTGGCCATATTGGGTACTATTTTAAAGATAGTTTATGAGTAGGAAGTTGTTCTACCAGATACTAAACTTTAGTAATTACTCACTGAGAGCCATATGATACTGACATGTTAATAGACAACCTTAGCAGGATAGAGCGCCCAAGAGCAGATCCAAGTGTATTTCACATCCTAAATTATGGTAAGGAGACGTTTCAATCTAATTACAAGAAAGAATGGATATTTAATTACTTGTTTTAGATAATTGACTCTTGAAGAGAATAGTTTTCACACCTTGTACAAAAAGACATTTTAGACGAATGAATGAATGAACGGGATTCAAAGTCAGGTTCTTTTCCTTTAAGGGCCTACAGCAATACCCTCCACTTATTTCTTTCACGGTATTTGCATGACACTGAAGTTGCCCACTGATTTGTGGTTTTTTTCTCGTTTAGATTGTAAATTCCGTCAAGGCAGGAGCCCTTACTCACTGTGGCGGCTCAGTTGGGGGGTGTGATGGGCGCGCCCCGTGGGTGTTTCCTCGCTGTGGAATTGTGAATGAGCTTGTGTGTTCCCCTCTTGTTCTGTATTCTGTCTTCCGTTCGTTCGCAACAAAGTCATTTACAGAATAATATATCAAATAGAAAGCTGTTTACTTTGTCCCTAAACCTGTCAGCTTAATGTCATCAAGACAGGCCAGGGGCCTGGATGGGGACTGGGGAAGTGGGTGGGGCTGGAAGTGGATGGACTCCATGGAGATTCGGTAGGAAATAGATGCAGCAGCACCTTGGTGATCCAGTTGAGTGTTGTCCTGAACAAAGGGGAACACGTAGAAGAACGACTGGGCAGTGCTTGGAGAGATCTGCTGGTATGTGTTATGGACAAAAGGAGCTTTTTTTCCTATGTGAGGCTTTTATTGGCCGTTTCTAACGCATCTCGTCTCCCTGATACCAAAACCCGACTGCGAGCATAGTTCATTTTCAACTCATCGCTTCTCTCTTGCGAATTTTCTTTTGTGCTTTCTGCTCATTGCTCTCTCCAGTTGCTGAATTCTGTCTTAGAAACAGTGAATTGACCTCTGAGGGCAAGGTAGGGGAAGAGTATACGAGCAGACAGAGCCAGAACTCTGTTTAGCAGGCCGCAGGAAAGGGAAACTAGGAATAATTAGGTACTATAATTTTTAAAAAATTTTCCTTGAGAGAGCGAGAGAATCCCAAGCAGGTGCCATGCTCCGCGTGGAACCTGATGCGAGGCTCGACCTCACAACCCCGGGATCGCGACCTGAGCCGAAACCAAGAGCCGGACGCTCCACCATCTGAGCCAGCAAGGCCCCCCTGTGTATTCATAATTTTGTATGCTGTCTCAAGGAGGTGTATTTATCATAGAAGAGGTCCAGTAAGGCACATGGAGAGGCTGAAGGAAAGGGATCCATGGGGTTTATTAAGAGGAAGAACAGAGCGGATTATGGGTGAAAGTAGGCGATAGGCTGACACAGGGAGCCTAGACTTTGAAGGTGACCGTGGGTGGCAAAAATGTTGACACGAATGTTTTTCAGCAGTTTTCTGGTAGATGGTTATGCTCGGACCTGAGGAGCCTGGGGTAGTGAGAACAGCTACTGTGCACTGTTGAGGCAGGAAAGCCTTTGATGTAGGAACCTTTTTGCCTTTTTATCCTCTGGGGTTTTCTCCAGGTTTGGGATGGAAAAATCCTGATTGGCACCTGGGGAATGTTTGTTGAAGGGATGAGTTGTGTTTTACAACTTTCTGTGTGTAAGTATTTGTTTCCAGTTTTAATAGCAGACTTTTTTATTTGAAAAGTTTTTGTGTTTGCTACTTGAAGTACTTTAACTTTAGAGTAGTAGATGTGGGTTTCTTCTCCACAGCCATCGTCATTTCTAGCAACATGTTTACACCAAGAGTTTGATTATATTAGTTCTAATCTTCATGATAGAGTCTGTTAAACATTAGGTCTAGTAAATATAGCAAGTAAACCATAGACCAGAATTTGAAATGCATTGTTTCTCTGATTTTCAAGGATTTAAAAAATGAATTTGGTTGCTTTTATTTAATAAAAATTGCCCATGCTTATCATTTTAATGTATAGTGACAAGAATGTGAATTTTCTCAAGACTCTTTAAATCTTAAATGTCAACTTGGTGATATCACTGAAGTAATATCTTTATTTGGCGATAAAATAATTTTACTTATTTATTTATTGAGAGAGGGACCAAGCAAGCATGCGCTCCTACAGGCAGGGGAGAGGACAGAAGGAGAGGGGGAGAGAGAATATTAAGCAGGCTCCATGCCCAAAGCAGGGTTTGATCTCACGACCGTGAGATCACGACCTGAGCTGAAATCACGAGTTGGACGCTTAACCAACTGAGCCACCCAGGTGCCTCTCAGTGATAAAAGCATTTTAACTTGAAGGTGTTATAAGTGACATTTAAGAATCTTCTGTTTACTGTCCTTCATGCTGAGTGCTACACTCAGAAGAAGGTGTCGTTATCATAGATAACATAGATGAGAGAATAAAGTGTCAAAGAGATTATTTTTCAAAAGTCATTGATAATCCAGAGTCAGAATTTGAATACAGGTTTCTCTGACTACAAAGATCGTCTTTTCACTCTGTCTTGTTTTCACTCAACCTAAAAAATATGTATGATATGATATGCTATAGTAGTACGATAAAATTACTGTACTATACTATAACACACACACACACATATATACGTGTTTATAAAGCAATCTAGAAAATACCAAAAAGCGGGACACCTGGTGGCTGAGTCGGTTAAGCATCTGACTTGATTTCGGCTCAAGTCATGACCTCGTGGTTCATGGGATTGAGCTCCGTGTCAGGCTTCATGCTGATGGCACAGAGCCTGCTTGGGATTCTCTCCCCTCCTCTCTCTCTGCCCCTCCCCTGCTCACACTCCCTCTCTCTCTTTCTCTCTCAAAATAAATAAGTAAACTTAAAAACAAAGAAGAAAGAAAATACCAGATGTCTATGACACCATGGGTAATCTAACAACCCAGAGCTAATCCCTGTGAACATTTTGGTGTCTACTCGTCTTTTCATTTTTGGTGTATACCTATGGTAAGGGAAGACTTGTTTTCACTTACGTTCCCCAGTACTCTCTCAGTACTGCTTTGCTTCTGACATGAGATGTGTGAGTTTCTGCAACACCAGCAGAGTATCCTGTGGTTTAACTCCATTCTGATGCCGTCCACCTGGAGATAGTGTCACATCCCATAGGCTAAGGGGTCCAGTCCTACAAGACTCCCTCCTCACCCCTAGGTACAAGTTCAGGTTATTACTTGTGCTTCTGACTCACAGACGGTAGGTTGGAGATCACCACGACTTAATCCTCAGATACGGTTGGTCTGTTGGAGCAGCTCACCGGACTCAGGAGGAGCTCCGTGATGCAGGTGCACAAGGCTGGGTACGGTGAGGGAGGCGTGGAGCCTCCCCCCTGCCCCCGCCCCGCAGCACCTCCACTTGTTGGCCGACCTGGAAGCTCTCCAAACCTCATCCTTTTGGGTTTCTAGGACAGCGTCCTTAGATAGGCATGATCCATCAAGTCATTAGCCATTAAGGATGGATGTAGCCTCGGCCCTTCCCTAGAAATTGCCAACCTTCTAATCTCAGTTGGTTCCCCTGGCGACCAGCCCCTGTCCTTAGGTTACCCAAGGACTTTGCAAAAGTCACCTCATCAACATAAATACTAGTGTGGTTGAAAGGAGTTTCTTGTAAATAACAAAAGCTAGCTTTGTGCCAACAAATGTATGTATTTCTTACTATAAATCACAGTATCGTATACACATACTCGTGGGAGTCCATATCTAAAATTACTTGGCTTCTGTTTATATAGACCTAAGAAGAGTCCGTTTGGATACTTCTGCACTATCAGAAATAAGAGGAGTATGTACATTGTGGAAATTATTATATCCTGTATAAGAGTGCTTTCCAAATGCTGGTCCAGTGCTGGTTTAATAAGGTTGCTACCAGTCCAAGAGAAAAGAGGGAAAACGTAATAATGGTGATAAAAGAAATCTATTCAACATACATGGCTGTCTTGCATTCGGAATTACTGTAATCATTTGTGAATTAAAATGTTTATTCTTCTATGAAACGTTGATAAAACTGTGGTCTGTTATAGGCGATGATGTTGATGTTCCTTTTTGATGTCGTTACTTGGCAAAGTATAACAACAAAACAATGGTAATCCTTCGTTGTTCCCTGCCTCAATTTTTAAAAACTTTATATTCTTGCCTCAGGAAGCACACAGGCTTTGTGATGATCATCTCACACAGCTTCTTGTTAATTAACAACAACGGTATTTGACCCCAGTGCTGTTTGACCTTGGGTTCTATTACATGTATTAATTTTTCACCCTTATTATTTGATTACTTTTTTCTTCTCATTCCCAGTACCTGGTGATGGATTATTATGTTGGTGGGGATTTGCTGACTCTGCTCAGCAAATTTGAAGATAGACTGCCCGAAGATATGGCTCGGTTTTACCTGGCTGAGATGGTGATAGCAATCGACTCCGTTCATCAGCTGCACTACGTACACAGGTGGGTAAGACCTTACGCAGCAGCGGGCTGCGTGAGCGTGGAAGCAGACGTTTTTAGAGGAACGTGGTGCTTTGGATGGCCACGGAGGAATTTTGTCTTTGTAAACTATTTGACAGGTGTGATGATCGATTTAAAGTCTTCCCTACAGATGTGTGTTTGATCGTATGCAGGGTAAGATGGAATGATAAAAATGGGCCTGTTTACAAAATGATTTTTCATTTAGGATTCTTCTTCCACCTGTGGACACATGTTAGAAGTCTCCTTCTCTGTGAACAGCTCATAATAATTTAGGCGAAGAGCTTAAAGAGCAGTCTCACATTTTATTTTTATTTTTTATTAAAAAACATGTTTTTTAAGTTTATTTATTTATTTATTTATTTATTTTTTTTTTTTTTTAATTTTTTTTTTTTTTTTTTTTCAATGTTTTTTATTTATTTTTGGGACAGAGAGAGACAGAGCATGAACGGGGGAGGGGCAGAGAGAGAGGGAGACACAGAATCGGAAACAGGCTCCAGGCTCTGAGCCATCAGCCCAGAGCCTGACGCGGGGCTCGAACTCACGGACCGCGAGATCGTGACCTGGCTGAAGTCGGACGCTTAACCGACTGCGCCACCCAGGCGCCCCTTTATTTATTTATTTTTGAGAGAGAGCCAGAGTGGCCGGGGGAGGGACAGAAAGAGAGCGAGAGGGAGAGAGAATCACAAGCAGGCTCTGTGCCACCAGCACAGAGCCCATCATGGGGCCCGATCCCACGAACTGTGAGATCGATCATGGGCCAAAATCAAGAGTTGGACACTTAACCGACTGAGCCACAAGGCACCCCAAAGGAAGATCATTTTGATTAAAACTTTTCTATTCATCAGATCTCACTGTGGCTCTTGCCTACTTATATGCTTTTCCCTATTGATATTTGATAGTCACAAATTCTATTAAAAATAAAAAGATGAATATACTTTGAAAATTGTAAAACGACGTGTTTTATGATGGTATTAGGGTCTCAAGAGCGAATTACAGGATGAGAAACCAAAGTGCTTCTTTCTTTGCTCAAACAGTAACCCAAGGTCCTAGCTGAGGACTCATTTAAAAATACTTTAAGGGGCGCCTGGGTGGCGCAGTCGGTGAAGCGTCCGACTTCAGCCAGGTCACGATCTCGTGGTCCGTGAGTTCGAGCCCCGCGTCGGGCTCTGGGCTGATGGCTCGGAGCCTGGAGCCTGCTTCCGATTCTGTGTCTCCCTCTCTCTCTGCCCCTCCCCCGTTCATGCTCTGTCTCTCTCTGTCTCAAAAATAAAAACGTTAAGGGGCGCCTGGGTGGCTCAGTTGGTTAAGCGTCCGACTTCGGCTCAGGTCACGATCTCGCGGTCCGTGAGTTCGAGCCCCGCGTCGGGCTCTGGGCTGATGGCTCGGAGCCTGGAGCCTGTTTCCGATTCTGTGTCTCCCTCTCTCTCTGCCCCTCCCCCGTTCATGCTCTGTCTCTCTCTGTCCCAAAAATAAATAAAAAATGTTGGAAAAAAAAATATATAAATAGCACTGTGCTAAACTGCATAAAATTTTAAGTGAGTGTAGCATATGGTCCTGACTTGGAAAAGGCTTCCAGTCCATTTGGGGACACAAAACACAAGACATAAATAAGAACTAAAGTAATAAAAGTTAAATAATCACTTAGGGCAAAAGTTTAAGAGATGGAGTGAGCCCAGATTGCGAACTCTTTGTTGGGTTATACAAGCAAATTACAGTGAACTCAGAGAAACAAATAATCTTAATTCTTAAGGTTACCGTTCATTAAGAAAACCATTCTTAATGGTTTTTTCCACTGGTTATTTAGCTCTCACTATGTGTTACGGACTTCACCTGTATTATTCTAATTCTGACAATAAATCTATGATTTGGGTGACATCTAAAATGGATGTTGTTCCATTTTACAGATGAGGAAACCCAGCTTCAGAGACATGAGTCGGTAATTAGCATAGGCTGGATTAAAATCGAAGTCAGGCTGATGCCGGAATTTATGCTGTTCATATAACATCATATTGCTCATAAGAGGATGCTTTACTGGTAGGACTTTGCGGAATAAAAAGGCTTTCTGTGGGCAGAGAGGAAGGCGTTCTAGAAACAAGGGATGAAGGAGATAGGGACACAGGCGGGCAGAGGGCGGGTCTAGAGAAGGGTTGGTAGGTGACTCGGCTGAAGAAAAGAGCTCATGTGGAGTTTAGGAAGAGAGATTTCAATCCCTGTTGTGGAAACGTTTGAACACCATGCTGTAGACTTTAGATCTTGGGAGCCATCAAGTTACCGATACTTTTCGGTAATGTAGTGTTTGATTAAAACAGTGTGTTAAGTGAGTTGATTTTACAGTAAACTGTGTATCAGTTTTCATGTTTTGCTGGATTTCAGAATGTTTTATAGTTATGAATTTCAAGTAGAGGGAGTTAGAGAAGACAAAAAGGGAGTAGTGGAGACTGGATGTGTTCGGGGAAGGAAATACTTTTTTTCCCTTGTGTTCTTGTATTTTATTATTTTTTAAAAATGTTTATGGATTTATTTTGAGAGAGAGTGTGTGTGAGAACAGGGAAGGGGTAGAGAGAGAGGGAGAGAGGGAATCCCAAGCAGCCTCCGTGCTGCCATCACAGAGCCCGATGCGGGGCTTGAACTCACAAACCGTAAGATCATGACCTAAGCCAAAATCAAGAGTCAGATGCTTAACTGACCAAAGCATCCAGGTGCCCCTCCCTTGTGCTCTTTCAAACTACATTTATTTCCAAACCTATAAAATACATTATTGGTCTTCTGACAGCACAGACATTTTCATATGAAAATTTTGTCTTCACTTATGCATCGGGAGAAAGGAGCAGTGGAGAGTAGTGCATGAGAAGAATCATGAAATCATACATACGAGTGTTGAGCACATTGTGAGATTTCAGTCGAGAACATTGCAACTTCCTTTGAAATGTCTAGAAATACACTTTAAAAACACATTGTAGGGCATTATGTTACCTGTTTTCAGAGATGTTAATTATGAGACGAAAGAGACAGGAATGGGGACATGGAAATAAGAAGCCCAGAGATTGACTCTGGAAGGTTGTAAAATTGATTTACAAACTGACCCCATAAAGTACAGACATTTTCTAGTAACATGATGTAGTAAAAACAAGCATTAAGCTCGGTGCCAGCAGACTTATGCACTGTTCTGGTTCCCCCATAAGCTTTTTAAACTTAGATTCCAAAACATGATTTATCACTGAGATTACAGCAACTTGAAACTTCTTCTTTTTTTTTTTTTAACGTTTATTTTGAGACAGAGACAGAGCATGAACGGGGGAGGGGCAGAGAGAGAGGGAGACACAGAATCCGAAGCAGGCTCCGGGCTCCGAGCCGTCAGCACAGAGCCCGATGTGGTGCTCAAACCCACAAACCGCGAGATCGTGACCTGAGCCGAAGTTGGACGCTCAACCGACTGAGCCGCCCAGGCGCCCCAAGCTCCTCCCCTTTTAAAGAGGCGGGGAAAGGACGCAGTGGGACTGGGGACAGAAGAAACATGGCAGCAGTAGAGCTGTTGTTGGTAGCGAGGCTGATGGAGGTGCTTTAAACGTTCTCCCCAAACTGATCTGCAGGTTCGATGCAGCGCCTGTCGAAATCCCAGCAGGGTTCTTGTTTTCTTGTTCTTTTAAATCCACGTGAAAGTACGTGTCGAGCTCTCCACCTGCAACAAGTCCAGCTCCTGCCCTTGTGTTGGTAGTTGCGTTTAGGCCTCAGGCTCCTGGCTTGTCCCTAAGCGACTGTCCCTAGCTACAAATTTAATCACATCGTTTCATTTTCAGTAGTTACGACAGCTCACAGGTTTTTCCTAAAGGAAAAGTAAAGATTTTTTATTTGTTAGGTACAAACAGGCTTACTCCAAAGTTTACATGGAAATGCAATGAAACTAGAGTAGCTAAAATGATTTTTTTAATGATTTTGGAAAAGGAGAACGAAGTAGTCAGAATAACTACCTACCGTTGAGAGTTGCTGCGTTGCTGCCTTAAGCAAGACACTGCGTAGTGGGGGAGGAGTAGACATCACAGATCACCGGGTAGAAAGGAGAACCCAGGCCGAAATGTACGCAGTTACCTCCGGCTGATTTTGACGACGGTGCCGATGCAACTCAGTGGAGGAAGGATCATCTTCCGCAAACAGTACGGGAATCGTAAGCAAAAAAACAAACTTCCTTCAGCCTCACACAAATGTGAAAAATAGTTCAAAATGGGTCGTGGATTCAAGTAGATGACATAGGGGGACCTGGGTGGCCCAGTCAGTTGAGCAGCTGACCAGCTCAGGTCACGATCAGGTCAGGTTCGTGGGTTTGAGCCCCGCGCGGGGCCCCGTGCTGTCAGCGCAGAGCCCGCTTCAGACCCTCTGTCCCCTGCACCTGCACCTCCCCCGCTCATGCTCTCTCTCAAAAATAAAAAGTAAGTAAATAAAAAATAAACATTAAAAAAATATTCAACGTAAAAGTATAAAACTTTCAGAAGAAAACATCAAAGAACATCTTCTGGACCTAGGGCTTGGTGAGGAGTTCCTAGGACACCAAAAATTACTCAAGTGGACTTCATCAGCACTGAAAACGCACACTTCTAAGGCCCAGGTAAGCTGACGAAAGGGCAGGCGCCAGAAGGGGGGAAATATTTGCAGACCACATACAGGATGTACACCTTAGGTCTAGAATATATAAAGAACTCGAAACACAATCCTCAAGAAACCTCAGACAGTCCAGTTACAGGATGGACAAAAGACCCAAGGAGACATCTTGCCCAAGAGGAGATACGGATGGCAGTGAGCACGTAAAAGGCTGTTCAGCGCCCTTGCCATTAGCAAACCGCGAACTACACCCACCATGAGAGGCAGGCCAGTGAGCAGGTATTAGGACCGCTAAAACACGGACCAGCGGTCCTACTAAGTGCTGATGACCCTGCGGAGAAAGGAGATCTCCCACACATTGCCGGTAGGAAGGTAAAATGGTTTGGCCACTCTGGAAACAGTTTGCAAGTTTAAACAAGGTAAACATGCACTTACCATGTGACCTAGTCGTTGGCGTTTGTAGACATTTATCCCAGAACAGTTAAAACACATTTGCAGAAAAACCTGTACGTGAATATTCATAGCAGCTTTGTTTGTAACCACAAAATACTAGAAATGGCCCGCGAGTCCCTCCCGGGTGGCGTGGTAGCCACCTGCTGGGCACCCCGTGGGCCCGTGGCACTGGGAGCACGAGGCAGCCTGGGCGGCCCCGGACGGTCCTGAGTGACGAGCATGGGCGCTCAGAATGTTATGTTGTTTATGACTCCACTTACCTGACATTCTTGAATTACCAAAACTACAGAGGTTGAAAGCCGATGGATGGTTCCCAGGGGACAAGGTCAGAGGCACAGTGGGGAGTGAGACAGCACGGGGCAGTTCTCTTTTGTGGTGATAGTACAGCTGTGCATCTTGAATGTGGTGGTGGTTACATGAGTCTGTACGTGGGCTAAAATCGCACGGAATACGCACAGATTAGAAAAGGATAAAGCCGAAAGGTCTCTGACGGAACATTAACGTAGTAGTGTCAGCTTCCTGGTTTTGCTATGGACGTAATACGTTGTAACCAGTGGAGAAGCCGGATGGAAGGGTACATGGGACTCGTACTATTTATGCGATTTCCTTTGACTCTGTAATCATTTCAAAATGGAAAGGTTTGGGGGCACCTGGGTGGCTCAGTGGGCGCTTAAGCCCAGCTCTTGGTTTCGACTCAGGTCATGATCTCGTGTTCGTGGGATCGAGCCCCACGTCGGTCTCTGCGCCAACCATGTGGAGTCTGCTTGGGACTCTGTCTCTCCCTCTCTCCCTCTGCCTCTCCCTGCCTCTCCCCGCCTCTCCCCGCCTCTCCCCGCCTCTCCCCTGCTTGCTTTCCCTCTCTCTCTCTCAAAAATAAATAAATAAACTTAAAAAAAAAAAGGGGGGGGGGGAAGATTTTAAGGGAAAAAAAATTACCTCTATTACTTTCTTTTCACAAGTCTGGAAACCAGGCCCAGGAAACTCTCTATCTTGGTGAATTCCTCAGGATTGCCAAATTTGCTTAGGCTTCTGGCCTGCCAGGAAGTGGTTTTTCTTTCTGTAACTCAGAATTTATATGATGTGCAATTCAGGAGGTAAGCGGAGTCCACTTAGTGAAAGTCAGCATTGAAAAGGACCCTGGACTGAACCCTGAGGAGTTTCAGTATTTCGAGATCGGGTAGAGTAGCAGTGGCCAACGAAGCAAACTAAGAAGAAACAATTGGAGGAAGATAATGAGAATATGCGGAATAAAGTAAATCATCTTTCCCTTTATGTTTAATAACATTAATGTCTTAACTGATGCATTTCTTTTTTTTTTTAATTTTTTTTAATGTTTGTTTGTTTATTTTTGAGAGAAAGCAAGAGCAGGAGAGGGGCAGAGAGAGGGAGACACAGAATCCAAAGCAGCTCCAGACTCTGAGCCGTCAGCACAGAGCCCAATGCGGGACTCAAACCGATGATCCGCGAGCTCATGACCTGAGCCAAAGCCAGAAGCCTAACCGACTGAGCCACCCAGGTGCCCCTTAGCTGATGCATTCCAAACCAACATGTAATATCATTTTTTGTGTCCTGGGTGTTGGAATGGGAGTGGGGGCTGCCTTATGGAAGTCATATGCTCTTTACATTCAGTTTATTGCCTTTTGAAAAAAGACTAAGTTTAAGGAAATACTTCTGCTTCACAGTTTTGCCCGAGTAGGACAGATTTTAATTTTATAAATTCATTCATGGTGAAATTATTGTTCAGCCAGCACTGATTGCCCAATATTCTACCTATTTTCTTAGGTGAGGTACTCCTGTTGAGTATCTCAATAGGAGTGGAGGAAATAATGCCTTTATTTTGAAAAATTACTTTGAGATAAGCTTAGCTCTAATGATAGAGAGCAGTTGAATGACAACAAAACCAGGTTTAAGAAAGCAGTAGGAATTACATACCTAAACACTGTGGAGATGGAGAGTGTGAACAAGTGAATCAGGAGGACCTCTTGGAGGAAACCTGTCTGTGATAGGAAGTAGATGGTTTAAGACATTGAAATAAGGGCGCCCGGGTGGCTCAGTCGGTTGAGCGTCCGGGTCAGGTCATGATCTCGCGGTTTGTGAGTTTGAGCCCCGTGTCGGGCTCTGTGCTGACAGCTCGGAGCCTGGAGCCTGCTTCGGATTCTGTGTCTCCCTCTCTCTCTACCCCTCCCCAACTCATGCTCTGTCTCTCAAAAATGAATAAATGTTAAAAATTTATTAAAAAAAAGACATTGAAATAGCTTCCCTGAGGAAGACCAAAGTAAGCAAGATATACAGCGATGGACTGTTAACAGTTAGAAATAAAATGTTGTCGTTATTTTAATGTGAAAGATATCACTTAAACACTTAGGAAAATACAGTATAAAAATATTGTTGTGAAAGCATGTCCATATTTTTTAAATGCTTTTAGCAAAATAGCTGGTTTTCTCCCTGTGTTTATTGAAACACTATTTCAGCTGTCCCAAAATACCTTATTTTCAGTCTGTCAACTCAGATTTTCGCCTTTGCCACAGAGGCACTCCAGTTTCCAACTTGAAGTCTGAATGCCAACATTTCCATTTTTGATTTGCTGAATAAGCAGTTTGCATTTTAAGAGTGTGTCTTTTCTTTTCAATCATTTATTTACTTGAATGTAAAATTTGTGAGAGAGATTATTTCTAACAAGTAAACAGTATCATGTGGCATATGTCGGACTCCGGTTGATGAAAGTACACGCCGAATGTTGGGTTAGAATAAAGCAAGCCCTAATTATAGGTTGGGGAAAAAACCCCAACTTCTTTCTAAATATGTTAATTAAACTCAGCGGCAGGCTTGGTGTTCAGATTGTCAGCTACAACTTTAAGCATGCTAATGATGAAAGGCATAAAATCCTGCTAGAACAACCAAAAAAATAAGCTTCATCTGATCAGAATGTTATGTTTGATGATCCCGTGACATAGTTTGAAATGACAAAAATGGAAAGATGAGGACGTTTGTGATGTTTTTAAATAATACAGAGATCATCAGAATGTTGATTCTGGTACCAAAACGTTAGCAGCCAATATTGTGTCTTACCTTGATTTCTGTTTCTAGTGGAGTCTTATCTGTGATATGACCATTTTAAGAGCGGTGCACCTGTTGTCTACAAACCAGAAGGACCCTACTAGAAACTACTTTGATAGAGAAGGGAAGGTCACTGAGGTCACTGGCAGGTCACAGAGATCAGTGATAATAGAAAGTATTAACAATGTATAACAATGCTTTAAGCTTGTCGATTAGAGAGAATTAGACATGCGTATATCATCTGCAGAGAGAAGCTCCTTTCTTTATGTTAGATCACTTGTCATTGTACGGTTCTTTGTGGAAATAGATATCCTTATAGTTAGGTAATGGTAGACCGTGAAACCGGTTTTTTAAAATGGAGAATTCTCTATTCTAAACCTTTCAGAAGCAGTTTAAAATTTTTTTTTTTTTTAACGTTTATTTATTTTTGGGACAGAGAGAGACAGAGCATGAATGGGGGAGGGGCAGAGAGAGAGGGAGACACAGAATCGGAAGCGGGCTCCAGGCTCTGAGCCGTCAGCCCAGAGCCTGACGTGGGGCTCGAACTCACTGACCGCGAGATCATGACCTGAGCTGAAGTCGGACGCTTAACCGACTGAGCCACCCAGGCGCCCCTCAGAAGCAGTTTTAAAAAACGATCTAAAAATCACAAACTTGTCTTAATTGGCTCTATTCATAAAAGCATTAGATCTTATCCTTGATAATTAACATTAATAGTTGTCATTGGTATGTAACTGGCTCCTGACGTTTTCCCAAACTTTTTTCCGCTGGTAGGAGGAAAGAGTGATCTCTACCTTTCTGTATTACTTGCCAGTGATATTCAGGGGATCTTCATTAAAAATTGCTGTTAAGATCTAATTATAAATAGTTCTTTTTAACAGTTTTATTGAGCTGTAATTCACATACCATACAATTCAGTCAGTTAAAGCGTACAGTGGTTTTTAGTATTTTCACAGATACATTCAACCATTACTTCAGTCCATTTTAAACCATTGTCATCATTTCAAAAAGAAACCCTGTTCCCTTGTTTTCCCCGCCCTCAGCAGCCATTAATCTGTCTCTATAGATTTGTCTAGTCTGGATACTGAATGAAATCATGTAATGGGTCTCTTTTGACTGGCTTCTTTCACTCGGCATACTGTTTTCTTTCTTTCTTTCAAGTTTATTTTTGAGAGAGAGAGAGAGAGAGAGAGAGAGAGAGAGAGAACATGAGTAGGGGAGGGGCAGAGAGAGAGGGAGATACGGAATCTGAAGCAGGCTCCGAGCTGTCAGCACAGAGTCTGAGACGGGGCTCGAACTCCCGAACCACGAGATCATGACCTGAGCCGGAGTCGGACTCTTAACAGACTGAGCCACCCAGGCGCCCCTCAGCATACTGTTTTTAAGCCTCAGGCATGTTGTAGAGGATGTTAGATACATCTCAGATTAACTAGGTTGACTGGTGAAACTAAAATACCAACGTTCTCTGGAGACTTTTGACAGAATCCACAGTGTGCATGGGATCACAACGTGCACAGAACAATCCAGAATTACTCAGTGTATGAGGAAATCATGATTCAGTCTCAAGAGGAAAAAGTGGACTCCTAGCTCAAGATGACCCAGGTCACCCAGGTTTAAATTATAAGAATTATCAGGTAAAACCTGATCTAATTCTCTTGTCCCCTGTGTCCTTGAGAATCTGGCCTCTTGGTATAGTGAAAGATATCACTTAAATACTTAGATTAGTACTTATTTTAAATATACTTAATGAAGTAATAGAGAACACATTTGAAATGAATGAGATGATAGAAAATCTCAGTAATAGAAAAAAAAAAAAACCAGATGAAAACTTCAGAAAAGAAAAATACAGTATCTCGGGTAAAAATTCACTGAGTGGTTTCTGTATCAGAAAGGAGACTCAAAGGAAAAAGTCTATAAAATTGAATATAGATAGTAGAAATTGTCTTATGCAAAGCAGGTGTGAAAAGATTGGAAGAATGAACAGATCAGAGATGAAAAGATCCAACGTATGTAATTGGTGCCCCAGAAAAAGAGAATAAGGCAGAAAACATAATGGCTTAAAACTTCCCAAGTTTGGAGAAACATATGAGTTTACAGAATCAACAATTGTGTCAAGCCAAAGCAATAGAAATTCGAAGAAAATCACTCCTAGCACCTCCAAATCAAAATATGGAATTAAAGGATATGAAAAGTCTTGATAGCATCTAGAGGAAAATAGCATTTTACATGGGAAAAAAAAAAAGCATTTTACAAGTTGAAAGATCTCAGATTTCTCATCACAACCATGGGTACTAAAAGATAAACAAAATTTTGACAACACTGGAAAGAAGAAAACTATCAACCTACTTTCCTTAGGAATGAAGTTAAAAAGAGGATATTTTCAGATAGATGCAACCCAAGAGCATTTATTGCTTAAGACCTTCCTTACAAGAAACACTGATGACATATTTCAGAATGAAGAGTCAGCAGAGGAAATGCAGATCTTTAAGAAAGAAGAAAGAGCATAATAAATGGTAAAAAAAAAAAAAAACAAAAAAAAACAAACACCTCAGCATACATAAAACACCTTTTTTTCTCTTAAATTCTTTTTTTTTTTTAAGATTAAACTTTAATCTTTATTTTAAGTAGTCTCTACATCTAACGTGGGCCTTGAACTCACAACCCCGAGATGAAGACCCACACACTAAACCAACTGATCCAGCCAGGCACCCCTCTCCAAAATTCTTTAAAACACATGGCTGTTTATGTATTTATATATTTTTTTTTTTTTTTTTTTTTTTTTTTTTGAGAGAGAGAGAGCATAAGCTGGGGAGAAGGCCAGAGGGGGAGATAGAGAGTCTTAAGCAGGCTTCACACTCAGTGGAGAGCCTGATGGTGGGACTCGATCCCACAACCCTGGGATCATGATCTGAGCCGAAATCAAGAGTCAGATGCTTAACTGACAGAGCCACCCGGGCTCCCTAAAATATGTGACTGTTTAAAGAAATTTGTTTTGGTAGATACTCGATGAATGCATATGTAATATGTGTGACAACTATAACATAATGGATAGATGGGGCATAAACAAATGCTAGTATAATTATAGAACTTTGGAGTTTTTTTGTTTTTTTTTTTTGTTTTTAAAGGAAAAAGTCCTGTGGTGACAAAACAAGTAAGTGACAGGGAAAGGAAAACTAGTTTATCATCAGACTTTTCAACAACAAAACTTTATGACAGGAAAAAAGTGTGTTCAATATTTATGATACCCCAGAAAAGAGAACACGAACATAATCAACTTTCAGGTATAAAAAGCACACACAGCAGTGTTGTCAACTTGCAGGAGCCTGGGGAACATTGTTCCCATGAATTCTTCCTGAAGAATCTGGAATATTCCACGAGAGAATGAGCTACAGACAACCAAAATGACCAGAGAGACCTTAGCTTAAGGACTGGCGTTGCTCGTTAAATAGTCAGTTATGGATTAAAACAGGAAAAAAGAGGGAGACTGAACAGTATTGATGGCTGCATACTCTAATAATGGACATCTAATAGAACTATAAAGGTCAGTGGTGATTAACTGGGAGAATTTATGCAGATTTTTTTTCAAATTGTCTTCAGTAAAATTCTGGGGTAGTATTCGCCGTGTTATTTTTGAGATTGTTGAGTGTAAATGTGAAATAAATGAGTGATTATGGAGTACTCTAATTCTGTTGTCCCCTGTGTCCTTGAGAATCCGGCCTCTTGGTATAGAAAGAAAGGAGATACCGAGAAAACAGAAGAGGACAAGTATGAACTCTGTACTTCTGAATTTGAATTGGAAGGATCAGAATGAACTTCTGAGGTTTCCATAATTTGCAAGAAGGACTCACAGAATTACTGAACACTTCCCTGCTTACATTTTATTGCATAGAAAAGGTACAGATGGAAACCAGCCGAGGGAAGAAGCGCGTAGGGCAGAGTCCAGGGGAGCGTCTGTCGTCCTCTCCCCGTGGAGCTGGGAACAGCTCTACTTACCTGCCATTCGTGGGTGACGGTAGGCACCAGGACTGTTAACCAAGCAAGTGCACCTGAGCATTGGGTTTCCGGAGTTTTGGGGGCTCAGCGTACGGTCTGCATGATTGACCTTTCCCTGAAGTTGGGATGATACCATTAGTTTCCGGTCCCTTCCAGAGGTAAAACTGATACTGTGTGGCCCAGGTAAATTACATCACAAATTACGTTGTTAGATTGTCTGGTGGCCAGAGCCTCCAGGCAAAGACACACCGATCAGGCATGATATTCCAGTGGCCTAGAGATCACCTCCCAGCGGCCGAAGCAAAGGCCAGACCTTACAATTGGGTTTGTTCATGACGCAGGCCACCCCGTGGCCTTAACGCAAGGCTCTCTGAGAGCAAAGCGATCGTATTTGTTTGGGCATCTACATTTAGTATAGCGTTTATATCAGCAGTAGTGTGAATATGTTTGTCATTTAACCACAAGCCCATTCTATATGGTCATTACATACACTTTCATATTTTTGTACGAATTTAATTATTTGTTTCTCCCTTTACTACTATTTTTGCTGTATGATAAACTTGTGTGGAACTCTTCCATGTAGAGACAGCTGATGGTTAGCTGAATCTACTTCTTCAGGCTGGTCGTTTTATCAGATCCTGTGGAGGCTTTAACCAAATCTCCTAATACGTTTAGTTATCGGTATCAGTATTATCCTAAGACCTGTTTACACAGCAGGGCTGAATCTCAACCACCCAGGCCGGGGTTACACCATATGGCAGTTGACGTGACTTGAAAAATAAAAGCCAAGGCACTAGCACATTCCTGGTGTCCCCGTGAGTCATTCACCCTCTAGACCATCATCACATCACGTGATTAAACGTCTCCCAGAATGATACCACCCAGGTTTGCGCATTCCCCTTTGACTGTGTCCCGTCCCCAAAGCAGAAACATCTTGGCAACACATGGCTTCACCACTTTAAGCGTCTGGTGTCATTGAGCTAAGGGGCAATAGCCTCTTCTGCTCTGAGCCTCTCACAGAGAAAGCATCAGTGTAATGTTGGGTTTCCCTCATTGCATAACCCATTTATTGATGGCTTCAGCCCTAGTTATTCCTCCTCCTCTCCATTTATCATTTTGTTTTGCCCAAACTTTTCCACCTCTGGAAGGGATGTTCAGCTTGACCGCTGTGCTGGCCCAAATGCCAGCAGCAATGTTCGTCTCACAAATGCCTCCCTCTCAGTACATTCTTTCAGTGCAGAGTTAGATGCAGAAATTGTGGGCTAGCTCAGCCACCTGGCAGTCCAGCAGTATTCCCTGCCTAGCTTGGTTTTGCCAGATGGGGTAAGGTGTAACCCAGCCCACCAGGACCGTAAGAATTCTGACATTAAGGTTTAAGGGCATAGGTAGAGTTCCTCACTTAGGAACCATCGTCGGTTTTGGTGCCTACAGGTGCGGCCCTGGTCCTGGGACCCTGCTTCAGATGGGGCGGGTGAGGTGAGGAGGGAAGAATTCTGTCACCCTCTCAGCTTCCTCCCTCACTTCCTCATTCCCCGGGGAGAGCGGAATATGCAAATGTGTACTTGTTCTATATCAAGCAAGTCTGATTCAAGGATCCTAGGATCCTTTTTTTTTTTTTTTTAATCACTATTAGGGCATTTTGTTTTGTTTTGCCTTGAAATTTACTTTGCCTGGTAAAATATAAATACACCAGTCTTTCAGTAATGGTATTCATATCCTCTAATTTTCTTTCACCTTATTTTTATTCTTTTCATTTTGAGCATTTCTTGGGTATGCAGCAATTAGTTGTTTTTACTTGCTGACCTAAAAAAAAAAGAAAAAAAAAAGCTGTGACTGTCACTTCAAACACTGCATGGAAAATAGAAAGTACTAAATAAGCACTAGGTGTTATTTTTATTGAGACAGAAGAGATACAAAGAAATGAGAGTAGGAATAGAACTGTAAGCAAGTATGTTGTAGGCTTAAAAAATAGTAAGAGTATTGTGAGCAACTGTACTCCAGTAAATTTGAAAATGTGGATGAAATGTGCATTAGAAAAATATAAGCCACTGCAATGTACTTGGGAAGAAATAGAAATTATCTGAGTACCCTAAGAACATTGAAGGAAACTGAGTCTGTAATGGAAAGCTCCCCTTCCACAAAACTTCACTCTCATCTATTTTTAGGCATTTGGTGCCTTGTCTCCTTGATTTTTAAAATTGAAATACACGTCAAGTTAACACAGGAGTTAAGTGTGCAGTGAAGAGTTTTGACAACGGATACATCTGTGTAACCGCCTTTGCAGTCAAGACATAGAATGTTTTTTTATCACCCTGCAAATGTCCTAGTGCTCTTTTCCGTGAACGTCTTTCTGTTTCTCCAGTCACTAGTTCTGGTTTCTGTCACCGGAACTTAGGGTTACCTGTTCTGGAACTTCTTACAAATAGGATTATACGTCATGTATTCTTTTCTGTCTGATGTCTTTTTATCCACATAAGGTTTTTGAGATTCATTCAGTTCGATGTATGTGTCAATAGATTTTTCTTTATTGGTGAGTGGTCCTCCATTGTATAAACATATGATGGTTTATCTGCTGTTAATGTCATTTGCGTTTTTCCCACTTTTGAGCCTTTACAGTAGAGCTGCTGTGAACCTTCTTTTACTCCACGTGGTTTCACGGATGAGTTCTCTTTTACTTTTAAGAAAGTGATCATTGAATCCTATGTAAATTGTTTCAGAAAGTTTGAGAATTTTTAAAAATCTGTTTCCCTCACTTTATGATGGTAGTGAAATCTTGATCACAAAGCTTGAAAAGGAGGACGGTACAAGGGGCGAACGTTAGTGTGGTGCAGTGTCCCTTATGAGTAGAAGAGCAGGAATCATCAAGAAAAAATGGAATCAGATTTAGCGTGTATGTGTTTTTCAATACTAATAAGACAGACTTATTTTTCGATTTAATGTCTCTGAAATTGGAGTGCTCTTTTAAAAGAAATGGCTTCTAAAATTACAGTTGCCAGTGTATTCTCTCTTGTAGCTGCACTGGACGTAGTGATGCCTCTTTACAATTGGTGGAATTTTAGACTCCGTGATATGTGGTACAGCAAACAAGTATGACCACGTGGGTTTCATCCCAGGCTACAAGGGAGTTTCAACAGTACAACATCTATTAGTGTAATATACTATATTAATACATTGAAGGAGGAAAACCATAAAATAAGCTCAATACCGAAAATGACAGTAACATTGAATATCCATTCCTGATACTTTTAGCAATTTGGGTGTAGAAGATAATTCTCATAACCTAATACTGAATTTTTTTCCCCCTAATATTGAATTTCTATTGAAAATCTAAGCCAAGGACTGTACTTAATTGTGAAACATTAGGAACATTCCCATTAAAATTGGAAGCAAAATAGGGCCCCTGGGTGGCTCAGTCGCTTGAGCGTCTGATTCAGCTCAGGTCATGATCCCAGGGTCGTGAGACCCAGCCCCACGTCAGGCTCCTTGCTGAGCTCAGAGCCTGCGTGTGTGTGTGTGTGTGTGTGTGTGTGTGTGTGTGTGTGTGTGTGTCTCCCTCTCCTCCCTCCCCTTCCCCTGCCCCCCATGCTCCTCTCCCCCACTTGCACGCATGCTTTCTCTAAAAAAATTAAAACGAAAACATTTTTAAAAATTGGAAGCGAAGGAAGAATGATTCTATGAAGAAAATCCCATTCACAGTAGCACCAAAACTGTAAGGCACCTAAAACCATAGACAATAAAAATTACGGATATAAAATAAATACATAGATATATAGTTGCTAAAAGCTAGGTAGCTATATAGGTAATAAAAGCTCTCTGCAGAAAAAAAATTCAGTATTATTGAAAGACCTAAAAGAATCCTCATCAGTAAGATATAATGTATACTTAGATGGGAAGAGTCTGATTATAAAGACATCAGTTCTCTTTAGATTAATATATGAAAATCATTGTGATCCCTGACAAAATCTCAGTGTGTTTTATGGACCCTGTTAATCTAATCCTGGCATTCATCTGGAAGAGCCATGAGAATTTAAAAACTTGGTCTGCTGGTGTGGAGGGTCCTTATAGAGCTTCCGTGATTAAGTGTGGTGTTGGTCCAGGCGTAGACACAGACACAGGGTCATCACGTATCTAATGTTGCCTGGATCAGTTCCAGATTATGTTGATTGTTCTGGCAGTTGTTTGTAGGTTTCCTTTGACTCCAACGACTGTTCAGGGAAATAGCTTTAGGAAGTTCTGAAAGAAATCCACTTGATCTGCAGCCTGTGTGGTATTAGAAGTCAGTGGTATTGGGACAGAAGGAGATAGGGCCCTCATCTCACACTACATGTGAACACTTACTCCAGGGAGACTAAAGACTTGAAGTGAAAAGTAAAACCTTAAAACTTACAGAGGAAAATACGGGACGCTACCCTTAGGACCTCGGGGAGAAGGTAAGGGAGATTTCCCAGGACAAAACCCACAAATCGCGAGAACAGAATTGTGGTTGCCAGGGGCTGGAGAAATAAGGGAGAGGGTGGTAAAAGAGCACAAACTTTCAGTTAGAAGATGAATGAGGTCCGAGAAGCTGATGTGTAACATGGTGACTAGTTGATGATACTGTATTATATAACCCAGCTTTTCTAACAGAGTCAAATTTAAGTGTTTACCAAAAAAACCCACCCAAAACAAAAGTAAACACGTGATGGGTGTGTTACTTAACTCAGCGAGATGTATATGTAGGTCACATTGTCATGTTGTATACTTTAAATGTATGGCAGTTTCATTTGTCAATTATATCTCACAAAAGTTGAAAATAGTGAAAAAGACAAAAACACAAATTACAAATTAGAAGACTACATTGACATTAAATAATTTTTTTTTACAAATTAGATATTATAAACAATGAGGAAAAACATGCCCCCATGCTGAGAGATTTGTAACACGTGTAACCTAAGTTTGAGTAAACAATTCCTGAATATTAACCAAAACCCAAAGCAAACCGCACACACACAGTGTAAAAAAAAAAAAATGGCTAAGGATATTAACTGGCATTTTACAGAAGAGGAACGTGAGACGAAAAAGATTCTTAACCTTAATTAGTAATCACAGTTGTGAAGTTGAAGACACACACGATAGAATTCTAGAATTCCATTTCTGGTTACACAGCCTGGAGATACGTGCACAGGTAAGCACCAGGAGACATTTATGAAAATATTCATTTCAGAATTTTGTAAACTAGCAGAACAGAAACCTACAACAATCTGAAATTGTTGGAAACAAGCTAATTCTATAATCAGGAGAATTGAGAAGCTCGGTATTTGAAAGTAGTCCATATGGCAATTAAAACTAACAGACTGGAACAATGTGTATCAACGTGGATAACACGTTTCAGAAACAGTATTAGAATAAAACCAAGTTGCACAGGCTACATACAGTTTGGTATCAATTACAAAGTTTAAAGACATTCAGAAAAATACATAGTCTTAATGGTTGCATATATGTGTACTAATAACATAAAATAAATGTGGATACAGTAAACAGGGTAGTGGTTGCTAACCTCTCGGGAGTGGGGGGAAGGAGATGATACGGGAGGGAAATGGGATACTTAGGGAGAGTCAGTACCGTCCTGGTAAATATTTTCCATTACACTGTTTATTATTTGTTATAAATATAAATACAATTTATTTGTCTAATTAGGTTTTAATATTTCCTATCTTTAAAATATTAATGATTATGGCGGCGCCTGGGTGGCTCAGTCGGTTGAGCGTCCGACTTTGGCTCAGGTCATGATCTTGTATTCGTGGGTTCAAGCCCCGTGTCGGGCTGTGTGCTGACAGCTCGAAGCCTGGAGTCTGCTTCGGATTCTGTGTCTCCCGCTCTCTGCCCCTCCCCCACTTGTGCTCCGTGTCTCTCTCTCTCTCTCTCTCTCTCCCTCAAAAATAAAAATAAACATAGGGGCGCCTGGGTGGCTCAGTCGGTTGGGCGTCCGACTTCGGCTCAGGTCATGATCTCACGGTCCGTGAGTTCCAGCCCCACGTCGGGCTCTGTGCTGACAGCTTGGAGCCTGGAGCCTCTTTCAGATTCTGTGTCTCCCTCTCTCTCTGCCCCTCCCCCATTCATGCTCTGTCTCTCCCTGTCTCAAAAATAAATAAAATGTTAAAAAAAAAAATTAAAAAAAAATAAATAAAAATAAACATAAAAAATATTTTAAAAATGATGATTATGAATCCTTTCACTATTTTCCTTTTCTGTAATTCTTTTAGTCTTTAAAATCTGAGAACTAGGAAGCATAAGAGACTCTTAAAAACTGAGAACAAACTGAGGGTTGATGGGAGGTGGGAGGGAGGGGAGGGTGGGTGATGGGTATTGAGGAGGGCACCTTTTGGGATGAGCACTGGGTGTTGTATGGAAACCAATTTGACAATAAATTTCATATATTGAAAAAAAAAGAAATCACAGAAAATATTGAAATACAAATTGTCATATTAAAAAAATAAATAGATAAAATCTGAGAACTAGGGCTGCCTGGGTGGCTCAGTCAGTTAAGTGTCTACCTTTGGCTCAGGTCATGATCTCACGGCCTATGGGTTTGGGCCCCACATTAGGCTCTGTGCTGACAGCTCCGAGCCTGGTGCTTCCGATTCTGTGTCTCCCTCTGTCTCTGCCCCTCCAGTGCTCACACTCTCTCGATCTCAAAAATAAATAAACATAAAAAAATTTTGTTAATCTGAGAAATACACCAGGAACAGTTATGTGTAGTAATTATACAGCTTTTTTTTTTTTTTGAAAGCACAAGGGAGAGGGGCAGAGAGAGAGAGAGAGAGAGAGAGAGAGAGAGAGAATCTAAAGCAGGCTTCATGCTCAGCGTGGAGCCTAACACTGGTCTCTTATCTCAGTGACCATGAGATCATGACCAGAGTGAAAATAAAGAGTTGGACACTTAACCATCTGAGCCCCAGGTGCCTCAGCTTAATATATATTTTTCTAAAGTTTGTTTACTTAGAGAGTGTGAGCTGGGGAGGGGCGGGGGGGGGGGAGAGAAAGAGAGAAAGAAGGGGAGAGGGAGAGGGAGGGAAGCCCAAGCAGGCTCCACATTGCCAGCATGGAGCCCAGTGTGGGGCTCGAACCCACAGACTGTGAGATCATGACCTGAGCTGAAATCCAGAGTCGGATGCTGAACTGAGACACCCAGGTGCCCACTATCTCTTAAAATAAAAATATAATACATTTTTTATAGTCATCTAAAAATGATTTAGGTAATTTCTAAGGGTCCTCTAGCACTAAAGTATAGTTCTTTGATGTTTCCAAGCAACGGAAGAATATTTTTTTAATATGCCACTCTGACAGTTCAGGGTGAATTCAGACATTGAGGATAATGAAGCAATTTCCTATAAAAGTTGTTGTTTTTCAGTGCATCTATCCTTTCTCTGTCCTCCACAACAGGTGTCACCAAGCTTTTTCTGTAAAGGGTCAGACAGGAAATATTTTAGGCTTTGAAAGCCACACTGTAGTCAGTGCTACTTGCTTCTGCTGTCATAGTGGGAAAGCCAGCAGAGACAGTACTTACAAGTGAACGGAAGCGACTTTATTTACAACAAAACTTTATTTTCAACAACAGGCAATGGGCTGGACTTAGCCTGTGTGTCAGTATTTGCCATATTGTGGTGTATTGCACACAGAAATGTCTTCAGTCCTACTATCCCAATTGTAGATGAGAAAATTGAGGCATAGAAACCTTGAGTGGTATCATTCCAGTTAAAATGACCCTAGTTGAGGACACAAATCTACAAAAACGTTGCTAAGGCCAATGCCAGAGAGACTGCTGCCTATGTTTTCTTCTAGTTTTATGATTTCAGGTCTCACATTTAGGTCTTTAATCCATTTTGAGTTTATTTTTGTGTATGGTGTGAGAAAGTGTCCAGTTTCATTCTTTTGCATGGTGCTGTCCAGTTTTCCCAACACCATTGGTTGTATAGCGTGTCTTTTCCCCATTGTGTATTCCTGCCTCCTTTGTTGTAGATTAAGTGACCACATAAGCTTGGGTTTATTTGCTCCCTATGCTGTTCCGTACATCTGTCTGTTTTTGTGTCCATACCATACCGTTTGATTATTATATCTTTGTAGTATAGCTTGAAATCTAGGATCATGATACCTCCAGCTTTGTTCTAAGTAGGTCTTCTCAAGAAAGGGAAACAAAAGAATAAATTATGGGGGCTACATCAAAATAAAAAGCTTTTGGGGTGCCTGGGTGGCTCAGTCGGTTAAGCGTCCTACTTCGGCTCAGGTCATGATCTCACAGTTTGTGGGTTCAAGCTCCGTGTTGAGCTCTGTGCTGACAGCTCGGAGCCTGGAGCTTGCTTCGGATTCTGTGTCTCCCTTTCTCTTTGCCCCTTCCCCGCTCACGCTGTCTCTCTCTCTCTCTCTCTCTTTCTCAAAAATAAACATTAAAAAAAAAAAAAAAGCTTTTGCACAGCAAAGGAAACTATCAACAAGACAAAAAGGCAACCTGTTAAATGGGAGAAGATATTTGTTAGTGATACGTCCAATAAGGAGCAAATCTCCAAAATATAGAGCAAATCTCCAAAATACGCCTCCAGCTTAATAACGAAAAACCAAACTGTCTACTTAAAACATGGGCATAAGCACTAAATGGACATTTTTCAAGAGAGTCATATAGAGATGCTGAACATGAAGAGGTACCGAACATCACTCCTCATCAGGGAAATGCAAATCCAAACCACAACAAGATGTTACGGTATCCCTATTGGGATGGCTGGAATCCAAAAAGACAAGAAATAACAGGTGTTGGTGAGGGCGTAGAGAAAAAGGAATGCTCGTGCGCTACTGGTGAGCCTGTAAACTGGTGCAGCCACTGTGGAAAACATTGGGGAAGGGGTGTTCCTAAAAGAATTAAAACCAGAGATACCGTATAATCCAGTAATAACTTTCCTGGGTATTTAGCCAAAGAAAACGGAAACACTAATTTGAAAAGATACGTGCACCCTTATGTTTATTACAACATTATTTATAATAGCCAAGATATGGAAGCAGCCCAGGTATCCACTGATAGATGATTGGATGAAGAAGATGTACATACATAGAGCGGATCGTTACTTAACCATAAACAGAATGTGATTTAGCCATTTGTGACAAGGTGGATATACCTGAAGAGTATTATGCTAAGTGAGATCAGAGAAAGACAAGCGTCTTGTAATTTCATTTCTGTGTAGATCTAAAAAACAAATGAACAAAGAAAGAAACAAAAAAACAGACTCTTAAATACAGAGAACGCACTGATGGTTGTCAGAGGTGAGGTGTGTGGGGGGATAGGTGAAATAGGTAAATGGTATTAAGAGGTACAAACTTCCAGTTATAGAATAAATAAGTCAAGGAAAGAAATGGGAAAGAAAATGACCCTAACCACATGATAATGGAATTCTTTTTGCATATATGATGTTCATAGAAGATTCTTTTTCTTCCTCACCAGGTAGAATACATTGAGAGGGTCTAATCTCTTAATTTTTCACAAGTTTTAGATTGTGATTAGAAAACGCGTTGCTGGGTCTTCTTTACAGGAATCGTTTTACGTATGATTTTTGCCAAGGTTTGCAACACTTTTCCTTATTCAGATGTAGAAACAGATACAAAAACTGGTGTGATGTGATTTCTTAATTAGATTTGGATACCTTACGAGCATATCACGTAAATTACTACCAAGCGGTGTGTCAGATGAATTTCTTTTTTTTTTTTTTTTTTAATTTTTTTTTCAACGTTTTTTATTTATTTTTGGGACAGAGAGAGACAGAGCATGAACGGGGGAGGGGCAGAGAGAGAGGGAGACACAGAATCGGAAACAGGCTCCAGGCTCCGAGCCATCAGCCCAGAGCCTGACGCGGGGCTCGAACTCACGGACCGCGAGATCGTGACCTGGCTGAAGTCGGACGCTTAACCGACTGCGCCACCCAGGCGCCCCTCAGATGAATTTCAAAATCAGCTTTATGAAGCAATGTCTTTAGAATTACTTTGAACTGAAATAATTAGAAATTTATTTATTATGAGGTCGAGGAAGTGTATTTTTCCCTCTCCAGTTTCACGGCCAAAGGATAGTTTGTTTTGTGTGTGTCAAGACATTGTGGTCTTCTCCGTGTATTGAAAGTAGGCCTAACGTGGTCATACTGGAATCTGTGCACATTATATAGTTAATTCAACCTGAATGAAAACTGCCAAAAAAGTTTTTATCTCCAGGAGAACACCGAAAGTGCGTGTGTTTAAGGAAGTTTTCATATGAATCGGAGCCAGGATTTGAACCCATAAAGTTTAGTCAAATAGGTGTTCTTAGAGTATTGATTTTAAAAGAAGTTGAAGTTTTCAAATAAAATTTTGTCTTCCCAAATAAGTGGTTCAGTCCCCCCCCGCCCCAACTAAAAATTGACCATATCTATCTTTTCAGGGACATCAAACCTGACAACATATTGATGGACATGAATGGACATATTCGGTTAGCAGATTTTGGTTCTTGTCTGAAGCTGATGGAAGATGGAACGGTAAATAAAGATAAATCTGAAGTCATTTTATCCATAGATCTCCCCCTTGCTACTTGTCCTCTTTATCTGCTTTAGAATCCACGTATTTATAGTAGTTAACCATCCATCCGTCCGTCTGTCCTTTTGACTTTCTCCGTGCCACCTTTTCCCACAACAGCGTTTAGGCATACTGACTCATAATAGGGTTTGTTTATAAAGTCCTTTGCCATTTTCACTGTGTATGTTAGTGATGGTAAGATTGATACAGTGCGTCTTTTAGGAGAACTTTGTGTCTTCTTTAGAGGGACTGTTGATTGCACTTGAGATATTTTCACAGTTTAGAGAAGGGAATGAAGATGGAAGAAGAAAATGTGGCTCCTTCCTCACCTTTATTTTTTTCATCTTTCTTCCCTAGTTGTCTGGTTTTTGTTTTGAGGGACAACGTTCAACAAATGAATGCTTTAATCAGGATAGCCTCTATGTGGATTCAGTTTTACATGACCATTTGGTTTAGTTGTCCTAAGCCTACATCTTTCAGCTGTTTTCTTTCACTTACATAGAAGTCTATATGCCCCAATTTATTCTCTGTTTTGTCTTGTTTTATTTTGCTTGCTTTTCAACTTCCTGGCTATATAGCAGAGGTCCAAATGTAAGTAATTTCAATTGGCAGGCACTGTTTTTGAGAGCAAAGGCCATGAAAATGTCCTATTATTCTGGATCAGTAATTTGACTTCCGAAAATTTATCCTAAGAAGATACCTTGAAAAAAGTAGATTATATGACTTCTGCCTCTGGTCATGATGAAAGGAGTGATTGGTACCAAATTGTCCTCTCACTATAAACAACTATAAAAACATACGTGGGGCGCCTGGGTGGTGCAGTCAGTTAAGCGTAAAACTTCGGCTCAGGTCTGATCTCACCGTTTGTGAGTTCGAGCCCCACGTCAGGCTCTGTGCTGACAGCTCAGAGCCTGGAGCCTGCCTCGGATTCTGTGTCTCCTTCTCTCTCTGCACCTCTCCCGCTTGCACTCTGTCTCCGTCTCTCTCTCAAAAGTAAATAAACATTAAAAAAGAAAAATTGGTGACAATACCAAATGCTGACAAGAATGTGAAGTCTGTCACTCACACATTACTGGAGGCAATGTGAAACGGTACAGACACCATAAAAAAGCTTAGTGGTGTCTTAAAAAAAATAAGCATGCAATTACCATGTGATCCAGGAATTGCACACCTGCTGTTTATTCCAGAAAAATAAAAATTTGCATTCCCACAAAAACTGTACATTTATGAATGGTCACAGAAGCTTTATTTGTAATAGCCCCAAATTGGAAAACCAGATGTCCTTCTGATGGTTGGTTAAAGAAACTGGTGCAGAGGCGCCCAGGGGGTTTAGTCAGTTAAAGCCTCCAACTCTTGATCTCAGCTCAGGTGTTGATCTCAGGGTCGTGCGTTCAAGCCCCGAGTTGATGAATCTTAGACTTCTGTAAATCTGCCCTCCAAGGGTGTAACTGTAAGCTAACCCTTGTTCGAGGAGATCAGAAAGTATTTTTTTTTTTAATCTTCTTCTATAAGAATTAATATCTTCAGAGAAAGATAACAGGATCCGTGCTCTGTGCTCCAACGGCTTACTGACAGTGACCAGCGTTCAATCAGAAATCACCAAACCAAACAAAAATGGGGACACGATAGGGATTACGATACAGAGTTAAAAAATAGAAGCAGTCAGGGGCACCTGGGTGGCCCAGTTGGTTGAATGTTTGACTCTTGATTTTGGCTCAGGTCGTGACTAAACAATTAAAATACAGCCTTAAAGATTGTTCAGATAAGAAATCTCATCAGAGAAAGAAATCAAATAGACCCTTTATTTATTTTTTAAAAAAATTTAATGTTTGTTTTTGAGAAACACAGAGCGCAAGCAGGGGAGGGGCAGAGAGAGAGGGAGACACAGAATCTGAAGCAGGCTCCAGGCTCTGAGCTGTCCGCACGGAGCCTGACGCGGGGCTCGAATTCACGAGCCATGAGATCATGACTCGATCTGAAGTCGGGTCACCCAGCTAAGCCACCCAGGTGTCCCTCAAATAGACCTTTTACAACTTGAAAAGTATAGTAATAGAAATTTAAAAAATTCACAGGAGGAGGTTAATTCAGGTTAGAGATATGAGAAGAAAGTGCCAGTGAGTTTGAAGACAGGTCAAAAGAGATGATCCAGTCTGAAGAATAGAGAGAAAAAGACTGAAGCAAAATAAATAGAGGCTCAGGGATCCATAGGATTGGAATAGTAGAAGAAGAGAGTGAAACAGGAGTAGGACAACTTTGTAGGATTGGTGATTTTTACCAAATATGATGAAAACATAAATCTAAGAATCTTAGTGTATCTCAAGTTTATAAAAGGGACCCCACTTGTACACAATTAAGCTCCCGAAAATGAAACATAAGGGAAGAAATTGAAAGCCGCCAGAATTGAAAACATGTTCATACTTTGGGAACATGGTAAGAATAACCACAGCTCTCTTGTCAGAAGTAATGAAATGATGTCTTTGCAATGCCGAACGGAAAAAAAATGTGTAAGCCAAGAGTTCTATGTCAAGCAGAGATATTCTTCAAAAATGACGGTGAATAAAAGACATTTTCAGTTACATAAAAGATGAGACATTGATCTCCAGCAGGCCTGGATGCTAAGCAGTGTCCTTTAATCCAAAGGAGATGAATGATACCAGTTGCATACTTAGACGGGTGGGATAAAGAATATCAGGTATGATCAATAAGATAGGTAGGATAAAGACAAAGGACTATATTTCTTCAGAATGTACATAAAAGGCATCCGATGACTGTTAAAAGCAAAAATAATAACACTGTCACGTGGGGTTATGATACACGTGGAAGTAACACAAACCACGTGAAATAGTCTGTGGAATCACACTGCTCGAGAATACCTGCTGTATGTGAGACAGGAAGTGGGCAGTAGATCGTGCCAGGCATGACACGAGAAGGGAGAAATCGCAGGGTGGTCTTGCTGAGTTGAGAAACCACAGATCAAAGTCAGGAGGCTGTGGCATCAGGAAGTTGTGGATCGGAATTCTAGAGAGGAGAGAGTCACACGGAAGAAGAATTCCCTGGAAAGAGCTAGCGTTTCCCCACTTCCGCATGTTATCCGCCCCTTAGACTCACAGCTGGGACTCTGATTCGCAGCCTTCCAGATCCCTGTGCATCCCAGAATGCAGTGCGTACCGTTTCTGTCCGCAGGAGTCACCCCCGATCAAGTTTATTCCTGAAATCGTGGTGCGTCTTCCCAATCATTCATTCTTTATTGATGACCTCAAAATAAATTTCCTGGACATAACAGCAGGTTTATCCTCCATTTAAAAAATTATAATGAGGGGCTCCAGGGGCTCCATGTAAAAAATTATAATGAGGGGCTAGGACTTTTGACTCAGGTCATGATCTCACGGTTGGTGAGTTCAAGCCCCGCATCGGGCTCTGCGCTGACAGCCTAGAGCCTGCTTCGGATTCTGCCCCTCCCTCCCTCCCTCCCTCTCTCAAAAATAAATAAACATTTAAAAAATTTTAAAAATTATAATGAGTAAGCCTTTGTACTAGTTTTCTTTCCATTTAATTTCTTTTTCCTCGAAGCGATCTATATGTATTTCAAGAAGGGTTATCGTAAAAACTGCATTCCTGTGTCCTGTTCTTTCTACTCTGGATCTCTTTTGCTAGAGGAAGACACTTACAGACTTCTGGCTTTTCTTCTGTCGTTTCTTTTACTTACGTATTTCTGGTTACCATATTTTGCTACTATCTTTTGATTATTTAGTTTTAGATTTTACCTGTTAATTTCCTACCGTGGAAAATTTCCTACCGTCTCATCCAACCCATACGCTTTCTGTCTGTCTTCCTAGTGTAAGTATCACAGTCTTTCCTCAAATCCTATTCAGTTATGATTTTATACAAAATATTGTTCATAGTGCTGCCATGTGGTTTATTTTAATTATAATTATTTTCTTGAACAGCTTTTTGTTGTCCTTGGAATAAGTGACCACTTTGCCTGGTTTTCTGTGTAATCCTTGCCAGGTTATCCCCAAACTCTCCACCCTGTAATTCCTCTCTCTCTCAGGCACATTAAGTCACTTAGCGGTTCCCTTTTATCTTTTGGAGATGGCTACCCTAGAGCCTTGCCACCCCCCTTTCTAATCTGGACTGTTCTGTTGGCCTGTCGTAGCACAGTCATGCCACTACTGTCCCACCCCTCATCATGGGATTAGCTGCACGGCTCCGTAGTGGTGCCTCCTCTGTCTCCTGGGTCCCGTGTCTGGCTTTCTTTCCCCCTGGTAGTAGCTGCCTCAGAAGGGTTCCTGGGGAAGTAAATATTTTATCATCTTGCACATCTTAAAAATGGTGTCACTTCTACCCCCATACTTGACTGATAATTTATTTGGGCATAGTATTATAGATTTGAAATTACATCTAGCAGGCGTTGCCTTGTCTTCTAACTTACTGTGGAGACATCTGGCGACATTCTAGTTCTCAATTCTTCTGTTGTAACCCTCCCCACCCCCCACCTTATCTGGAAGCTTGTGGAAAATTTGTTCGTCCCAGGGTTCTGAAATGTTATGATTATACGACTTTGGATAGGATTTATTCATCACCTGGGCAGCTGCCTCAATTTTAACCTTTCCCAAATTTTATGACTTTCCAAGTCAAGTGTCGCCTTGCTTTTTGGCTCTCACCTGCAAGTTAAAACTCTGCCGTCTTAATCCCTACGTATCTTTACAAGAGGTCAGTTTCTGGGAGAGGTGCCCTGCTGTAATTCCTTTTCTCAAATTGTCTCGGCTGTCCTTGGCCATTTGTTTTTCCGTATGATCGTTGGGATTATATTCTTGGTTTATATACATACGTGTACACACATACAAATACCCCTTCACAAACAAGCTTGTAGACCTGCATTGAATATAGAGGTTGATTTTGGGGAAATTTATGTCCCTGACATGGAATCTTGCCTTCCACAAATATGGTGTCTCTCCCCATTGGTTTAGGTTCTCTTTTATGTCTGTTTTTGAAGTTTTATCATTATGTTCACCGTAAATCCATGACCTTAATTTGTTAAGCTTGTTCCTAGGCATACTGTGGATTTTTGGGGGCGTGGAGCATTATAAATGATAACTTTGAAAAGTTTCCAGTTTAATAGCTTGTTACTTTTGTTGAGGACCAAGTTGATTTTTGTATACTCATCTTGAAGCTAGCAAGCTAAATTTCTTATTCAAAATAATTTGTAGATTCTTCTAGATTTTCTATATAGACAGTCATATGATCCACAAGTAATAATCAGCTTCGGGTTTTGTCTTCTCCATTTCTTACATATGCTATTTTTTACCCTTATGCAGTGATCTTCAGTGTAGTATTACATAGCTAGGAATATTGGGAGCTTCTATGCCTTCTTCTTGACATTAACAGTGTTTCTCCTATAGGGTCAAATTTAGCATGATGTTTGCTGTAAACTTTTGGTGTATATTCTTTATAAGATTAAGGAAATTTCTGTTTCTTATTACTAAGAATATGTTATCGTTGTTGTCATAATTAAATGATTTTTCTGCATCCATCGAGATGATGATATTAGGATGTTTTCCCTTTAATCTGTTAATCTGATGAATGACATAGATTGTCTAATGTTGAGTCATCCATTCTCTGGCTAAACATAACTTTATGATGAAGGCGTATTGATATTTTGAACAAATTGCTAGGTTGACTCTGCTAATATTTTATATTGGATTGTTACCTGAGATTCATACTTGAGATTGATCATAGCTGAGGTTATGGTATGATTTTCTTTCTCAAATCATTCTTGTCTGGTTTCTGTGGTTGTGTATTTTAGCCTTATAAAATGGACAGGGGAGTAGTCCTATCCTCTCCCCTTACCCATTTTGGCTTTAGAGCATAACCCTCTGTAACACAGGGGTTATGTAATTTGTAGAATGGTAGAACTCACTTTTAAATCACCTTTGCCTTAGTGAGGTTTTGTTTTCTTCCCTTTCTTCTTCTTCTCCTTCTTCTTCTTCTTCCTTTTTTTTTTTTTGGTTTGTTTTCCAAGTAGATTTTATACTATTGATTCAAATTTTTTAATGGTTATAGGTCTCTTTGGTTTTCTATTTCTTCCTGAGTCAGTTTTGGTAAGTTATTATTTTTTTTCCTAGGAAAATTGTCTGTTTTCTCTGAGTTTTCTATTTTGTTGGTATAACATTCAGATTGCACTCTTCTTAGCTTTAAAATCTGTTACATGTGTAGGTTTTTTTTGTTTTTTTCCACCCTAATGTTGTTTATTTGTGCTTTTCTTTTCCTTTGTCAGTTTGATATATAATACAGCATCTGACTCTTATTCAGTTCTAAATACTTTCCAATTTCAGTTAGAACATTTCTGTGGACCATGATTATATAGTTCTGTGCTTTTTAGTATCCATAGTATTGTATTTACTTATTTATATACAAGATCCACTTTAGCATGAGGACTATTATATGGGGCTGCCTCTTGCTTCAAACCTCATATAGGCTGAGGGTCCTCTTGTCCTCCTGTATATGTTAAAACCCGAGGACCTAGAACATGAAAACCAACATTCCCCAGCCAGCCCCACTCCTTGCTCTAATGATTATCACCCTGGTTCCCAAACATTTGTTGATTATAGGCCTCTAAGAATTTCTTTTTTTTTTAAGAGCTCATTTATGTGTTTATAAAGATGGTTGTTTTGTATTTTATGTAGCATTTTTAAGAGTTTGCAGTGGAAGAGTTTTCAAGTTACTTAATCTAGGATTGCCAAATATGAAGTCTATTCTAATGATTAACCAAGAATGATATTTTTTTTCGAGAAAATCCAGAATATTAGCCGTTATTCTACCCTGAGAGTGTTCATTTTTTTATATGCTCCTTTATTTATTTTTTTAAATATGAAATTTATTGTCAAATTGGTTTCCATACAACACCCAGTGCTCATCCCAACAGGTGCCCTCCTCAATGCCCATCACCCACTTTCCCCTCCCTCCCACCCTCCATCAACCCTCAGCTTGTTCTCAGTTTTTTTTTGTTTTTATTTATTTACTTATTTTTCAATATATGAAATTTATTGTGAAATTGGTTTCCATACAACACCCAGTGCTCATCCCAAAAGGTGCCCTCCTCAATACCCATCACCCACCCTCCCCTCCCTCCCACCCCCCATCAACCCTCAGTTCTCAGTTTTTAAGAGTCTCTTATGGTTTGGTTCCCTCCCTCTCTAACCTCTTTTTTTTTTTTTTTCCTCCCCCCCACCCCGCCATGGTCTTCTGTTAAGTTTCTCAGGATCCACATAAGAGTGAAAACATATGGTATCTGTCTTTCTCTGCCTGACTTATTTCACTTAGCATCACACTCTCCAGTTCCATCCACGTTGCTACAAAAGGCCATATTTCATTCTTTCTCATTGCCATGTAGTATTCCATTGTGTATATAAACCACAACTTCTGTATCCATTCATCAGTTGATGGACATTTAGGCTCTTTCCATAATTTGGCTATTGTTGAACGTGCTGCTGTAAACATTGGGGTACATGTGTGCCTATGCATCAGCACTCCTGTATCCCTTGGGTAAATTCCTAGCAGTGCTATTGCTGGGTCATAGGGTAGATCTAGTTTTAATTTTTTGAGGAACCTCCACACTTTTCCAGAGCGGCTGCACCAATTTGCATCCCCACCAACAGTGCAAGAGGGTTCCTGTTTCTCCACATCCTCGCCAGCATCTATAGTCTCCTGATTTGTTCATTTTGGCCACTCTGACTGGTGTGAGGTGGTATCTGAGTGTGGTTTTGATTTGTGTTTCCCTGATGAGGAGCGGCGTTGAGCATCTTTTCATGTGCCTGTTGGCCATCTGGATATCTTCTTTAGAGAAGTGTCTATTCATGTTTTCTGCCCATTTCTTCACTGGATTATTTGTTTTTTGGGTGTGGAGTTTGGTGAGCTCTTTATAGGTTTTGGATACTAGCCCTTTGTCCAATATGTCATTTGCAGATCTCTTTCCCCATTCTGTTGGTTGCCTTTTAGTTTTGTTGATTGTTTCCTTTGCAGGGCAGAAGCTTTTTATCTTCATGAGGTCCCAAGAGTTCATTTTTGCTTTTAATTCCCTTGCCTTTGGGGATGTGTCAAGTAAGAGATTACTGCAGCTGAGGTCAGAGGTTTTTTCCTGCTTTCTCCCCTAGGGTTTTGATGAGAACGAGCAATCCTAAAATTTGTATGGAACCACAAAAGACCCCGAATAGCCAAAGTAATATTGAAGACGAAAACCAAAGTGGGAGGCATCACAATCCCAGACTTTAGCCTCTACTACAAAGCTGTAATCATCAAGACAGTATGGTATTGGCACAAAAACAGACACATAGACCAATAGAATAGAACAGAAACCCCAGAATTACACCCACAAAAGTATGGCCAACTCATCTTTGACAAAGCAGGAAAGAATATCCAATGGAAAAAAGACAGTCTCTTTAACAAATGGTGCTGGGAGAACTGGACGCAACATGCAGAAGGATGAAACTAGACCACTTTCTTATGCCGTTCACAAAAATAAACTCAAAATGGATAAAAGACCTGAATGTGATATGCTCCTTTAAAACATACAAAGAATTAATTTTCTTGTACTTTAGAGTACCTTGTAAGATGTGTTCCCCAAATCATTTTTAGCAATTATTTTCTCATTTACATCTAACTTACCATAATTATATGCTCAGCTATTCTTTTTTGGGACTTAATTTTTTGAAGAGTATGTTTTTCTCCCTTTGTAACTTTTTTAAATTAATAAGTAGTTTGCAGTACGTTGTCAATATTTATTTCCTTAGGTTTCAGTTGAGACGTTTAAAAAGAAAAGGATATTTTGAAATAATTTCTGGACTGCTCATAAATACTGGCCTTTTGGGGGGGAGTTATTTTTCTTCCTTTCAGTGAATTGTAGGGGGGCCTGGGTGGCTCAGGCAGTTGAGGGTCCGACTTCGGCTCAGGTCATGATCTCGCGGCTCGGGGGTTCGTGCCCCGCGTCAGGCTCTGTGCTGACAGCTCGGAGCCTGGAGCCTGCTCAGATTCTGTGTCTTCCTAACTCTCTGCTCCTCCCCTGTTCATGCTCTTTCAAAAATAAATAAACATTAAAAAAAATTTTTTTAATGAATTGTAGGATTTGCCCAGGTTGATTTTTTTTTTTAATATGTACATGGTAGTCAGATAATATCAGTAATGAATGTTCTGTGCTGAGTATTCAATGTGTTTTCAATGGTTGTGTGTCCAAATCATATGGCAACCCTGAGTTTAGTCAGTGAAGCAACAGCAGTAATAAATATTCTATAGTGTTATGAAATCAGAGGACTGCCAGTGTGGAGATTATATAAAATTTAGTTCTGTGTACAAGGAGACCAAATTCAGGTAATGAAAAAGTTGTAGTTGTTTTGAAATAATGTCTGTTGTGTATTTAAGTAAATCTAAATATTTGTAGTTAAAAATTATTATTTATTGGGGCGCCTGAATGGCTCAGTCGGTGAAACGTCCGACTTCAGCTCGGGTCATGATCTCACAGTTCGTGAGTTCAAGCCCCGTGTCAGGCTCTGTGCTGACAGCTCGGAGCCTGGAGCCTGCTTCGGATTCTGTGTCTCCCTCTCTCTCTGACCCTCCCCTGCTCATGCTCTGTCTCTCTCTCAAAAATGAATAAACGTTAAAAAAAAAAATTTAGCAATTATTTATTTCTAATGTAGTAGATTACTAACAGTGTGTGAACTTCTTCAGGTCCAGTCTTCAGTGGCTGTTGGAACTCCAGATTATATCTCTCCTGAAATCCTTCAAGCCATGGAAGACGGGAAAGGCAGATATGGACCTGAGTGTGACTGGTGGTCTTTGGGCGTCTGTATGTACGAAATGCTTTATGGAGAAACACCATTTTATGCAGAATCTCTGGTGGAGACATATGGAAAAATTATGAATCATAAAGTTAGTATATTTCACTTTTTTCAACAACTGAATGTGGTAAATAATACATGTAATAAATTTAAAGTAATGTGATATTTAAAAAGAAAATATTTTCTTTTTCTTTTCAACGTTTTTTTTTTTTTTTTTTTTTTTTTTTGGGACAGAGAGAGACAGAGCATGAACGGGGGAGGGGCAGAGAGAGAGGGAGACACAGAATCGGAAACAGGGTCCAGGCTCCGAGCCATCAGCCCAGAGCCCGACGCGGGGCTCGAACTCACGGACCGCGAGATCGTGACCTGGCTGAAGTCGGACGCTTAACCAACTGCGCCACCCAGGCGCCCCAAAAGAAAATATTTTCTAAGAACAGTGAACAGTTGGATTTCTGTGCTAATAGGGAACATGACTAAACATGAATAATCAAAATCCATAAATTAGACGTAAGATTATTAGCTCTCCCTTTGCCTGTATTTTATTAGAAATGCTAATAAATAGGAAATTAAGGGGCGCCTGGGTGGCTCAGTCGGTTCAGTGTCCGACTTCGGCTCAGGTCACGATCTCACAGTTCGTGGGTTCAAGCCCCGCGTCAGGCTCTATGCTGACAGCTCAGAGCCTGGAGCCTGTTTCAGATTCTGTGTCTCCCTCTCTCTCTGCCCCTCCCCTGTTCCCGCTCTGTCTCTGTCTCAAGAATAAATAAATATTTAAAAAAAAAATTTTTTTTTAAATAGGAAATTAAATGGTTTCATCAGTAGAATAACAAAGATCGTAAACAGATAATTTTTATCCTTAATACTATAAGTACATTAATAACTAGAATGCATTTAAAAAATTCTCATCCTTGGCAGTAATAACACAAAATGCAAATCAAAATAAAAATGAGCTATTTGTTTTCTCACCTGACAAAGATGAAAAATTATACTCTGTACTGTAAATAACTCAACGAGATGAACGTTGTTAGATGTTGTTGATAGGAATGTAAATTGATGTACCCTTTCTGTCGACAAGTTTATAAGTACGCATCTAGAGCCTTTAAAAACGGTTGAACTTTGGGGGGGCCTGGGTGGGTCAGTCGGTTCAGTGTCCGACTCTTGGTTTCGGCTCAGGTCACGATCTCATGGTTCGTGAGTTCAAGCCCCACATCGGGCTGTGCGCTGACGGTGCAGAGCTTCTTGGGATTCTCTCTCTCCCTGTCTCTCTGCCCCTCCCCTGCTCGCTCGCTCTCTCACAATAAATGAATAACTTAAAATTTTTAAAAAATGATAGAACTTTGGATTGAGCCACTTGAGTTTTAGGACTCTGCCCTAAAGGAGACATTCAGTTCAACCAAGATGTATGTACAGGAATACTTCTTCCAGTCTTGCTTATGATCAAAGCAGTGGAAACAATCCAGATTCACCACAGGGACAAATGAATAGCACCTTATTAACCCATTTAGTACCAAGTGAAATAGAAATAAAGTATAAGAAGAAGAAGTTGTTTCTGGTCGATTGGTTTCAGCAGAGCATGAGCAGTTACAAAAATCTGGAATAGGAATATCCCATAAAAGGAGTGACGATGTGTTCTTCTTAGTTGATCTGGTGAAACAGTTACGATTAGTTGACTAATCTGCTGTGTAGTTGGCGCTTTTCCAGAGAGTCGACGCTTCCTGTAGAGTTGGCGCTCTGGTACCTGGCTGTGAAGGTAACCTGCTAAAGTAGTTAGGAAGAGTGGAAAGACAGGGAAGGGCTACGCAGTTGTAATTAGCGCGTCGAGCGTTTCGGAGAGAAACCGTTGTCTGTGACATGGCGGGCCAGAGCTGGGTTCCGGAGTTGGGCCACTCCACCCAAGCCCGTCGTGTGACTGGGAGCGAGTTGCTTGAACTCCCTGGGCCTTTGTTTCCTCCTGTGTGCAGTGGGGATAAGAGAGTGCCTGCCTTCGACCCCCGCTGCGAGGACTCACCAGGTGGGTGCGTAGAGCACGTCGTGGTGTCAAGTACACGTTCCGTTCTTTCCAAATATCTGTTACCGTTACTCAGCCCTTCGTTCGCGACTTACCCGAACGTTACCCGTCACATACGCTCTCCTGAAAGGTTGAGTCAGACTCTGCTTTTAATAAGTTCTCTTCATTCCGACAGCAGAGTGAGGTACGTTGGCATTTGATTTTTTCTTCTTCTGCAGTGTGTGCATGACTGAGTCACACTTAAAATGAAAGGTTCCTTTAGGAAAATTCTCTGTTCTCACCCATCCCTGGATCTCCTGTAGTATGAGTACTTGGTAGCAGTGAACACTTATTAGACATTTCGAAGAGAATGCGCATCTTGAAGAACGAATGAACGTTCATCAGCCTACTTAGGGAGTTAAACACTGGTTTATACTTTGTGTCTGTTTTTCAGGAGAGGTTTCAGTTTCCAGCTCAAGTGACCGACGTGTCTGAAAATGCTAAGGATCTTATTCGAAGGCTCATTTGCAGCAGAGAACACCGACTGGGTCAGAACGGCATAGAAGACTTTAAGAAACACCCCTTTTTCAATGGAATCGATTGGGATAATATTCGAAACTGTGAAGCACCTTATATTCCAGAAGTTAGTAGCCCCACAGATACATCCAATTTTGATGTGGATGATGATTGTTTAAAGAACTCTGTAAGTATGACTGTGTGAAGGGGTTCTGTCTCTTTCTTTTTAACATGGTTATGAAGCAGTTTCATGGGCCTCCTCATCAATTACCAGTCAGACCGTTATCATGGCTTCTAGTATTGATTCTCCCAGACGTGAAGTGATTAAGAGAGTCCACTGAGGTGAACATGTTTATTCATGACAAGGAGCAGAATTCAGCTTCACGATTTACTCATTAGGTCAGTGATGCCTTAGGTTTCCGAGGAAGAGGAGAAATTAGCTGCTTAGAAAAGTGGACTCGTGATGGCAGAGTGAGGAGGTTGGCCAATCTCTCCTTCAAGAGCGCCATGGTACTGGACCATTTCGGGGCTTGACAAATCACCCGGGGTAAATAAATTGAGCAGAATTTATTCATAAGAACCTGAGCTTTGGTTAACAAGCGCCCCCACAGCCTTCCATCAGCTTGGTTGGGGCCGTCGAACGTTGGCAGGAAGCTGCTTCTGCTGATGCCATTGGGAGAGCTGCCCATGCCCGGTGGTGGTGCCTTGAGAGATAGCAAAGTTGTGGGGAAAGAAGGGGGTGGAGATCTACGGCCTGCCTGTCCTGAGGTCCCGGCCTTACCTGGGGTGGTGGCAGACCGACAGGGTAGCCAGGCCTTCAACCACCTGGGGCTTACGGGCCTGTTAGGTCCTCAACCCCTTCTCCAAACCTTTAGGTTACATAGGTGCAATTTAGGACAAGAAGAATGCACGATTTTATGGTTTTTGTCTGGTTAGTCTTTTTTTTTTTTAAGTTTATTTTGAGAGAGAGGGAGAGGGAGAGAGAACACAAGTGGGGGAGGGGCAGAGAGAGGGTGAGAGAAAGAGAGAGAGCGAGAGAGAGAGAGGGAGAGAGAATCCCAAGCAGGCTCCACACCATCAGTGTGGAGCCCAGATGTGGAGCTCGAACTCACAGAACCGTGAGATCATGACCCCAGCTGAAATCAAGAGTCGGCCACTTAACTGACTGAGCCACCCGGGGGCCCTGTCTTCTTAATTTGAACTTTATTTTTTATTCCACTGTTTTATTTCTTATGGTTTTAATTCTACACTAAGAATTTTTATATTTTATGTCACTTTTCACTGTTCAGTAAGTAGCATATGCAAGGCAGTTAAGAACTTCTTATGCTTCCCTCTCTGGGCTTTCCTCATCAGTTTCTTTCTTACTATAGGAGTTGTATTTACCATTAACAGAAATTTGAGTCCTTCCAAATTCGATACGTGGTACAGTCGATTCTGATCATGGTAGTTACATGTTCAACTAGGTTTCTGTGTCCCCTGTGTTAGTGAACCGGGGAAACTCCTAGGGGAAACTCACGGTTAGGTTCTTGTGAGCCTCTGGTCTTTTGATCAGCCAGTCAATACATAACCTTGTTTTATGTATGTTTCTATTTAAAGTCACTTTATTTCATATATACTGTTGATTGATGAAGTTTGAATTCACAGCCAGCGGCCATGTAACTCGCGCCCGAACAGAGCTTGTCTAACGCACGGACTTCTTCGTAGGGCACGCCACAGCCGCCTTGCTTAGGAGGGCCGGGTGGCTCTTGGGCCCTGTGCCTGCAGGGCAGAAAACTGTGAAAGACATGGCACACGTAGGCCCCGGAAAGAGCACGGGTTGGTAGTATCTCAGCTGACCCAGGAAGGCAGAACGCCTCCCTGTCCAGTCGCAGCTGCGAACGTAGGCCCCGGGCAGCTCGGTTTTGTTTGTTTGTTTCTCTGTATACGTCCCTGAGCGAGTGCAGAAGGACTGTGAGTATCGATTTCGAGTCACAAATAATTCTTAGCGATGAGGCGGATCGGCAGGTATGAATATGTGATTAATGACTGGACCCTCGGCGTCAGCCTTTCAGTCTCGATTTTCATTTTTATTAGAATGTTATCGTACGTCACTACGCATCTGCACCAGACCAGATCGGGGTTTCTAAATCCAACGGGCCCGTGTTTCCGCTTGACGTCTAATATGTGGATCGGCCTGCAGGTCACAGTCGCTTATTTCTTACCAGATGTTTTCTCGTCCCTTAGGAAACGATGCCCCCCCCCACACATACCGCCTTTTCTGGCCACCACCTGCCGTTTGTTGGTTTCACATACACTAGTAGCTGGTAAGTTTGAAAAGTTAACATACTTTGGACAGCTTAAAGCCCATTAAAATGAACTGAGGTTTTACAATCTGTACAAGAAAGCCTTGAAAAAAACCAAAAAATTTCAATACAGGATGAAGCTACTGCTGGAAAAAGTTAAACACACGAGGACTTTAAGTGATTTTGGAGGAGAAAGAAGGACAGTAGAGCTCAGAATCTTACTCTTAGCCACAGGGCACCAACTGGAAGAGTCCCTTGCTCTTGAGCAAATACACCCCGTGTGCCAGGCAGGCCCCGTCACCTTGGCCGTCTTCTCACGGGCCACCACTCCGCTGCCCGCTGCCCGTTCCTCCTTACCCGGCTTAGGCTGAGTGCGATTGTAATCACTCGTGTGCCCTGTGACTCCTCGGCCGCCTCTTGCTCTGTCACATGGTTTTGCTAAGGTGACATCATCCTTACAGTCCCCGTTTCTGCCCGCACCTGTGCCGCTCAGGGTCCAGAGAAAAACACCTGACCGCTCTTGCTGGTCCTTCCTTAAGTTCATGGTTTCCAACCTCCCGCGCCCCTCTTGCTGCCTGGAAAGTGCGCCGTGTTACCCTCCGTGCCCATTCTTCCGCTCGGCCGGGTAACTGTTTCGTGCTTTGTACTTTCCTCTGAAACCTCTGTCGCCGTGCTCTCACCTCGCAGTCTCGCCTCCTCTTTCACGGAGAGGTTGCGGCGGGTGGTTTCCACACGCTCCTTCACACGTGGACCACCTGCCTCCCTCTGGCCCTGGGCTCTCGTCTGTGTGGATGAACTGGGGGAGTTTCCGGGGCACTTGCCTGGCCACCTCTCACCTCTCTGGCCACTCCTCTGTCTCTGGCCCTGTGCCCCAGCGCTTAGTCTTGGGACCTTTTCTGCTTACGCTCTGGCACACTGCCAGAAGTTTGCTGGTGTGTCCCCGGCAGAGACCTCTCCACTCTCTCCTACTTAGAATCTCTCAACCACCCGCTTCACGTGTTTCTAATGTTGTCTCTTGGATTTCTCTGAACGCGTCTGGTCCTGCCAGAAGCCACAGTGTATCGCCCCTCCGTTCAGGACCAGCCCCCACTGTCCTCCCAAGCCCAGTGCCTTCGTATCTTAATCCAAACCAAACTTCTCACAAGGCCCTGCACCACTGGCTTCCTTTATCTTTCTGTTTCCCCCTACTCTCGACCTTCCTTACTCGACTCCAGCCACACACATCTCCTTTCTGGCCTGTGAATGTGCCAGACACGCTCTCGCCTCAGAGCTTTTGCACTTCTGTTCCATCTGCCTGGAATGCTGTTTCCCCTGTGGCTCCCTTGGCTGGTCCCCTTCCTCGCTCTGGAATTTCTTCCGAGTTCCTTTCTGAGTGATAGCTGCCTGGCCACTTTGTCTAGATTTTTATTTCCTCCCCATTAATACTCGACAACCCCCCCCCCCCCCCCACACACACACCCCTTCCCTGCTTTGTCTCTTAGCAGTCAGCTCTAATGCCCTGAAGATTTTACTCATTTATCTGGTTTGTTTCTGTCCCTGGAAGCCAAGCTCTTCATGGGCAAGCGTCTCTTTTGCTCGCTGTTGAATGTCCAGCACTTTACATATTTTTAGCTAAGTATTGAATTAAAGAAAGCATTCACTTTTGCATCCAAATTTTGATAGCGAGGACATGATGTGTGCATTGGACTATGATTTCACTTGGGTGGTCACCTTGTTTTCAGCAAACTTCATTTTACGATTTGTGGTTATTAAAATTCAAGATAAGTGGGACGATTTTTCACTTAAAAATTCTTCTAAAAAGTCATTTGTGTTGAGTTGTGCAAAAAATGTGTTTTACAGTCACTGCAGAGATGGCCAACTGTAATTAGCTATTTAAATCCATGTTTTACATGGACAGTTTCAAAAGGCTCTTTTTTCCTTCAGACTTTCTGTTTCTGTGTGAACTCACCTTGTTTTGTCTCCGCAGTGTTCTTTCTGATCGGAGCTGTTTACGAGTGACAGCCGGGCCCGCTTCCCTCGACCTGGATGTCAACGTTCAGAGGACTCTGGACAACAACTTGGCCACGGAAGCTTATGAGAGAAGAATTAAGCGCCTTGAGCAGGAAAAACTTGAACTTAGCAGAAAGCTTCAAGGTAAATATGTTTTAAAGATGGTATTTTTTCCCTTTTTTGAATTGGACTCACAGTTTTAGGAACTGGGTATTGTAAGCGTTGTTTTATCTTGAAAAGAAATTTATTTTATGAGGTGGAAAAAATCCAGTGGAAGAAAGTCACACAGAATACAGTATGATACCATTTACATAAACTCATGACATTAACAGTAAACTGCAAAACAGCCCTTGTTCCCCTGCGGGTGCGTATGTGTGCACATAGACACGTCTGGGGACAAGGAGCCCTTCGCATCCTAGCGTACCGCTCGGTGTGCCTACCATATTTCCTTATCCTAAAAAGTTCCGCTTCCTAGCACACTTTCTCTGTGACATCGCTCCTGTCCTCATACTTGGTGATTTTTCTTTCTTTCTTTCTTTCTTTCTTTCTTTCTTTCTTTCTTTCTTTCTTTCTTTCTTTCTTTCTGTCTGTCTTTCTGTCTTTCTGTCTTTCTGTCTATCTGTCTATCTATCTATTTTAAGTTTATATATTTATTTTGAGAAAGAGAGAACGTGAGCAGGGGAGGGATGTAGAGAGAAGGAGAGAGAGAATCCCACGTAGAAGCCCATGCAGGGTTCAAACTCACGAACTGTGAGATCGTGACCTGAGCCAATACCAGGAGTCAGATGCGTAACCGACTGAGCCACCCAGGCGCCCCAAATACTTGGTGACCTTAAAATGCATGTTGGCAGACCTCTTTAATATTCCGACTTCTTGGTCTCTTGATTGTTCACGTCCAATGATCTTGTCCTCCGCCCGATCTCATCCACTCCAGTCTTGAGACTCTGGCAGCTAAAATCTTTATTAATCTCCATTTCAAGCAGACCCTGCATGATCTCCTGTTCACGCCGGTCTGGTGAACCCCCTTTGGTGCCTCCAGTATGCCTTCAGTCCCATCGTTACCAACAAGCCTGTCGCCTTGCCCCGTGGTCAGTCCTAGCCCCCTCATGGGGACCCCCACCTCTGTTGCTCCCTCTTCTACGTGTCCCTCCTTTGCCAGGACCCCAGCTCTGTTTAAATGCATTATGTCTGCTCCTGTGTGGTCGACGGTAACGTACCGGGGACATGTGGTGTGCTGACCGATCCCACTTTGAATTCACGAGCGCTGACGTCAAGTTGACTCTTGGCGAACGCTGACCGGTCCGCGTCTTTGCACCTGTCCGCATTTGACCCACTGGACCACGCCCCCTCCTGAGAGCTCTTTCTTTGGACTTCCGGGACGCTCGAATCTCCTGGTTTTCTGTTGAACCAGTGATTCCCAGTCTCGCTCCCTGATTTCTGCCCGGCGCTCTGACCTCCGAATGCCAGGGTCCTCCCGAGTACCCGGTGAGCCGAGGCGCCCAGAACTGCAGCCTCCGAGGCATCTGGAAGCCCTGTCATTCTGTCTACAGCTCACATCCTGCTGCCAGCGAGTCCGGTGGCTCTGCTGTCACCGAGGATCCCGACTCTGGGCATCGCTCGCTGCACGGCCCCCTCCCTGTTCGCATCACCACCGCTGCCCCCTGCCTTCCGTGACAGCCTTCTCGCTGGTTCCCCTACCTTCCGCGCCCCTCCTCCCCCACCTTCCGCGCCCCTCCTCTCCCACCTTCCAGATCCATTTCCAGCACAACAGCCAAGCAATCCTCTTAGAGCACAGTTTAGACCATTTTACCTCACGGCCTCTTCTCCACCCCGGGGGTTTTCCATCTCACTCACTTTAACAGCCAGGCTCGCTGTCTGTGCCCGGCTTCTTCCTGCCTTTCTGACTTCACCTCCTAGGCTCCCCCACTCCCCCGCCGCCCCATCCTTCTTTCTGCCTCTAGCCACCCTGGGCTCCTTGGCTGTTCTTCCCACAGCTTGGCACATCCCCACCTCAGGGCCTTGGCATTAGCTGTTGCCCTGCCTGACGTTGTCTTCCTTTGGTGTTCATATGGTTCATTCCCTTACCTCCTTCACGTTTCTACCTGAATGTTACCTTTAAATGAGGCCTTTCCTGACTGCACTATTTGAAACCTAGTCTTTTTTTTTTTTTAATTTTTTTTTTTTTTTTAATGTTTGTTTTTGAGAGAGAGAGTGTGTGAGCAGGGGAGGGGCAGAGAGAGAGAGAAGGAGACACAGAATCCGAAGCAGGCTTCAGTCTCTGAGCTGTCAGCACAGAGCCTGACGCGGGGCTCGAACCCAGGAACCGTGAGATCATGACCTGAGGCGAAGTCAGACGCTTAACTGACTGAGCCACCCAGGCGCCCCTGAAAGCTAATCTTGCTTTATCTTCAGCATTCACTATCCCTCTTCCCTGCTTTATTTTCTCCAAAATAAAGGACATAACATACAATTTATTTTACTTAACTCCTTTTGTGAATGAAGGAATATAATCAAAAAGCTTGTAACTCTTAAGAGAGAAAGAATCAAGTTTTTGCAATAATAAAATTTCACTATTATATTTTTAGAGGCCCAGTAGAGAAAAACACTCCCCAGACATCAATAAAACAGACTGCTTTCTATTTTTTCAATAAGTTGCCAAGATCTCTGCATGTGGATTAATTCCTCTTTATCGTGCAAGTTGTCTTGACATTCTAATAAATATATTTGCCGCATATCATTGTGTAAATTTAAGACGTCCAACTTACTAATTTGATACATTTATCTGTTGTAACGAGATTGCTGTTGTAGGACCGTTTAGTGCCTTCTCCCATGTCACATAATTACAGTGCACCTCGGGTGTCTGTATTGACCACTCTGCTCCGTAGATCTTTATGATTTATCTATTACTTGTTGTGAGTTTGTACCGTGAAATGACATCCCCCCACCCCTGCCCCGTCCCCGGTAACCAGTTTTACTCTTTGTTGTTCTATGAGCTTGACTTTTTTGGATCTCACATAGAAGTGATGTTGTACAGCGTGTGTCCTTCTCCATCTGACTGCTTCACTCCGTGCAGTGCGCTCAGGGTCCGTCCATGTTGTCACACACAGCAGGACGTTTCCTTTCTCGTGGCTGAGTAATACTCCGTTGTGTACATATGCCCCCATCGTTTTTAATCCGTTCATCCACCGATGCGCCTTTAGCTTGTTTCCACGTCTTGATTACTTGCAAAAATTTTCTCCCATTCTGTAAGTCACCTTTTCATTATAGTAATTGTTTCTTTTGCTTTACGGAAGCTTCCGTGTTTGGGACAGTCCCATTTGTTAGTTTTTGTGTCTGTTGCGTGTGCTTTTGGTGTCATATGCAGAAAACCATTGCCAGGACCAGTGTCCAGGAACTTCTTCTCTGTTCTCTTCTAGAAGACTTCTAGAAGTCTTATGCTGGCAGGTCTTTATGTTTAAGTCTTCGATCTATTTTGAGTTAATTTTTGTGAGTGGTGCAAGAGGGGCCCACTCTCGTGGTTCTGCACGTTTCCCCAGCACCATTTGTTGAAGAGACTGTCCTTTCCCCATTGGGTGTCCTTGGCTCCCTTGCAGAATTAGTTGACCATGTTTGCCACAATTTGATCGCAGGCTCTGTTTCGTTCTGTTGCTCTGCGTGTCTGCGTTTAGGCCCGTAATGTATTGTTTTTATTATCGTAGCTTTGTAGTGTGGTTTGAAAGTAGGAAACGTGATACCTCTGACTTTGTTCTTTTTGTCAGGATCCCTCTGTCTGTGCAGTGTCTTTAGTGATGCCACAGCAGAGTTTAGGATTATTTCTTCTGTTTCTGTGAAGAATCCCTTTGGTGTTTTGATGGATATTATGTTAAATCTGTACATGGCTTTGGGTAGTGTAAACATTCTAACAGTATTAATACTTGTGATCTATGAACGTGCAATGTCTTTCCAGTTGTTTGTGTCATCTTCTGTTTCTCAGGAAACTCTTACAGTTTCCATTGTACATATCTTGTCCTTCTTGGTTAAAAGCGTTCCTGAGTAGTTTATTGTTTTTGATGCTGTTGTGAATGGGATGGTTTTCTTTACCTCTTTTTCAAATGTCTCATCATTACTGTAAAGGAATACGACAGGTTTATGTGTTGATTTTGCATCCTGCAACTTTGCTGAAATTGTTGATTAGTTCCAACTGTTATCTGGGTTTGCTCTTGGGGATTTTCTATATGTAAAATCATGTCAACAAATAGTAACAGTTTTACTTTTCTCTTTCTGATTTGCATGCCTTTTATTTCTTTGTCTTGCCTGATTGCTCTGGCTAGCACTTCCAGGACTATATTGAATAGGAGTAGAGAGAGTGGACATCCTTGTCCTCTTCCTGACCTTAGAGGAAAAGCTCTCAGTTTTTCTCCATTGAGTATAATGCTAGTTGTCACTTTGTTGTAAATGACCCTATTTTGTTATGTTCCTTCAATATCCAGTCTGTTAAGGTTTTTTAATCACGAAAGGATGTTGCGTTTTGTCAGATGCTTTTTCTGTGTCTGTTGAGATGAGTGTGTGATTTTTATCTTTTATTGAGGTGATCTATGACATTTATTGATTTGCGTATGTTGGACCACCCTTGCATCCCAGAGATAAATCGCACTTTGTCATGATATATAATCCTATGACTGTGTTCTTGACTTTGGCTTGCTAATATTTTGTTGAGAATTTTTACATCTATATTCATCAGAGATATTGGTCTATAGTTTTTTGTGGTCTTCTCTGGTTTTGGTATTAAGGCCTTCTAGAAAGAACTTGGAAATATTCCCTCCTCCTCATTATTTTGAATAGTTTGAGGAAGATTGTTAGTTTTTCTTAAATGTTCGGTAGAATTCACCAGTGAAGCTGTCAGTTCCTAGAGATTCTGTGTTGGGAGGTTTTTTGTTTACTGATTCAATCACATTATTCGTTACTGGTCTGTTCAGACTTTCTCTTTCTTCCTGAGTCAGTCTTGGTAGGTTGTGTGTTTCTAGAAATGTATCCATCTCTTCTGGTTGTGTAATATCCTGGCCTATAATTGTTCATAGTATATGATCCTATATATTTCTGTCGTTTTAGTTGTAATGTCTCTTTCATTTCTTCCTCTTTTTTGGGGGGGGGGGATTTTTTTTCTAATTTTTTTAATGTTTATTTATTTTTGAGAGAGAGAGAGAGAGAGAGCCAGGGAGGGGCAGAGAGACAGAGAAGGAGACACAGAATCTGAGGCAGGCTCCAGGCTCTGAGCTGTCAGCACAGAACCCGATGCGGGGCTCGAACCCACTAACCGTGAGATCATGACCTGAGCTGAAGTCAGACACTTAACCAGCTGAGCCACCCAGGCACCCCAAGATGTTTGTTTATTTTTGAGAGAAAGAGTAAGCAGGGAGGGGCACCTGGATGGCTCAGTCAGTTGGGCATCCGACTTCGGCTCAGGTCATGGTCTCATCTGTGGGTTTGAGCCCCGTGTTGGGCTTTGCGCCCACAGCTCAGAGCTGGAACCTGCTTGGGATTCTGTATCTCCCTTTCTCTGCCCCTCCCCCGCTCATGCCTCCCTCCCTCCCTCCCTCCCTCCCTCTCTCTCTCTCTCTCTCTCTCTCAAGAGTGGATAGACATTTAAAAAGAAAGAGAGCAAGCAGGGAAAGGGCGGGGGGGGGGGGGAGGGGGGACAGAGGGTCCAAAGCAGGCCCTGTGCTTATAGCAGGGAGCCCTTTGTGGGTCTCAAATTCATAAACTGTGAGATCATGACCTGAGCTGAAGTCAGACACTTAACCACCTGAGCCACCCGGGCGCCCCATCTCTTTAATTTTATTTGAGTCTCCTCTTTTTTTCTTAGTGTAGATAAAGGTTTGTCTGTGTAGTTTATTTTTTCAAAGAACCAGCTCTTAGTTTCTCCAATCCTTTCTGCTATTTTTCTGGTCTCTATTTCATTTGTTTCTGCTCTGAACCTTATTTTTGCCTCCCACTTGCTAACTTTGGACTTAATTTGTTCTTCTTTTTTTAGTTCCTTGAAGTGTAAATTAGGTTATTTGAAATCTCTCTATTAATATGGTCATTTTTTGCTATCAGCTTTCAGAGAACAAACTGAGGGTTGCTGGAGGGGAGGTGGGTGGGGGATGGGCTAGATGGGTGGTGGGTGTTACAGAGCACACGTGTTGTGATGAGCACTGGGTGTAGTATGTGAGTGATGAGCCACTGAAATCTTTTCCGGAAACTAATACTGCACAGTACATTCACTGCATAGAATGTCAATAAACTTTTTTAAAGAAAAAAAAAAAAACTTCCTCTTTGGACTGCTTTACTCCATCGATTCCACAAATCTGATATGTTTGTATTTTCGTTTTCAGTTGTCTTGAGAAAATTTTTTATTTCTTTTCTGATTTCTTCTTTGACCCCGTGGTTGTTTAGAATCATTTAATTTTCACATATTTGTAGTTCTTCTCGCCTTCCTCTTGTTGATTTCTAATTTCATACCATTGTGGTCAGAAAAGATGGTATAATTTCTTTTTAAATTTTCTGATATTTGTTTTATGTCCTGTCATGTGATCTGTCCTGGAGCCTGTCCTGCTATCACTTAAGAATGTGTATTCTGCTTCTGTTGGATGGAATGTTCTGTAATGTCTGTTAAGTCCCTTTGTTCTAAAGTAGGGTTCGATTGCAACATTTCCTTGCTGATTTTCTGTCTGGACCATTTATCCATTGTTAATAGTGGGGTATTGAAGTCACCTACTATTATTGTATCGTCTCTTTCTTCCTTAAGATCTGTTAGTACTTGCTTAATGTGTTTCGGTACTTGGGTGTTGGGAGTGTATATATTTACATTTATATCTTCTTTTTAAAAAATCTATTTATTTTGAGAAAGAGAAAGAATGTGAGTGGTGGGGGAGGGGCAGAGAGAGGGAGAGAGAATCCCAAGCAGGCTCCATGGTGTCAGCTCAGAGCCCCATGTGGGGCTCAATCCAACCAAGAGATCATGACCTGAGCCGAAATCAAGAGTTGGACACTTAACCCACTGAGACACCCAGGCGCCCCAGATTTATTATATCTTCTTAACGTATTGACCCCTTTGTTTTTCTACAATGACCTTTGTCTTGTTACCATTTCTGGCTCGAAGTCTCTCTTGTTTGATAGAAGTATGGCTATTCCCACTTTGTTTTGGTTTTTGCTTGCTTGGAGTATTATCTTCCCTCCCTTTGCTTGGAGCCTGTGTGTATCTTCAGAACTGATAGGTCTCCTTTAGGCAGCATATATACTTGGGTCTTGTTTGTTTGTTTCTGAAATCCTTCCCCCTGCTCCATGCCTTCTTGTTGGTGAGTGCGATCCAATTATTTTTAGGGTGATTATTGATTTGAAAGCACTCACTACTGCCATTTTCTCTCTTGCCTTCTGGTTATTTTGTCTCTCCGTTGTTTCCTTTAACTTCTTCTGTCTGCCTTTGCCAGTTGGTGGTTTTCCATGGTGATTGGCTCCTTCCTGTTTTAATCTTTTGTGCCTCTGCTCTAGATTTTTGTCATGTGGTGACCATGAGGTTAACATAAAATGTCTCGTAGATAAAATAGTCCTGTCTCTGATGACAGCAGCTTCATTCACCTATAAAGATTCCATCCTTTTATGCCTTCCCTTTTATACTTTTGGTGTCACAAGTTTTCTCTTCTTATTCTGTGAATTTGTTATCAAATTGTAGTAGCTAGGGGCGCCTGGGTGGCCCAGTCGTTAAGCATCTGACTTCGGCTCAGGCCATGATCTTAGGGTTTGTGAGTCTGAGCCCCACGTCGGGCTCTGTGCTCACAGCTCAGAGCCTGGAGCCTGCTTCGGATTCTGTGTCCCCCCTCTCTCTCTCTGCCTCTCCCCCACTCACATTTTGTCTCTCTCTCTCTCTCTCTCTCAAAAATACATAAACTTTAAAAAGTAAAATTGTAGTAGCTATAGTTACTTTAAATGCTCCTTTCCTTTAACATTTATGCTATCCTTAAGTATGTGACACACTATTCTGAAATAGGGTTACAGTTTTCTAGTTCTGAATGTCTGTCATCTGAATCAGAATTTTGTGTGCTTTCATTTTCCGTTTTTTTTTTTTTAATTTTTTTACGTTTATTTATTTTTGAGAGATAGAGCATAAGCAGGGGAGGGGCAGAGAGAGAGGGAGACACAGAATCCGAAGCAGGCTCCAGGCTCTGAGCTGTCCGCACAGAGCCCAAGATGGGGCGCGAACTCACAAACTGTGAAATCATGACCTGAGCCGAAGTTGGACGCTCAACAGCCTGAGCCACCCAGGCACCCCTTGTTTCAGTTTTAAGAGCTCCTTTCAACATTTCTTGAAGGCAGGTCTGTGGTGGTGAGTTACCATAGCTATTGTTTTCTTGGAAAGCCTTTATCTCTCCTTCATATCAGAAGGATAACTTTGCTGGATAGAATATTCTTGGCTGGGGGCGCCTGGGTGGCGCAGTCGGTTAAGCGTCCGACTTCAGCCAGGTCACGATCTCGCGGTCCGTGAGTTCGAGCCCCGCGTCGGGCTCTGGGCTGATGGCTCGGAGCCTGGAGCCTGTTTCCGATTCTGTGTCTCCCTCTCTCTCTCTGCCCCTCCCCCGTTCATGCTCTGTCTCTCTCTGTCCCAAAAATAAATAAAAAAAAAAAAAAAAAAAAAAAGAATATTCTTGGCTGGTGGTTTTTATCTGTCAATACTTTGAATATGTCATCCCACTCTCTTCTGCTCTGTGGTTTCTGCCGAGAAATCTGTTGGTAGCCTAATGGGTGTAAATCACATCCCTTTTCCCCCTGGGTGCTTTAAAAAATTTTTTACCATTGATGGGGCTCCTGGGTGACTCAGTTGGTTAAATGTCTGACTCTTGATTTTGGCTCATGATCTCATGGTTCATGAGATTGGGTTGTGCACTGACAATACAGAGCATGCTTGGGATTCTCTGTCTCCTTTCTCTGCCCCTTCCCTGCTCGCATGCATGTTCATTCTCTCTCTCTCTCTCTCTCTTTCTCTGTCTCAAAAGAAACTTTAAAAAAATTCTTAACCATTGACTCTTGACAGTTTCATTATAAGGTGTGTTAGTGAAGATCTTTTTTCATTGAGATAATAATGTGTCCTATTCAGCTGCATGGACTTTTATGACCAGTTCTTCCAGTTTGGGGAAGTTCTCAGCTATTTTTTCTTTAAATAAACCACCTCCCTGTGGTATCCTCATTTTCCTTAGGTTCGCTTGTCTGATAGAGTATGGTAACTCTTGTGGAGTTTCTTCACTTTTTAAAAATCTCAGATCTCTCTTCTCTTCCACCTGAATCATTTCTAGATTCCCCCCCCCTCCAAATCATGTATTCTCTTTGATCTGCTTCTTGATCTGCTCTGTTTTCAGTGCTTTTTAAAAAAAAATTTTTTAACATTTATTTTTAGAAAGAGAGCGAGAGAGTGAGCATGAGCAGAGAGGAGGGGCAGAGGGAGAGAGAGGGAGAATCCAGGCAGGCTCCACGCTTAGTGCGGAGCTCGACACGGGGTTCAGTTCCACGACCCATGAGATGGTGACCTGAGCTGAAACCAAGAATCTGTGCTCAACCCACTGAGCCCCCCAGGTGCCCCCAGTGCTTGGTCACGCATTTTTCAGCCTCATATATTGAGTCCTTCAGCTTCAGAATTTTTGTTTGTGTTTTTCTCATAATTTCAGCCTCTTTTGTAAAGTACTCCTTCTGTTCGCTAATTTTATTCATGAGTTTACTGAGTTGCCTTTCTGAGTTTTCTCATAGTTCATTGAATTTCTTCCTAACCGCCATTTTGAGTTTTTTTATCTGTGAGAACACAGTGCTTCATGTCTTTGAATTTAGTTGCTGGAAAACAGTCCTTTCTTTTTGTGAAACCGTATCACTGTGGTTTTCTCATAGTGCGTCATGAAATGTACCTCTGTGGTCACAGTTGAAGTAGCAGACACCTTTCTTACTTAGGGAAGGTTTTCTCTCCTTGGATTCTAAGGGTTCAACAGGTTGTCATTCAGGAGCCTTTCTTTTGTTTTCCAGAAGGTGGTGCTGTAGCACAAGTTTTCGGTTTCTCCTAGAGCTCCCTCTAACCGGGAATTGAGCTAGGACAAGGCTGGCTTGCAGATTTCATTGGCTCAGCCTACCTCCGGGTTCAAGTATCACAAAGGGAGATCTAGAAAGAGCCAGGCTGGGGCTCTCTTCCTCACTCGGTAAAGTGTGGGCGATTCACTCTGCCCTTCAGCCTCCTACCCCGTGCCCTTTTCCTGTTTGGCAAATGTGTTGATGGGGAGACTGGCCACGTATTTGAGACAGACTCTTCTCCTGAGGCAAGACTCTTGTTTCTCAAATACTCTAGTGCCAGAGGAGATTTTAGTCTGCATTTTAGAAGCTCCTGACTTCCCACGCAGTCTCCGGATACAACAAAGACACCACGATGAAAATAGCAGCACATATTTAGGGATCTGGAGGTTTCCGAGTTGTTTCAGCAGCCCCACCCATTCTCCACAAGCTCTGGTGTGTTTTTCCTCCAGCATAATAGCGCTCCGTTTAGGGCAAGCTGGGGCCTAAGCCTGGCCACAGAACTGGGTGAAGTTCAGAAATCGGAGCCAGCTGCCAGAGTCTTCTCGCCTCAGAATGGCTGTTCCCTCCCTGTTTCATTGTCCTGCGTCCTCTCTGCTCTCTCAGATACTTGATTCTGTAAAAATAAGAGTTTTGCAAGTTACATTCTTGGACTTTTTGCAGCAGGAGTGATGGAGCAATGACCTGGTGCTTCCTTCTCCTTCCTGTTCTGAATGAGAAGATTGCTGTATAGGAGGCTTTGGGGATGTTTTAAATGATCTCACATGTTCTTAGGCAGTATCGTTCTGTGTGGGTGGTATCATTTCACAAAGCAAACCCAGTGAAAATAAGACATCATGGTCTTTTGTATCAACGCGCGTTTCATGCAGTGGCACAGTTTACGTGTAAGCTACTCCATCCATTTACCAGCTGTTTATTGAACACTGATGTCCCGGGAACTGTTCTGCACACGACTGGGGTGGGGGTGACGGTGAACAGAAAAAGAGGACAGTACTGGCCCTCGCAGCGCGTACCTTCTACTTTGAGGACACAGACGCAACATCAAATACAAAGCAGGGCCCATCACCTGCGAACAAGGAAGGTGGAGACCGTGAGATTTTTGTCAAGATGAAGACACTGCGTGAGATGGTCAGTTCACAGAAGACCGCGTGCTCTGGGGAAATGGTTTAGGACCGCCAGTCGTCGCCAGATGGTCGGTGTTAGCAGACGTGAGTGTCAGGTGACTGCGTTTCCTTCAGCCACTTTGTCAGCCTCCGTGACGGAAGCATGGAGTGGGAAGAGTCCCATTCGGCCGACACGGGCACCTTCCAGGCTGTGTCACCGAGGAACGGAGGGCAGACAGGCCGAAGGTGGGTGTGCAGAGCAGTTCCTGTAGCGATGGACCACGGGATCTAACCTGGGCAAATAAGGAAGAAAAGAGAAAAAAAACGAATAATGTCAGGACAGTGGATTCGATCTCTCGGTGGGAACGACGAATCAGTGAGGTGTCCCTCGAGTAAGTGCACTGTGGAGATAAGAGAGAGAGAGGCGTAGCTGCAGTCAAGGTCTTGGAGGCCGTGCGGTTACCGAGTCTCGGCCGGGCTTCCGGGAGCACTTCTCCGTGGGCCAGCCACCAGCAGAGGAGCAGTCCCGCTCTGTGACATGGGAGCCTGCTTCACGTTCTGTACGATGCTGAGCTTTCTTGGTCCCGTGCCTGTGTGAACACCACCGCCCCTGCCACCTGCACACATACACATTTCTAGGTTCACGTGAGGCAGGAGCCGTGGGTCCGGGCTGTGACCCGCGGATCTGGCGGTGTAGCCAGAAAAAAGTCTCCCGGGAATCGCTTCTAGGTAAAAAGCCCCAACAGTGTCTGCCTTGGGGGGTTTGTGTGCCAGAAAGCCAGAGTGTTGGGTGGATTGTCTATTTTGATGTGAGAGTTACTAGGAGTAATGAAAAGGGTCGTAATGGTAAGAAGCGCAGTGAACAATGTGCGAAATTGTTATTCAAAGAGAGAATAAGAATGGCTAACAGACAGGTAATGGGCGTTTTAGCAGACCGGAAGTGGAGTCTAGGAAGAAAAGTAGCTGTTACTAGTACCCCAGGGCTATTTTTAGATCTCCCTTCTCCTACTCCCAACTTCGGTGTCTTCTTAAACAAATAAGGGATGTTTCTTTAAAAATAAGAAATACCAAATATACCAATATTTACCATGTTTTGAACCCAAAAATAAACATATAAGATGTACTTATTGGATGCAGAAGATCACGGTCGGATGCGCAATACGTATATCTTACACCTTTAGTTCAAGTTAACAAATATTTATTGGCCACCGTGCATACAAAGATGATGATACTATTTTCTGTACAGATGGTGAAAATTAATTAGAAAACCCCCCTCCTTTGACGGCCGCAATGTTTTGGAGCTTGTGTGTGTGTGTAAAATATAAGTAATATATATAAGTAATAATATGCCATAGAAATAATATAAGTTGCATAAAACAGTATAAAATAACGTAACTGGTATAAAGCAATCAGTCATGATTTGTACTGACAGACGATTACGGTGAAGGTGGAGACTTACTATGGCCAACCCTCCATAAAATAGTGCTGCAACCGTTGTAGCACAGGGTGGTTTTGTTTCTGACATAAAATTCTTTTAAAGTTTGCGTTTTTTCCAGATCTTCTGCTAGTATCTGGAAAAACACTTCAGTAGAGTTAACATTTCTTTGATACTTTGCATCTTCTGAGTAGAACCGCAAGATAAAGTAATCTGTTTTAGCTAAATTGATGAGCCAGAGTCATACATAAAATCTGGAGGCTGGCATTTCTGTACATTGTATACACTCGACCCTTGAAACGGTGCAGCTTTGAACTGCGTGGTCCTGTGCACTTACTTCCTTTTTGATAAATACGGTATCATACTGTAAATGTGTTTTCTCTTCCTCATGATTTTCTCAGTAACATTTTTGTTTCTCTGGCTTACGTTATCGTAAGAATACAGTGTATAATGCACATAGATTACAAAATCTGTGTTAATCGGCAGTTTATGTTATTGGTTAGGCTTCTGATCACCAGGAGGCTATTAGTAGTTAAGTTTTCGGGGAGTCAAAGCTCATATACAGATTTTCGGGGTGCCTGGGTGGCTCAGTCAGTTAAGCGTCGGACTTTGGCTCTGGTCACACGATCTCACAGTCCGTGGGTTCGAACCCCGCGTCAGGCTCTGTGCTGGCAGCTCAGAGCCTGGAGCCTGCTTTGGATTCTGTGTCTCCCTCTCTCTCTTTGCCCCTCCCCTGCTCATGTTCTCTCTCTCTCTCTCTCTCTCTCTCAAAAATAAATAAACATTTAAAAAATTTCAAAAAAAAAGTCATACACAGATTCTCAACTGCATGGGGGAGGATCAGTGCCCCAAACCCCCTGCATTTTTCAAGGTCAACTGGTGTTAACATCTCTAAACCTCCCTTCACACACCAGACTGTTTTTAATGCATCATCTGACCCAGGAAGTTTTTGGGTTACCACATGATGACCCTTCTTGCCAGAATGAAAGGGACCTGAATGGGTTGACTTGCTGGTAAAGTGCACCTGCTGTGTTTGGTAGAAGGCCAGTCCTTTCCTACGTCTGTTATACTTTTAAAGACACATGTGTTGGAGTTTTGGGATTTAATTGTGATGTGTTTGCATGCTTTTTGAGTAGATGTTTTGATCAGTAGAATTATATATGGATTTCTCTAGAAAGAAATATATTGGGGCGCCTGGGTGGCTCAGTTGGTTAAGCATCTGACTCTTCATTTCAGCTCAGGTCGTGATCTCACGGTTCATGAGTTCGAGCCCCGTGTTGAGCTCTGTGCTGACAGTGCAGAGCCTCCTTGGGATTCTGTCTCCCTCTCTCTCTGCCCCTCCCCTGCTCGCTTGGTCTCAGCATAAATAAATTAACATTAAAAAAAAGAAATATATTGCTGTTAGTTAAAAAATTTTTTTAATATGGCCATATTTCTCATTTTATCCTTTATTCTTTTTTTTTTTTAAAGAGTCAACACAGACTGTTCAAGCGCTGCAGTATTCAACTGCTGACGGTCCACTCACGGCAAGCAAAGATTTAGAGATCAAAACCTTGAAAGAAGAAATTGAAAAACTAAGGAAACAAGTAAGAGGTAAATTTCTGTGATTCACTATTCATTCAGATTAGTAGGTTTAAAAAAAAAGGCTGTTTACACACACAATATATACTGAGTGCCTGTCTCATGTTATGTAACGTGAGCTCTGCACCAGTAAGGGGAGAGCAAGTCAGAATGGTTTCTGGTTTCAAGGAACTCACATTTTGGTATGGGAAAAAATAGTTTCTGCAGTGCATGAGAAACACGAGCATAGGTCCCTGGGGAGGATCAGGAGGGGCGCCTCACCAAGGTTCACGCGAAAAAGATGGTGCTTTGAGAAGATGTGTTAGTTTGGGAGGTTTAGCTGGAACTTGTCTGGCTTAGCATACACACGAACAGGGGAGGGAGTGTCAGGAGTCAGGAAGAAGGACAGTGTAGTGTAGACAAGGAAACTGCATGTATGCGGACAGCAAGACGTGAACTTTTATTTTCTCTGTGACGGTTCCTTTCGGCACATTGACGAGATTTAAGTAAATTAATTCAGACAAGTGTCGATATGTCCGTTCCGTCCATTCGTGCGTTGAGTCCGTTCGTTCAGCAAATACTGATTGAGCACCTGCTGGGGAGCAGGTATGGTCTGAGGCTCTTGGAATGCAGTTCTAAGCATGATGACAATGACAGAACCCTGTTCTTGCGGGACTGGAAGGCACCCAACAGACATGAGACAGTAACTGTGTAACTCTGTAAATGACACACTATGTTAGAAGGTGGTGAGTACTTAGAGCAGGATACGGAGAAGGGGCCAGAAGTCCAGGATGGGGGGTTGTGTCATCTGATGCAGGCTGGCCTGGGGGTAAGCCTCGCCGAGAAGGCGACAGGTGAGCAACAACTTGAGGCAGGTAAGGGGCTAGTGTGCGGTTAAATGGGAAGCACACGTTCCACGCAGAAGGACCAGCCGGTGCAAAGGCCCCGAAGTCAGAATGCGCCTCAGGAGTTCGGACGGCGTGGCTGGAGCAGGATGAGCTAGCGGGGAGGATGATGGAGACGGGGTGGAGAACAGAGGGTCGGGTAGGGCTTGTGCCCTCATCAGTACAGTCTCACTGTTACAAGGTTTTTGGGTTTTTTTTTTCTGTCAGTGCAATGGGAGCCTTTTGCAGGGTTTAGAGGCATGGCACCTGGTCTCAGCATAAGGAGAGAGAGAAGGTACTGGCTTAGCCAGGATAGTCAGGCCTCTCCAGAAAGGCCGTTTTAAGACCAAAGTAAGTGAAGGAGAAGAAGAATCTGAGACAGGATCTTTTATGAAAATGACTATTTAAAAAAATTTTTTAATGTTTATTTGAAGGGGGAGGAGAGAGAGTGAGCGAGCACATGAGTGGGGGAAGGGCAGAGAGAGAGGGAGACACAGAGCCTGATGCAGGGCTCGAACCCACGAACCGTGAGATCATGATCTGAGCTGAAGTCAGATGCTTAACCGCCTGAGCCCCCCAGGCGCCCCTAAAAGGACTGTTTAAATGCCGTGTTAATACTTTGCTTATATTAAACACACATGGAGCTCTTAAATTTGACCATAATTTATGCTGTTCTATATTTTTAAGTGGCTCTCTTCCTAAGAGATATCTCTTTATCAAATTTCTGTAGCTTTATTTTCTACAGTTAAGGTGTTTGGAAATATGATATGCAGAATCATTTGCTTTGATTTGCTATCAACAATAAAGCATCAAGAGCACTGAATGTGTTAGTTATTTGACACTGAAAAAACAGTGACCAGCTGGGATGGTTAGGGATTTATCTTCAGAGAGGTAATATGGATTGAGATGAGTTACTCATAAGCCCATTTTATTAGCTCTCAGAGGGTGTTTTTTTTTTTAATTGATTTCTTAAAAAAAATTTTTTTTAATGTTTTATTTATTTTTGAGACAGAGCATGAGCAGGGGAGGGGCAGAGAAAGAGGGAGACACAGAATCTGAAGCAGTCTCCAAGCTGTCAGCACAGAGCCCGACGCGGGGCTCGAACTCAAGAACCGTGAGATCATGACCTGAGCCAAAGTCAGACGCCCAACCGACTGAGCCACCCAGGCGCCCCTAATTGATTCCTTTTTAATTGATTGAATCCTTAGGATTTTCTGTGCTAATCATCATGCATCTGCAAATAGGACGGTTGTGTTTTTGCCTCTTTGATCTGTGTGCTTTTCATTTCTTTTTGCTGTACTGGCTAGAATCCCCAGCGCTGTGTTGGAGAAGAGTGATGAGAATATACATCCTGGCTTTCTTCCCAGTCTTAGGGGGAAGCCTTCAGTGTTTTGCCCTCAAGCGTAATATTAGCTACACATTTTTTGTAGGTGCTCTTTACCAAGTCAGAAGTACACATCTATTTCTGTATTTCTGAGAGTTTTTATCACAGATAGTTGTCGAAATTTGTCAAGTATTTTTTCTGCATTTATCGATATGAACATGTGATTTTTCCCCCTTTTGTTAGCCTATAAACATGGTGGATTAGATTGGTTGATTTTGAAATATTGGACCAAACTTACATCCCTGGAATATATACATCACTGGTCATGGTGTATAATTATTTTTATGTGTTACTGAATTTTATTCCTAGTATCTTGTTAAGGATTTTGGCATTTGTGTACATGAAGAATATTGGTCTTTCGTTTTCTGCCTTTCTTTTTTTTCTTTCTTTTTTTTGTTTTTTGTACTGCCTTTGTTTTTGTTTTCATTCTTTTATTTTTCTGTTTCCTTTCTGAGATATAGTTGACATACAACATGGTATTAATTAGTTTTAGGTGTGCACATAATGGTTCAGTATTTGTATATATTGTGAAATGACCACCACAGGAAGTCCAGTTACCATCAGCACACGTAGTTACAGATTTTTTTCCTTGTGCTTAGAAATTTTAAGAGCTACTCTCTCAATGACTTTTCAGTATGTGGTACAGAATTATTAGCTATAGTCCTCATGCTGTGCATTGCCTCCCCGGGACTTAGGCATTATGTAACTAGAAATTTGTACCTGTGATCACCTTCACTCCTTCAACATGCCCTTGCACCCCTGCCTCTTAGAACCACCAAATTTGTTCTCCGAGTTCCCTTTTTTGGTTATTTTAGATTCCACACATTGAGTGAGATCATGCAGTATTTGTCTTTCTGACTGCCTTTATTTAGCATAATTCCCTCAAGGTCCATCCACTTTGCTGCCAATGGCAAGATAGTGCTTATTTTAATGGCTCAGTGGTATTCCATTGTGCATACACCCCACGTTTTATTTATCCACATATCCATCATCGGACATTTAAGTTCTTCCATGTCTTGATGCTTGTGAATGATGCTGCAGTGAACATGGAATGCATACCTTTTCAATTCAGTGTTTTTGTTTTCTTGGGATAAATAATCAGAAGTGGAATTGGTAGATCCTCCAGTAGTTCTATTTTTAATTAATTAATTAATTTATTTATTTATTTATTTATTTTTGAGAGAGACAGAGACAGACTGCAGCCGGGGGAGGGGCAGAGAGAGAGGGAGACACAGTAGCTGAAGCAGGCTCCAGGCTCCGAGCTGGCAGCACAGAGCCCAGCACGGGCCATGACCATGAGACCGTGACCTGAACTGAAGACGGGCGCTTAATCGACCGAGCCACCCAGGTGCCCCTATTTGCAATTTTTTGAAGAGCCTCCATGTTTTCCAAAGTGGCTGTACCAATTTATGTTTCCACTAACAGTGCACAAATATTCCTTTTTATCTGCAACACTTGTTTATAACACTTGTTTATAACAACACTTGTTATATCTTGTCTTTGGACAGCAGCCATTCCAACAGGTGCGAGGTGATAGCTCATCATGGTTTTGATTGGCATTGACCTGATAATTTATGACGTTGAGCACCTTTTCATGTACCTGTTGGCCATCTTTATGTCTTCTTTAGGGGGAAAAAAAAAAAGAAAAAGTCTATTCAGATCTTCTGCCCATTTTTTAATCAGATTGTTTGCCATTGAGTTTTACGAGTTACTAAAATATATTTTCTGTATTAACCCCTTCTCAGATATGTGATTTGCAGGTATTTTCTCCCATCCATTAGGTTGCCTTTTTATGTTGTGGATGGTTTCCTTTGCTCTCCAGAAGTAAGTTCAATGTTGTCCCACTTGTTGATTTTTGCTTTTGGCACTCTTTGGCTGTGGTATCAGTGTAGTGCTGGCCTCATAAAATGAGTTTGAACGTATTCTCTCCTCTTTCACTTTTTGGAAGAGTTCAAGAAGGATTGGTGTTAATTCTTTTTACAAGGTTTGTTAGAATTCACCAGTAAAACCGCCAGGTCCTGGGTTTTTCTTTGTTTGGAGGTTTTTGATTATTAATTCGGTATCTTTAGCATTATTGGTCTGTTTAGATTTTTTAATTTATTCACAATTCAGTTTTGTTCAGTTTTATGTTTCTATAAATTTATCCGTTTTTCTAGGTTTTCCAGTTTGCTGGCATGTAATTGTTCATAGTAGTCTCTTATGATCTTTGTATGTGCTGCCCATTGAAATGTTTCCTCTTTCTGATTTTATTTATGAGTTGTCGGGTTTTTTTTTAAGTCTAGCTAAAGTTTTGCCCATTTTGACTGTCCAAAAACAATCTCTTAGTTACATTGATCTTTTCTTCATTTTCCTGATGTTTCATTTATTGTTTCTCTGATCTTTGTTAATTCCTTTCTTCTGCTAACTTTAGATTTAGTTTGTTCTTTTTCTAGCTGCTTGATATGTAAAGTTAGGTGTTTGAGGGCTTTCATTTTTTTAATGTAGAGATGTTTATGGCCATGAACTTCCTTCTTAGGAATGCATTTGCCATATTTCATATGGCATATAGTGTTTCCATTTTTGTCTGTTACAAGATATCTTTTTAATTTCCTTTTTAATTTCTTTTTGTGATCCATTGGTTATTCGGGAGTGTGTTGTTCAATTTCCACATTTTTATGAATTTTCCAGTTTCGTCCTTTATTGATTTCTAATGTCATACTTTTGTGCTTGGGAAAGATCCTTGGTATTGTTTGCTAAATTTCTTAAGACTTGTTTTGTGAGGTGCCCACATGGCTCAGACAGGTAAGTGTCCAACTTCGGCTCAGGTCATGATTCCACAGTTTGTGGGGTCGAGCCCCACATTGGGCTCTGTGCTGACAGCTCGGAGCCTGGAGCCTACTTCAGATTTGTGTCTCCCTCTCTCTCTATGCCCCTTCCCTGCGCTCGCTCACTCTCTCAAAAATAAATAAACATTAACATTTTCTTTCAAAAAATTAAATAATACTTGTTTTGTAAACTTGCTTGTTTTTTAATCTGTTTATCCTGGAGAATGTTCCATGTGTGTTTGGGAAGAATGTATATTCTGCTGCTATTGGAGGGAATGTTCTATATATGTCTGTTAGATCCACTTGTTCTAAAGTATAATTCACATTCCTTTCACATATAATTCACATTTCCTTATAGGTTTTCTGTCTAGATGATGTATCCAATGTTGGAAGTAGGGTATTGAAGTCCCCTACTGTATCGTATTGTTTATTTATCCCTTCAGATCTGGTGTATCTGCTCAGTATATTTAGATGCTATGGTGTTAGGTGCATATGTATTTATAATTGTCATACCTTCTTGACAAATTGACCTTTTTATTGTCATATGGTAGCTTTTTTGTCACTTGTTACTATTTTTGACTTAACATCTATTTTGTCTAACTATAGCTACCCTTGTTTTCTTTTGGTTTCCACTTGGATGAAATACCTTGTCCTAATCCCTTCATTTTGAGCCTTTGTGTCTCCTTAAAGCTGAAGTGAGGCTTTTATAGACAGCATATAATTGGGTCTTGGTTTTATTCATCCAACCACTCTAGGTCTTGTTGTTGGAGAATTTAATCCATTTATATTTAAAATAATAAAAGATTGGGATTTCCTAATGTCATCTTACTGTTTTCTGAGTGTTTTGTAGTTCCTTTGTTTAAGTTCCTCTCTTAACTGACTTCATTTGTAAGTTAATCATTTTCTATAGCATTAAACTCTGATTCCCTTTTCTTTATCTTTTGTATTCCTACTGTAGCTTTTTGCTTTATGGTTAGTATGAGGCTGACATAAAGTATTTTAGTTATAACAGTCTGTTGTATGTTGATAACAATTATAGTTGTGAAATATAACTTAGAAAGCTTAGGAGGAGAAGAAAATCCTTATGGATTTACCCATATTTTAAAATATCTATCTATCTATCTATCTATTTATTTATTTATTTATTTAAATGCTTATTTTTGAGAGAGAGAGAGAGCGTGCACACATGCACACAAGTGGAGGAGAGGCAGAGGATCTGAAGCAGACTCTGTGCTCACAGCACAGAGCCTGATGCATGGCTTGAACTCACAAACTGTGAGCTGAAGTTGGACCCTTAACTGACTGAGCCACCCAGGTGACCCAATTTACCCAATTTTTATATACCATACTCTGTATTCCTTCTTGATATTGGTGAGCTCCTTGTTCTCTTATTTTCTGTTTAGAGGATTTCCTTTAGCCATTTAAAAAAAATTTTTTTTTTAATGTTTGTTTATTTTTGAGGGAGAGTGTGTGTGCAAGTAGGGAAAGGGCAAAGAGAGAGGGGGAGACACAGAATCCCAATCAGGCTCCAGGCTCTGAGCTGTCAGCACAGAGCCTGATGCAGGGCTTGAACGCATAAACCGTGAGATCATAACCTGAGCCGAAGTCAGACACTTAACTGAGCCACCCGGTTGCCCCTTCCTTTAGCCATTTTTTTTAAAGACAACCCTGCTATCAGCAAATTCTCTTAGTTTTTATTCATCTGAGAATGTCTTAGTTTTCTCTTTATGACTAAAGAATATTTTTACAGGACATAGGATTCTGGGTTGATAGTTTTTTGTTTAAGCATCTGAAAAATATATTGGACCACTTTCCTTAGGACTCTGTGGTTTATGAGGAGAAAATCACAGTCATTCTGAGGGTTTTTTCCCCCTTTATCTAGGGTGTTGTTTTTTTCTGGCTGCTTGCAAGGTTTTTCTTCTTTTGTAGTTCTCTGATGTTTAATGGTGTGTTTTGGCATGGTTTTCTTGGGGTTTATTCTGTTTGGGATTTGTTCCTCTTCTGTAATAAAGACACATAAATGTGTCTTTCCACGTTTTTCCACTTAATTACTTTGAGTACTTTTACAGACATGCCTACTGATGACTTAGATGTTACATCTTTTGTTATCAATCCACAAATCATTGGGTCTCTGTTCATTTTTGTTTTCATTCTGTTCCCCCCCCCCCCCCCCACTATTTAGATTGGTCAATTTCTACTGCTTTATCTTCCATTTCACTGATTCTTTCCTGTGATGGAAAGAATCCTCTGATGGGTTCCTCTGTGGAACCCAACAATCCAGATTTTTTTTTACATTTATTTCTAAATTTTCCATTTTGTTTTTTGTAAACTTGTTTGTTTGCTGAGACTTGCTGTATCTTCGCTTGAGTCTTCTGTTCGTTCATTTATTTCAGATATGTCCATAATTGCTCGGTGGAGCATTTTTATCATAGCTGGTTTAATGTCTTGCCAGATATTTCTAACATCTCTATTATTTCATCGTCTGCATCTGTCGATTTCCTTTTCTCATTCAAGTTGAGATTTTCCTAGTTCCCGATAGGATGACTGATTTCCAGTTAGTGACTCTGGATCTTATTTGCACTTTTCCATTTTCGCCAGCTTTTTCCGATACCACTCCAGCAGCGGTGGCTTGCCAGGTTGGGGTGGAGGTTCACTTTCCCCACTTGGCCTCCTGCGATACCCAGAGAAGGGCTCCTCGTTATTCCCGGAGGAGGTTGGGTTTCCACCAACTCGGTGGTGGGCATCGCCCTCGTACCGCCGGGCAGTGGCGGACGTTCTTCCTTCTCTGACACCAGCCCAGCGTGGGGACGGTGGACAGCCTCACTGCTGCCGCTGGGGGGTGCGGAAGTGCTAGTTGCCCATGTGGTCTTCACGGACATTGCATGTGAAACGCGCGTGTTACGGCCAGTGGCCCTTTAGCAGTCCTCTGAGTACCCTCATGCCTCATGGCGTATCTGTTTCTGGGTGCTTCATCATAGCCTGACGTGATTGAGGTCTGGCTCTTCACGTGTCCTTCGCTGACAGACGTGGTTGTGGAGTAAGTTGTTTCTATTGTTTAACTTGAGTGGAACAGTTACTTCCTGAAAGTTTTCAGTCTTGCTAATTTGCCCCTTTCCTGGTCCTTTGGGTAGAAAGAGTGGGCTTCTGTTGGGGCTTTTATTTGCTGCCCCTGTTGGCATTTCTGGATCGCCAGTTTCTTTGGCTCTGTGTCTGGGAAAAATGAACCGCAAAGAAAACCCAGAGAACTTCCCGCTGTGTTGGTCCAGTGTTCCTGACATCACAGTTTCAGGTTCCCTTGTCCCCATCGGTCATCCTTTTTCTTCTCTCCAAATTTCATTTTTCTTATGTTTGTTTTATGTATGATGTGCAGAGAAGAGGGGAAATGTATCTAATCCTTCTTTCTGGAAGCAGAAGTCTCCAGAGGAAGCTCTTCAAATATAGATCAGATCACGTCACAGTTTCTGCACACGTGCTAACGTGTCTTCCATGGATGCCCGCTGGCTCCCGGGTGAAAGTGAAACAGTTCAGCTCTGTTTCCAAGGCCCTTCGTTATCATGCATGTCGCTGTGTCTCCAGATTTCCGCCGAAGTGAACTACGCTTAGTTCTCCTCGGTCACATTCTGAGTTTTTGCTATTTCGTTGTTGTTTTCTCTTTTCTTTCTCCACTCCCTCTTCCTTCCCTCCTCCTTCCCTCATTCCTTCCTTCTTAATTCATTTATTTTTGCTTGTTTGCCGAAAACATTCCTCACCGTAAACTTAAGCTCCTCTAGAATACGTGTTACTGCTGACATAGGTTTTTATTTGTATATTGCTTTATTTCCCTCGCCTGACTGCTAGATAGTAAGCTTCTTGAAAATAAGAACTTGGTTCTTTCATTGATATGTCCAAGTGCATGGAAGAGTGTGTGACACGTAAAAAGCCCAAGTCAGTATGGGTTGATGAGTGACCAGTGAAACTTTGCTCTTGGAAACGTCTGACCGCTTCCCAAGATGTCTTCCTAATACGTCTTTCCGGGCAATTCGCGACACACTCACCCCTTACGTACAAGTCAGCGGTGCCTGGAAGGAGGCCTCTAACTGAGGAAATTGGTTACCGTTAACCTGTTGATGGAGATTTCCTTCTTCACTTTCCTCCTACTTACTCCCTAAATGCAGAGGCTATAGGACTGCTCTTCACTCGTTCTATTTTAGCTTTTCCCAGGGGCGGGGCAGAACCAGTGAAAACGAGGTGAAGAGAAAGGGCAGATCCTGTTTTTAGCATTCTTCCTTCCCAGCAGCTCTTGGGCATGTGTTGGTCTCAGTGTGCCCAGGATTCCATCCCATCTCGTTCTTTTTTTTCATCATTCATTCATTTTTAAGCCTCTTTTTACCTATTGCAGTAAAATGTACATAACATAAAGTGACCATTTTAACCATGTCTGAGTGTCACATCAGTGGTATATAACACATTCACGTGCTGTGCGGCTGTCACGCTCCGTCCCTGCAGCCCAGTATCTTCCCAGACGGAAACTCTCCGCCCATCAAACACCAGCCGCCCGGTCCTCCCACACCCAGCCCCTGGCACCCGCCGTTCTTTCTGTGTCTCTGCATTTGACTGCTCTGGGAGCCTCACGTGAGTGCAGTCATAAAGTATTTGTCCCTCCGCGGCTGGCTGACTTCACTTAGCAGCGTCTTCACGGTTCACCCATGTTCTAGCCTGTGTCGGATTTCCCGTCTTCTACAACATTCTGCGTGTATGCAAATACTCCCTTCTGTTTTTACATTCGTCACCGACGCACTTGGGTTGCTTCCCCATTTTGTTTATTGTAAATAGTGCCGCCTTGCACATGAGGGAACATATATCAAGTCCAGAAGTAGAATTCCTGAATTTGTACGGAAATTCATGTTCAGTGTTTTTAGGAATCGCCGAACCGTTTTCCGCAGTGGCTGTGCCATCCTGTTCCCACTGGCAACACAGTCCTTCTCAGTTCAGCCCATAAACATCCTTATTGAGGTACTGTTCTGTACCAGAAATTATACTCGGTACTGGAGGCAGAGTGGTAAGGCTGGGGATAACCTCTGTGTCTCATTCACAGTTAAACCCACGCTATCCTAAACATTTCGATGTAAAAGCTAGAGATAATAGAAAACAGGCTCTTCTAGGAACCTGCCCTAGGAGTAGCCTTGACTATAGTCCTGGCTTTAAAGAAAAGTCCAAGTCACCTTTGTTTTTTTAAAATTTATGTATTTTTTTGAGAGAGAGCGAGAGACCGTATGTATGAGCGGGGGAGGGGCAAACAGGGAGGGAGGGAGAGAGAGAATCCCAAGCAGGCTATGCACTGTCAGCACAGAGCCCAACTTGGGGCTCGATCTCAGAAGCTGTGAGATCACGACCTGAGCCGAAATCAAGGGTCGGCACCCCCAAATCACCTTCTGTTAGCTACTTCTTAAGCTAGATCTTTGTGTAGACAATTACCACCAGTGCCTGTATATCTTTTCTTTCCCTATGGCAGTGTTCTCCAATATATTGAGACTCCTAGAAAATTTTAATAAAGTTATAATTACTTACAATTTCTTTTTAAAATCTGCTTTCCTTATCACACTCCAAACTCCCAAGAAGGTAAGACAGAGTTTCCTTGTGTCATCTAATGGACACTCAGCAGATGAAAGTATAAATTCATACTCTCATTTGATATTTTTCCCTGAGAAGATACGGGAGTGGTTTCTTATTTCCTGAATAATTATTGTAATCTCTAATGTGCTTTGTAACCCCCTTTATTTTGTTGCCTGGAGATGGGTGATTTGTCTGTCTCTCCAACCCTAAACTAACTATTCCCCTCTCCCTCTGTCTGTCTGTCTGTCTCTCTCTCTCTCTCTCTCTCTCTCACACACACACACACACACACACACACACTGCTCTGCATCATGTAAATGAAGGAGAAGGATAGGGAGTGGAGGGAGAGGGGTAGGTATAGGGGAACCTGTTTCCCCGTCATGATTGGAAGTCAGATCTCTTCCCATCTCAGAAGAGTCCTGGGTTGTTTTAGGAATCAGAACGTAAGGGAGAAGCGGTGATACTGTGTCTGCACAGATCAGGGAGAGGTGCTTTGACTGTGCTTCTAACGCCGCCCTGGTCACAGTCCTCGCCCCTCGCGGGTGGTCCGTGCTCCACATCGAGTCCCGCGGCAGCCGTGGCCTCTTCCCCGGTCCTCCTCCCCCAGCTCCCATAGAACCTGCCACACAATCTACATTTGTGTTTCTGCTTCATTTATGATTTGTGGGGTGTTACTCTTTATCTTCCTGACCTGGTTATCTCCTTCAAGACAGAGTCTATTTAATATTTCGCTTCCATGCCACACAGTGCAAAGAAAATTTCCTATTGTGTTTTTGCCCCTTATTAAATCCTCCTAGGAACGATTGAATTTCCCAGCTGTCCTAGCAGCAGTGAGCTAGGAGCCATTTGGTTGGAGTGTGCTCGCCTGTTGTGCTGGTCTGCTTCTGCTCTTTACTCACGAAAACTGCTTTCTAGTTACTTGGCCTAGAATGGTATGGCTCATCGTGTTGCGTGAGGTATTTTTTGATAGTCTCTGAGGATTTCCTTCTTTCTTTTTTTATTTAAAAAAATTTTTTTTCACCGTTTTTTATTTATTATTGAGAGACAGAGACAGAGCATGAGTAGGGGAGGGGCAGAGAGAGAGGGAGACACAGAATCCCAAGCAGGCTCCAGGCTCTGAGCTGTCAGCACAGAGCCTGATGTGGGGCTCGAACTCACAAACCGAGATATCATGGCCTGAGCCGAAGTTAGACGCCCAACTGACTAAACCACCCAGGCGCCCCTGGAAGCTTTTATAAATAATCGAGTGAGCTTGTCTTCTCCAACCCTTCTGTGTGAAACCCAAAAACCTGACATATAATTCACAGATACACTTACCAACTCCATTGCAAAGCAGCCAAAGTGACATGGCTGAGAGAAAACCAAAATTTAACCCACGTTGAAAGGGAACCATAAACCACTGAAGGCCACCACCGAAGCCGCCCCATGGAGTCGTTTTGCTGTAAACTTGATGTGATGCAGATAGTTTATAAAACACTGATTTCATTTTTGTTGCTAACGAAAAGCAGTAGAGATAAGCGAATGACTCAGTAATTTGCAGAAAACCTTCACCACGCTGGGGAAAGACTCTTCAGAGTAGAAGAAAGTAGGCGAACGAGACGGGATCACAATGCGTGCCATCTGACTGCTTCAGGCTGGCACACCGTAGCCATGAACAGGACCAAAGTTAGACCTTCAAAGGACAAAAGTCAGCCATGTCACATACTAAATTTTGACTCCTAATTATTAGAAATAAACTTTTGAGGGGCACCTGGGTGGCTCAGTCGGTTAGGCGTCCGACTTCAGCTCAGGTCACGATCTCACGGTCCGTGAGTTCGAGCCCCGCGTCGGGCTCTGGGCTGATGGCTCGGAGCCTGGAGCCTGCTTCCGATTCTGTGTCTCCCTCTCTCTCTGCCCCTCCCCTGTTCATGCTCTGTCTCTCTCTGTCTCAAAAATAAAAACGTTAAGGGGCGCCTGGGTGGCTCAGTTGGTTAAGCGTCCGACTTCGGCTCAGGTCATGATCTCGCGGTCCGTGAGTTCGAGCCCCGCGTCGGGTTCTGTGCTCTGACAGCTCAGAGCCTGGAGCCTGTTTCAGATTCTGTGTCTCCCTCTCTCTCTGCCCCTCCCCTGTTCACGCTCTGTCTCTCTCTGTCTCAAAAATAAATAAACGTTAAAAAAAAAAATTAAAAAAATAAATAAATAAAAATAAAAACGTTAAAAAAAATTTAAAAAAAAAAAGAAACTTTTGACATCTTAAAAATGTTAAAACCTTAAAATAACAGGAAAGTATCACTTAAAAATGTTTCAAGGAAATTAGTATAAACAGAAAAATTCCTGCAGGAAATGCTGAAACTTGAGAAAATGATAAAATATACTTTGCTGAACATAAGACTAAATATCCCATGATCTTTAAGGTTAAACATCCTATGATGTTGAGTGTTCTTCAAGTAAAACATTTATTATTAAATTAGACTGCTAAAGTTATTCTGTTGAGACAGAACAAAAACTAGTTAGTTACATGCAACTTCACAGATGCTGTTGAAAATTGTTGCATACCGTGGTATCCATAAATGCATCTACACTCTCAAAACACCTCAGATCAATAAGCTCTTAATAAATCTATAAATTTAGGGCACTGAATATCAGTAAATTGTTTTGTTGAAGGACTCTAGCAGCAGTTAGTATGGGATACACTAACGCATTTAAGTGACTTCTTGGCTACAGGACTCTCTATACACACAAAATCTCTTTACGGTGGGACCAGTGTCTTATGAACGTGACTTCATTTATTGAAAGCGTTGGACTTAGCAATACACAATACTTTGTGCATCATCTATTCCCACACCTGAATTTGCCAGACCCGGGGGATCTTGTTAAAATACGGATCTGATTCATTAGGTCTGGTTTGAGGCCCAAGATTCTGCATTTCTGGTAAGCTCGCAGGTGCTCCTGCTACTGTGTGGGGATGACTCTCCGAGTGGGAAGGTTTTGTAAAGAGCAGAAATTGACAGTGAACGTGTGTAGATTTCTCGGTTTTGTGGGCTTCAGTTCTTCGGCTTGCCAATCTACTTCTGATGCTGTGACCATTTCGTGTCAATTTATCCAATTTTATGCAGGCAGTGTGTTCAAATGAGTGAGGCTGTTCTGTTTCGTAATAACTCTTCTGAAGTGATAATGTTAAGAATTGTCGCTTTCCCAGAAGAAGAGGCCGATGCAGGATTTCCTGAGTCCTCGTCTCCGCTCCAAGACCCTTTTAGTAGTGTGATCTCAGGCCAGATATCCAGCTCTCCTGGCCTCAGTCTCTTCTTCTAGAGAATGGAGGAGCTGACCTAGATCAGAGGCGTTCGCGTATTTACTTTCCGAAATCAGAGTTTGTTCTTCAGATAACCGCTAGTGAAACTGGCCTGCAGCCATGAGAAGCACAGCCGTCTTAATAATTTGACTAAAGTCGGTGCAGGAATGCTGATAACCAAACATAGAGGAAAATGGGTCTGTTTTGTCCAGTTGGTTGCTTTTGATTTTTTTGATAGTTTTAAGCTTTTAATTGGCTCTGAAGGTACTTTTCTGGAAGTATGGTCTTCTTTTTCTAACGGAAATGTAAGACATTTTTCATGCAAGTGTTACACACTTTCACACTGATATTAGCCGTACCCTTTCTTCATTCAGTGAACTTGACAAGCACTTAATTGTCGCGAGTTATAGTCATACTGGAAGGGGTGTCTATAAGCCTAATACAAATTCATGATATGTTATTTTTTTCAACTTAGTTGTTTAAAACCTTGGTTTCGAGCATTTGTTTTTATATGAATACTACCGTAAACACTGTTGTCTCTTTTTAGAATCAAGTCACTTGGAACAGCAACTTGAAGAAGCCAACGCTGTGAGGAGAGAGCTAGATGATGCTTTTAGGCAAATCAAGGCTTATGAAAAACAAATCAAAACACTACAACAAGAAAGGGAAGAATTAAACAAGGTAAAAATACATGGATAAATTGTTAAACCCGGTTTTAGATTCTTAATCTTATTTAATTTGTATTCTAAAAGCTTTCGTAATGAGTTACAAGAACATAAAGTATATGTTGTAAAATGTTTAATTATTTTGGTATGTGTCATTTGAGTAATAGCTAGTAATGAAGACATTTACATACTGTCAAGATTTTTAACATTCAGAATCATCTGTTCTTTTGAAAAGTCTAATCAAAGGACTTGATTAAAAGTAAATGTTTTGAAAAATATTACGGAATAAGCAAACAGTGAGATATGTGTCATGTCTTTGGACAAATAAAAACTAAAGGCATATTTTCATTGTGATGAAGAAGCTAAAGTTATTTTCATAAGAACTTGATATAATACTTAACCAGTATTAGAAGCATCAACAAAATTTATTAATAGCAAAGACAACCTAAGACATCCCATAAATAATACACACCAGAGAAAAACATTTTACTTAAACCACTCAGAATGTGTACTTTGCCTTTCATTAACAAATTTAAAAATGTTGGAATTAATACTAGCCAACACAAAAAAGAAATGAGTGGTTTATGGCTTATGTAAATTGTATTCAGTGATGCAGTATATAATTGATAATATAATGAAGTTCTTTTGGGGAAGATCTTAAAGTCTTGCTGCCAGTAAAGAAATGGAGGCAATTAAAAATAAAACAAATAACCTTTTGCTGATGAAGCTAATCGAAAAGACTAACAGAGAAAGCTGTAAAGGTTAAATTGAATTTGATTAGTATCTTTTTGCTTTTTTCTTAATGCAATTATAAGCAGTTTTGTGTACAGATCCATTTAAATTCATGGTCAACTTAATAAAATTTGGAATTTATAACAGATGTTATATTTGCTTTAGTAATATTACAGTAATATTATAATAATATTAGTGGTAGCTGTTATGTATATAAAGATAGGATTATTCAGCCAAGCTTAGTAAACATAAAAAAGATGAGAATCCAATGTCTAGATTTATAGTAACAAGTATCTTGCCAATTTTATTAAGTTTTAATGTTAAAAATCCTTTTTTAGTATATTTTGAGAAGAGGGTAGTGCTATAAAGAAATATTCTATTGGTATTTTAAGGGATATGCTTAGTATCCTACAGGCAGCAGATAATCTTTTTAACATTTTTTTCTTTACATATAAAAGAATAAACGTAACATTATATGAGTTTTGATGCACATAATATAATGCCTGTCTCTGAACCTACCATCTGACTTAAGGAATAGGAACATTATGAATTTTGTGGCATAGCCCTGGCCAGTCATTTTTTTTATCCCCTTCTCCTTATTGTCCGTCATTTCCTTATTGAAAAATACTTTTTATCCCTTATTACTATAATCTCTAAATAATGTATAATAGGAGATAACAAGAAGAGCATAGGGGATATAATACTCTAACAGCGCTGTGTGGTGACAGAGGGTAACTATGCCTTTCACGGTGAGCACTGAGTAACGTACAGAACTGTCCAATCACTATGTTGTACACCTGAAACGAGCATAACGTTCTATGCTCGTTATACTTCAGTGAAAACAAATAAAAATGCCAGTGCCAAATGCTGAAGATGAGCTTATAATCTGATACCTTATTTCTGGAAAGCTAATTTGCAACAAGTATCCAAAGCCTTCAAATACTAAAGTCCTCGATATAATAATTCCATTTGTCGAAATGTAACTCAAGAAGATAATCAGATATTGAAGCAAAGATTCGTTCACAGAGAACAAATTACCACATTTATAAAAGAAAAATATTAGAAACTACCAAAATGCCCGACCAGTTCATATGATGAAATATTATATAGCCATTAAACCTGGTGGCTAAAGAATTTTTAATGCCGCAGGAAATGAAAATACACATACGTTATTTGGTGTGGCTTCTGAGCTATGTAAAGTGGTACGTGCAGTTTTGCACGGTTTGTTGTTTCACTCGTTGTATTTCTAAGATGCATCCATGGGACTCTAGAGCACTCATTTATCTGCTGTATGGTACACCATTATGTGAACGCTCCAGAATCTCTCTAGTCAGTTGTTTGTCTACAGACATTAAAGTTGCTTACACTTGGTAGCCACTATAAATGAACGTTCTTGAATATGTATGCCGATTTGCACACACTTGTACACAGAATCACGAGTAGAATAATTGGGTCATAAGTGATGCAAATATTCTGTTTTTTATGGTAATGCCAAATCGTTTTCCACGGATTGTACCGATTTACACTCCCACTCCCACCACCCGGTCTATATTCAACAATACTTCATGTTACTAGATAGATTATTTTGGCCAACCCCATTGAAATTCGTGTTTTAGGTCTAGAACCATGTTTTACTTATGGTCTTAATTTCTCCAATTACTAATGAGGTTGAGTATCTCACGTATGCCCACTTATCAGTTCTGTTTCTTCTGTGAAATGCCTCTCAGTATCTTTTGTACATTTTCCTGTTGGGTTTTTTTTGTCTTTTTCTTACTGGTTTGTTAAGAATTCTTGAAAATTTCTATATTGATCTTTTGTCAGTTGTGTCTATTAAGATGCCTCCCAGTTAGAGGCTTGACTTTTCATTTTCTTTATGGGAGCTTTTGAGTAACAGAAGTTCCGAGTTTTAATGTAGTCAACCATATTGATCTTTCTTTTTAGAGATTTACTGGCTCATGTAAGAAACCTAAGGCTAAAATTCTCAGTTTTTTTCTTTTTTTTTTTAAAGTTCTCGGTTTTTATTTTGACGTTTTAAAGTTTGGCCTTTGGTATTTAAATTTTAACATACCAGATTTATTTTTTCATATCATGTGAGATATAGGGATCCAATTTCAGATTTTCCTCTGTAGCTAATAGTTGTTCATTTACTAAATAGGCCCTCTTTTCCACAGTGACGTGCAGCGTCACCTGTCACATTTCCATTTATGCATGACTCTGTTATCTCACCTCTCCATTTCTTAAAAACTGTGATGAGATCTTGATTAAAATTGTGTTAAATCTGTAGAGTCATTTCAGGAGAATTGACATCATTACAACATTGAATCTTTAGGTTCTTACTATCCACATTTACTAATATTATTCCAAACGCACACGCAGATTTCAAGACCAGAGCATAGTATTGTGATGTACATACAGCAGAAATACGCACACTGCTTCCCTGGGTGCTGTCTTACCTCTGGGGCAGTGCAATGAGAGCTGGATAGATAAAGCCCTATACACACACGCACGCGCACACACACACACACACACACACATATATTTAGATGTATGTATATACATCTGTATATGTATGGAGTCTGTGTTGTGGATGAGGAATCCTAAAAACGTGAGGGTGTTTTATATAAAGGAGGACAGGCAGATGCTTCCTACTCCCTGCCCCCCATCATCTCCACCCATCCTTCTGAGAGTCTCCTTGGAAAGGTAAAGAGAAGAGTCTAGGACCCTTTGGAATATAAATAAATCACTCCAGTGGGAAAGATAAGCCCAGAGCCTCCAGCTCTATGAAGAGGGTGGCTCCCTGATCCAGGCTCCTGTCTCCCACCTCTGTTGAAATATAAGCACATACATCTAGGAGTTAAATCTCTTCGAGTTTCTCATTCTAAATTAGTCATAAATTTATAAGGCTTGCTTTTAGCCCAGGTCCCGACTTTCAGTACAAAGTTTTAGGAAGGTCTGTCTGTACAAAACCATAAAAATCTTTCCTCTGGAGCCCCACGGTCTTTCCATCCACAAACTTGGTAGATTTCACCATATCTTTAACATCTTAAATGTTTTAACATAAAATTTTAATGCAGGTCTCATTTGCCTTTCTTTAAATTTACTGTTCTATTTTTTTCATATTTTAAATGGTATCTTTATAGTTTCTTACTGATTTTGCTTCGGCAACATTGCTAAATTCTTATTAATTGTACTAATATATTTGAGATTCTTAGGGTTTTCTGCAAATAATGACGGTTTTGTTTCTTCTTTTAATTTTTATGACTTTTCTTTCTTCCCTTGTCTCACTGTATTAGCTAGGACCCACAGTACAGTGTTGAATAGAACTGGTGATAGCAGGCTGTCCTGTCTTAGTCCTGGTTTCAAAGAAAATGCCTTTACTGTTTCACCACTAATAATGTTTTCTGTAAGTTTTTGGTAAACACTTCTTATCAGGTTAAGAAAGTTATCTTCTATTCCTATTTTGCTAATCATTTTTATAATGGGTATCGGACTTATTAAATACGCTCTTCTGTACGCTATTACAACAGATTTCTAGGAATTTGTTAATATTTATTGATGTGATTATATGATTGTTCTTTAATGACTTGGTTTGGTAAGTTATAGACTTTTTCTAATGTTAAACCATTTTTGCATTTCTGGGTTAAACCACAATTGTGCATATATTACCTCCTAAATAACAATATGCCAGTGTATGTAACACTTATGTAATGGCACTGCTATTGGAGTGTTTTACGTATATTAGATCATTTAATCTTCATAAGAGCCTTGTGATTTAGGTATTATTGTTGTGGTTGCTGCTGTTGTTATTAGTATTTTATAAATGATGAGACCACGCACAGAGAGGTCAAGTACACTTGCTTAAGTGTACACTTGAGCTCACTTGCTCAAGATCATAGAGCTAGAAAGTGATGGAGCTAGAATTCCAACACAAGAAGTTTAGGTCCAGAGTTCATGCTTATCTACTTTATATATCACTGAAGCTGATTTGCTGATGCCGTTTTTTTTTTGTTTTTTTTGTTTTTTTTTAATATTTGTTTTTATCAGTAAAATTGGCTTGTAATTTTTTCTTTTATTTTTCTGGTGTTTTTTATGGTATCAAGATTATATTGGTCTCCTAGAATGAGTTGTGTAGCATTGCCTCTTTTTCTCTTCTCTAGAAAAGTTTGTATAAGAATGTTTGTTCCTTGAAACACTGGAGGAATCACTTGTAAAACCATCTGAGTTTGGAAATTCTCTCCCTCTGAGGGGATGGGGAGAGTTTGTTAACTATTATTTAGGTACTTTAATCACTACAGGACTGTTGAGGGATTCTGTTTCTTCTTGAAGCAGTTTTGATGAATTGTATTTTTGTAGGAATTCATTCATTTCAAAAGTTAACAAATTTATTGGCATAAAGTTTTCACTGTATCCTTTTATTAGCTTTTTTAATCTTTTCCAGGTTTGTAGTCATAATCTTTTTTTCTTTCTTAACATTGTTTCTTTTTGCATTTATTCTTTGTTTGATCTCACCAGGTATTTGCCTATTTTATTATTTTTCTCAACTTTTGGCTTTGTTGATGTTCATTATAACATTTCTTTTTCATTAGTTTATGTTCTTATTTTTATTATCATCTTATGTTGGTGGAAGCATTAGTGTGTTCTGTCTCTTTCTATGTGGAATTTCACTAAATTTAAACTTTTGTTTTAGTTTCAATACAAGTGTTTCAAGCTATAAATCTCCCCCTAAGTAAACCTTTTACTGCATTCTCATTTTATTATATGTGCTGAACATTTTTATTGTTTATATTTTCAACTTTTTTTTTTAGTTCTAAATATTTTAACATGCTTTATGACTTTTCTCCTTGACCAATGAGGTATTATGGAATTTAGCCTTTTTAGAAATTTCTTTTGTAATGGTGATGTTATCAAAGAACTTGAACTGTTGATATCTGTTCTTTGAAATCTGCTGAGACTTGTTTCATGGCCTAAACAGACTGTTCCATTTTCAGATGTTCACTATATGCCTGAAAAGAATGTATGTTCCCAATATTGGGTGCAAGCATCTATATATGAAGTTTGATAATCTCTGTATTCAGTATTTTTTAACTGGTTGGTTTATCTATTAATGATTGTCAAGTCAAAATTTCTCATTATCATGATGTGTTCACCAATTTTTCTATGATGATTTTGCAATTTCTTTGTAATCTATTTGAGTCTGTCCTATGGAATGCTATCCTAACCATTTTTAAAATGTACAGTTCAGCAGTGTAAATTATATTCATGTTGTGCAACTAATCTCCAGAATTTTTCCATCTTGCATAATTTTTTCTTGAAATTTAATTGAGTTTTTGTTTGTTTTTGTTCCCACATTTCTCACTACTTGTTTTAACAGTTTCTAATGGTTGCTCTTGAATATTATCATGCATATTTAACAAAGTCTCAATTATTATCTCCCCCAAAATTTAAGGACCTCTAATTCTGTTACTTCTTTCCAACTGTTGTGTTATTTTTGACAGTATTTTACTTATATCCTTTCTGTTTACTCTACAAATGAGACATGTTTATAATACAGTCTTCTCTGCATATTTACATTCATATTTATGTTCACAAGTGTCTTGGCCCTCCCATTTCTCTGTCATTAGACTTTGCTTTTTTTTTTTTAATTGTATTTTTTATTTTTTAAAATTTACATCCAAATTAGTTAACATATAGTGCAACAATGATTTCAGGGGTAGATTCCTTAATGCCCCTTACCCATTTAGCCCATCCCCCCTTCCGAAACCCTCAGTTTGTTCTCCATATTTATGAGTCTCTTCTGTTTTGTCTCCCTCCCTGTTTTTATATTATTTTTGCTTCCCTTCCCTTATGTTCATCTGTTTTGTCTCTTCAAGTCCTCATATGAGTGAAGTCATAGGATTTTTGTCTTTCTGACTAATTTCACTTAGCATAATACCCTCCAGTTCCATCCACATAGTTGCAAATGGCAAGATTTCATTCTTTTTGATTGCCGAGTAATACTCCATTGTATATATATACCACATCTTCTTTATCCATTCATCCATTGATGGACATTTGGGCTCTTTCCATCCTTTGGCTATTGTTGATAGTGCTGTTATAAACTTAAGGGTGCATGTGTCCCTATGAAACAGCACACCTGTATCCCGTGGATAAATGCCTAGTAGTGCAATTGCTGGGTCATAGGGTAGTTCTGTTTTTAGTTTTTTGAGAAACCTCCATACTGTTTTCTAGAGTGGCTGCCCCAGCTTGCATTCCCATAGACTTTGCTTTTAAAATTATTTTTCTTTTCCCTGAGATAAATCTTTAGAGGTTCCTATTTAGCACAGATCTGATGGTGATTCTGTCAATTTTCGTTTATATGAATCTAATTATTTTAGCCTCATACGTGAACAGGAATTTTTCTGGGTATACAGTTTGAATTACTTTTCTTCACTCTTTCCATTTTCCCTGTTTCTGTTGTTACTTCTTAAGTGTCTGCTCTATCCTTTTGTTTTAGAGGGTAGAGGATAGAGGATTTGTCTTTTTTCACTGATTTCCTTTAAGGTCATTTGTTTTTATTTGGTGCTATGCAATTTTATTTTTTTTTTAAGTTTCTGGGTTTGAGCCTTAACACTTTTTCTTGCTTCATAAATATAGAGCTTACTTTATTGGCAGATTCAGATCTTTAGTTGTAACACTTGTATTTTTCCCATTTCTAAACGTTCTGTACAGTTGTTTATAAGTCTCCCTGGTCATTTTTAATAGTCTTTTGTCACTTTCCCATTTTCATGATTTTTTTTTTTTTTTTTTACTTTGTCAAACATTCCATTTTATGTTACTGTTTGACAATTTGAATGTCCGAATCCCATTGGAGTTTATTATTATTGTTTCTGTTCTTTGCTTATGGTCGTTTGTTCTTTGGGTTTGGGAATCTGTGGTTGTGCGCTCGTATTTGTGTGTCTTAAAAAACCTACGTTTCATCAGGGCTCTTTTCTCAAAAAGGATTTGCATTTCCTTTTGACCGGAGGAGGCCGGTGGTTGTCCGGACCTGAGTCTTCTTAAGCTCCTCTCCTCCCACTTTCATCCGGAGGTTTATTTAGCTTTCTCTCCTTGCTTCTGGCCTAAGGCATAGTCTCCACATAAGAGCATTCCTTGTTTTTTATCATTTGTAGTGATTCAATATAATGTTCAGACATCTCACAAGTATCCATTACATTTCACAAAATCTTTATTTTGACCATCACCTCTGGTATTCCTATACTCTTTATTTGTTTGTAGAAACTAAGGTACTAGAAGGTTCGATCAGCTGTGCCATCGCAGTTAGCAGATGAGCGTAAGGAGCTGAGAACACGAACAGAGCACCACGCTGTTAATATCTGTTCAAAAGTAGTTGATTCCTTTTCATTTTGTCCTGAGATGAATAATTTTGGCTCTTCATGACTTCATGATGGCTGCTTTGAGGGCCAAAATTGGTCCCTAGGTTGCAGAATTGGTAACTTATATTCTTTTTACGAAACCGTAGGAACTAGTCCAGGCTAGTGAGCGATTAAAAAACCAGTCCAAAGAGCTGAAAGACGCACACTGTCAGAGGAAACTGGCCATGCAGGAATTCATGGAGATCAATGAGCGGCTAACAGAGTTGCACACCCAAAAACAGAAACTTGCTCGCCATGTCCGAGATAAGGAAGAAGAGGTGGACCTAGTGATGCAAAAAGTTGAAAGCTTAAGGCAAGAACTGCGCAGGACAGAGAGAGCCAAGAAAGAGGTTAGTAGTCAGGCAGATTGTCCAGTGCCCAGGGGGTAGTGATTAAAGCTGCTTTTTCAGATGAGTGAAATGATGTGTATATCATACTTGAGTTCTTAAAAACAGTTTTCTTGTTGGATAATTTTACTTAATGTGAACTTCAACATTTGAGTTATCTTCTTGTGACAAGGTAAATTCCCATTGGGGAAAAAGCATTTTACTGGAAAAAACAGGTATAACCATGAAATCCGGTTTGTTCATTTTATTTTAAAGCTGGAAGTTCATTCAGAAGCTGTGGCTGCTGAAGCATCTAAAGACAGGAAATTGCGTGAACAGAGCGAGCACTATTCTAAGCAACTGGAAAATGAATTGGAGGGACTAAAGGTATCGTTTGATTTCACATTTGCGAAGTTGAATTAATTTTCTTCTCTTTAGGGTTAACAGGAGTGTTAGTTTATGTTCTCTCTTTGACGTGGGGTAAAAACTAGCTCTCCTTCAAACCTAACATTTGTAATTCTCCTTGTTACTAGTAGAGGCTGACATAGACTTCCCCAGCATTCTGGAAGGAAAGGGAAGGTTGTGCTTAGTGGGGAGAAGAAATCTATGGGGAAAGAGTTAAAATATTTGTGCACACGTGGACAAGATGCACTGGTAATCTGCATGAGGGCACCGTCACATACCCAGATCCTCGATCTTGTAAATGACTGAGGAGAGCCTCAGGGTAGCTCTGCATGTACTCCTGTGAGGGGGGATCAGACTATAATGGGCATGGGTTAACACATCCGAGCGAGGGAAATCCTTGTGCCAGCTCTCAAGTTGGACTGCTTGGTTTTAAGTCCTAGCCTTATCTGTTACTAGCCATGTGATACTGGACAAAACATTTCATCTCTTTGGACCTAGGTTTTCTTATCTGTAAAACCCTGTCTCATTGGTTTTATGTTAGGAGTCCATACATATTATCTGTGAAGTGCTCAGTAATTATTAGCTGTGATAATAGCGTTATCAAATAGCGTATGCCAAAGTGAGAGAATTGGGATTAAATGGACATTCTGTTTCTACAACGCTAAATGATAATCTGAATGATGTCTGCTTTTTCTTCACTCTAACCTTGGAGCAGTCTCCTGTATTGTCTGCCAACCCTCCCCTACACCCTCTCCTTGCATAACTGTGCACAGTCTAGTCTCACTCATCTGGCAGACATAAGAATCAAGTTGAATGTCATCTCAGGAAGTTTATGCCACTGTGGGATTCTGTTAATAACTTGAGCATAGCTTTTTTTGTATTTATCCACAAAATGTCTCCTTGCCTAAACTGTGACCTAGCTTATTGAAAACATACAAGTATAGTATTAACTTGGCTCGATGCCACATGTTTAATACTTGTTTGATAAATGTGTTAAATCCATGAACGAATGACACGGTACACTTGGTCAGAATTTTTTCTCTGACGGTTAGAGATCAGTGGTTGCAAATAAGATTTCTCTGTTGTAAATGTAAATATAAATTCTAGATTTTATTTCTTGTTCAGAGATTGGTTTATTTTTCTTTTTGTGATTCATCATGATTGCACAGTCTTGGTTAGCTTTTCAAACTAGAGATGTTTCTTCTATATAGTTACACTTCTGGAACAGGATTAGTGTATAGAAGGTATTACATTGCTGTCTCAAATAATTTTCAGTCAGGGACTCTTTTGTTTCCGGCATGTAGGTGATTGGGTAACAAACAAGAATCATAAAGACTGGAAGTATCTTAGAGATTATTTGCATTTGAGGAAATTAAGACCCAGGAGAGTTAAGGATTATGTGTCATAAGTGATAAAGTGATAAACCTGGATTTTCAAGGGGTGCCTGGGTGGCTCAGTCGGTTAAGCGTCCAACTTTGGGTCAGGTTATGATCTCACGATTCATGAGTTTGAGCCCCACATCGGGCTCTGTGCTGACAGCTCGGAGCCTGGATCCTGCTTTGGATTCTGTGTCTCCCTCTCTCTGTCCCTCACCCACTCACACTCTCTGTTTCTCTCTGTCTCTCTCTCAAAAACAATAAACATTAACAAAATTTTTAACCTGGATTTTCTAACTCAGTGTCGTGTTCTATCCACTAATCTGCTCTTTTTTGTTTTCTGTAGTAAACACTGCTACACTGAGAACTTTGAATCACATGTATTTACCTGTTGATCAAACTCTCATAATCTCTTGTATCATTTATAAATTTGGGATAATCATAAATCTCCCCAGTATATAAGCTAATGCATTTAAAATTATTTCCCTAGGGCCTGGCAGAAAGTAAAGGCTCAGTAAGTGTTGGCTGTGATTATTCTCATACTGTCTTTCCTTGAGGGTATATTTAAAATTGGAATTTCTTGGTTTAATTTCTTGTAAACCTATTTTGAATTGGTTTTGAAACCTATTTTGGCCATTCTAAAAGGGTGTAGGAATCTTCAGTTCATTAGGAACACTTTTCAATAGAATGGAAGGGAGAAATAATTCTTGAATAACAGAAAATTCAATACCCCATTTCCAATAATGCATAGAACATACAGACAGAAGATACCTAAGGATACAGAGGTCTTAAGCAACGCTATAACCAACTAAACCTAACAAACATGTATAGAACCTTCTACTCAACACAGCAGAATACACATTCTTCTCAAGTGCACATGGTATATTCTCCAGGATAGACCGGATGTTAGGCACAAAACAAGTCTCAAAAATGTAAGAAGACTGAAATCATACAAAGTGTCTTCTCCATCCACAGTGGAATGAAGATAAAAATCAGTAACATAAGGAAAATTGGAATGTTAATAAATATGTGGAAATAAAACAAGATGCTCTTTACCAGTGGATCAAAGAAGAAATCAAGGGCAATTAGAAAACACCTAGCGAGGAATCCTATGAAAACACCATACTGACCATGCAATGCAGTATGGCAGTGCTCAGAGGGAAATTTATGGCCATAAGTAACTACGTTAAAAAAAAAAAAAAAAAAGAAGAAGGATCTTAAATCAGTTACCTAATTTAATATCTTACGGAATCAGAAGAAGAGCAAAAGAAACTCAAAGCTAGAAGGAAGAAAATAATAAAGATTAGAGAGGAGTTAATTAAATGAAAATAGAAAAATAATAAGATTGAATGAAACCAAAGTTGATTTTTTCAGAGATCAATAAAATTGACAAACCTTTAGCTAGAAGCATACAAATTACTTAAAGTGTCTCAAAAAACAAAACAAAACAACAACAACAAAACCCAGAGCATCTCAACAGACATATAACAAGTGGAGAGATGGAATCAATAAGAAGAAATCTCCTGACAAAGAAGAGTCCCGGGCCAGAGGCTTTCAGTGAATTGAATCCAACATTTAAAGAAGCATGAACACCAATCCCTCTTAAACTCTTCCAAAGGTTACAAGAGTAGAGAGTACTTCTCAACTCATCCTCCTATAAGGTCAGCATTACCCTGATACCAAAGCCATATTAAAAACATTACAAGAAAAAAAAAAAGAAAGAAAACATTACAAGAAAAGAAAATTACAGACCAGTGTTCCTAATGAACATAGATGTATATAAATCCTCAACAAAATGCTAGCAAACCAAGTCCAAAATGATATTAAAAGGATTATGCACCATGACAAATGGTTTTACTTCAGGAATCCAAGGGTAGTTCAGTTAAGAAAATAAATCACATTAACAGAACCTGAGTGGGGGGAATGATCATCTTAATTGAAGCACATTAAGTCATTTCACAAAATCCAACATCCTTTCATGAAGAAAGCTCCCAGAAAACTAGGACTAGGAGGGAATGTATTCACACGATGGAAGACATTTGTGAAAAGCCCACAGTTAACATCATTCTCAATGTTGAACAACCAAGAACTTTGTCCCTAACATTAGGAATGAGACAAGGATGCCCATTTTAACCACTACTATGTAACTTATACTGGAGTCTCTAGCTGGAGGAATTAGACAAGAAAAAGAAAAGGCATCCAAACTGGAATGGAAAAAAGAAAGAAAGAAAAAAAAAACTCTCTCTGTTCATAGATCATATGATCCTATATATTAAAATATTCAAAAAAATGCTACTAGTTTTTAGCCCAGCATATATGGTGCTTGGAAGACACTATGTTTGAACAAGTTAAAAGCTGAATGAATCAAAAAAATCAACAACTCTTCTTATACTTGCAAGAGAGGTGACATCACAGGATAAGCCGCTGCTCTTACATTTGGAGATGTGGACAGGTAAATACAGAGAATCACAATTTACCAGAACAGAAACCTTTGTAGGAATCAGTGCCAGTGTATGGAAACCTGTACTATAACTGAAAGATCGTTGGAGGTTCGGTGTGGACAAGTCTAAGAGATAAAATCTCCAGAGAACATAGTCATTGGCAGGATCCCACACTTTTGTGAGTTTTACTTCCTGGACCTTGACCGGGTTCTCACAGTGAACATCAGAGAAGAGTCCCCTTATGCTAACAGTAATGGGAACCATTTTGAAATATGCCAGAGCATCCTGTTCGTCTTAACATGGTCTGCTCTCTGGAGAAACTCTTCAACCAGAGCTTAACTTGCTGGAGTTTATCAGAGCCTGATGAACTTGAGAGAAGGAAAACATCTAATTCCAGCCTGCTCTGGTCATCCTGCCCAAACTAAGGGGGAGATAAAAGCTGACAGGGTTTACAGTGTATGGTCCAGAGGCACCAGCTCAATAAAAGACTGGTATCTAATCCTAGGACTGTAGAACACTTCCCCTCGCCCCACAACTCACCACCACATTACTAAAAGCCTGTTTACAGCATTCCTTTATGCACAACATCGTGTGTGCCTATCAACAAAAAACTACAAGATATACTGAAAGGAAGAAAATACAGTTGGAAGAGATAGAGCAAGTATCAGAACCAGACTCAGACATGGCAGAGATGTTGAAATAGGAGACTGGGAGTTTAAAACTATGATTGATTGATATGCTGAGGACTCTAGTGGGTAAAGTAGAGAGCATGGAAGAATACATGAACAAGGTAAAAACAGAGATGGAAATTCTAAGAATCAAAAAGAAATGCTAGACATAAAAAATACTGTGACAAATTAACAATGTCTTGGGATGCTGGCTGGCTCAGTTTGAAGAACATGTAAATTCTTGATGTTGGGGTCATGAATACAAGCCCCACGCTGGGTGTAGAGATTACTAAAAATAAATAAATAAATTAAAAAAAAAAAAGCCTCTACTACAAAGCTGTAATCACCAAGATGGTATGGTATTAGCACAAAAACAGACACATAGACCAATGGAATAGAATAGAGAACCTAGAATTGGACCCACAAATGTATGGCCAGCTAATCTTTGGCAAAACATGAAAGAGCATCCAGTGGAAAAAAGACAGTCTCTTTAGCTAACGGTGCTGGGAGAACTGGACGGCAACATGCAGAAGAATAAAACTAGACCACTTTCTTATACACAGAGATAAACTTAAAATGGATGAAAGACCTGAATGTGAGACAGGAAATCATCAAAATCCTAGAGGAGAAAGCAGGCCACAACCTCTTTGACCTCAGCTGCAGCAATTTCTTACTCAACACATCTCCAAAGGCAAGGGAATTAAAAGCAAAAAGGAACTATTGGGACCTCATCAAGATAAAAGGCTTCTGCACTGCAAAGGAAACAATCAACAAAACTAAAAGGCAACTGACAGAATGGGAAAAGATATTTGTAAATGACATATTGGATAAAAGGCTAGTATCCAAAATCTATAAAGAACTTACCAAACTCAACACCTGAAAAACAAATAATCCAGTGAAGAAATGGGCAGAAGACATGAATAGACACTTTTCCAAAGAAGACATCCAGATGGCCAACCGACACATGAAAAGATGCTCAATGTCCCTCATCATCAGGGAAGTACAAAACCACACTGAGCTGTCACCTCACTCTGGTCAGAGTGGCTAAAATCAACAACTCAGGAAACTACAGATGCTGGTGAGGATGTGGAGAAAGGGGAACCCTCTTGCATTGTTGGTGGGAATACAAACTGGTGCAACTGCTCTGGTAAACAGTGTGGAGGTTCCTCAAAAAACTAAAATTAGAGCTACCGTATGACCCAGCAATAGCACTACTAGGAATTTACCCAAGGAATACAGAAGTGCTGATGCACAGGGGCATGTGTACCCCAGTGTTATAGCAGCATCTTCAACAATAGCCAAATTATGGAAAGAGCCTAAATGTCCATCAACTGACAAATGGATAAAGATGTGGTTTATATATAACAACAGGATACTACTTGGCATTGAGAAAGAATGAAATCTGGCCATTTGTAGCAACGTGGATGGAACTGGAGGGTATCATGCTCAGTGACAGAAGTCAGTCAGAGAAGGACAGATACCGTATGTTTTCACTCATATGTGGATCTTGAGAAACTGAACAGAAGACCATGGGGGAAGGAAGGGGGAAAAATAGTTACAGAGAGGGAGGGAGGCAAACCGTAAGAGACTCTTAAATACAGAGAACAAACTGAGGGTTGAGCCTTCCCGGTTTCCCCAGTGCGGTGTGCGCCAGGCTGCCCCCAGAAACTGCTGGAATCTGGGTCTTGCCTGTGGGAGGCACGGCGTGAGTAGTTTTGTGTAAACGGTTAAATATTCCAGTGGATACCCTGGAAACATTTCTCCCTCCCAGTGGATGTCTTTGGTTTTGTGTTTTTGTTTTTGTTTTTGAAAAAAAGGTAGGTATCTCAAATGTGAAGATGTTAGGATAGTTTTCTTTCAACTTTAAATCAACTACTGCTCACAGTTTTTCTGCCCTTAATACTGTTTTCAAAAACAAGAGACACTGTCCTCTAGGGCATGATTCCCTGCTGTCTCTAAACGTACACCCGTAGGTCCTTTGGGTTTTAAAAGGTTTATTGTTGAACACCTGGGAGAATAGATAGCTTATAACCAAGTCATAGAAAAGTTACAAAGCTCAGGAGGTCTTAAACGGTCATCATCTCTGTTCTCTTTACCTTTAGCCACCGTCCGGAAGAAGCTTTGGACTTTGCATTTTCCTTTCACCTTATTACTGAGAAGACGTTTCATCCTAATTTCTAAAAGGGTGGCTTTTGGCTAAATTTCTCATCCCTAATGCCCTACCTAAATGCCAAGAGACTGTCATTTTTTCCAGTGGTTGTGAAGATGTTTGATTAGACCTTTGTCCTTCTCCCTGGACCATTGGAGAAGCCCCTCTCCTTTTTGTACATTCTAGCTTTGTCATTCCGTTCCCCAGATTTGTATCTTCTAAAGACATTTGCATATTCATAATCCTTTATTGGTTCCACATCAGAAATAAGCCGTGGTTAGATTTTTCCCTCACTCCATACACCAGCAATAATTGTGTATAAATTAGAAATTTAAATATCAGCAAATAACTATATAAGTGCCAACGGAAGTTATATATAAATATATAATCTTGGTAGGAAGAAGGCTGTAAAATACAACAACAATAAGGGAATATATATACGGAGAACAATATTTGCAACATAAGGCTGGCAAAAGGTTAATAGCCTTAATAAAGAAAGTTGTTTTATGTGATGATGTACAAAAGTAACATTCAGTTATATGAACAGTTCTTTGCATTACAGAAAGACGTTATAATTGGCATTTTGTTATTCATATAGATGAACCAATTTTTTGTTATTACTTCTATAGCAAAAACAAATTAGTTACTCACCAGGACTGTGCAGCATAGAACATCAGCAAGAGATCACCAAACTAAAGACTGATTTAGAAAAGAAAAGTATCTTTTATGAAGAAGAATTGTCTAAAAGAGAAGGAATACACGCCAATGAAATTAAAAACCTGAAGAAAGAACTTCATGATTCAGAAGGCCAGCAACTTGCTCTCAACAAGGAAATTTTGATTTTGAAAGACAAATTGGAAAAAAACAGGAGAGAGAGGTAAGCATCGAGTTATCTACCCCTCCCGTCAGTATTTGGTGAATGCCTGCGGTGTGCCAGGGACCGGAGATACGCAGGCAGTACACATATCCCAAAGTCCAGATCAGTCACCCGAGGATGCCAGTGGGTCGGGAAACCAGCAGGATGGTGTAAGTGTGAGCAGAAGGGCAGGTGCAGCCCTCGCAGAGGCACGGGAGGTAACTTTGGTAGGTCTAGGTTTTTTGGACTAAATTCTAGCCAAGACCAAAGAAATAGAAAATATCTAACTGTGGAAGGGAGTCCATTAAGTGCCAAGATGGAGAGGGAAAGGGGAACAGGGCACGTTCCGAAGATGAAGGCTGTTCCCTACGGTGGAGCCACAGATGAGAGGGTGAGAAGCGGGGCCGGAGAGGGAAGTGGAGGCAAGGTCACGAAGGAAGAAGGAATTTGGACTTCGTGCCGAGGCCATTGAAGGCAGGTGACAGGGCGGTACTCGTGGTCCCGTGTGGAGTGGGACGGGCGGGAGCAGATGGCAAGGAGGAACCTGGCAGGGAGAGAGGAGCAGGACCTCAGATGCTGACCGGGCAGGTGGGGGGAAGCGTGTGGGCTCAGAAGGTCCCAGAGAGCCAGAACCTGGGGACATAATGGCCAGGTGTGAGAAAGTGCCAGGATTTTAGGCAGCCGGATGTGTGCTATTGTCATTCTCAACTTCTGTTGGAAGCCAAAGTTTATTTAGTTTGGTACATGCGCTCAGCCAGACTTTTTTAGAACCTGCTGTGGGTAAAGCAGTGTTGCAGGCACTGGGAACGTGGCAGTGGACAGACAGACAAATCTCTGTCCGTATGGAGCTTTCCTTTAGCCAGGTGAAGGGCTGTAAACAAAATAAGTAAAATATAGAATATGTTAGGTAATGATAAATGCCAGGAACAGAACGTAAGGCACAGGATGGGGCCATGAGGCATTAAGGGGGCAATTAAATTGTGTATATAGGCTGGTCTGGAAAAATTGCGATGAGAAGGACTGAAGAAAGTGGGGGCATCTCTGCAGATGTAGAAGAACATTCTATGTGGAGAACAGCCTGTTAAAAAAAATAACGAGAAGGCAATACTGTGGAGACAGTAAAAAGATGAGTGGGTGCCAGGGATTGGGGAAGGGGGGCGGATGTGGTGTCCAGGAGGACCCCAGGGCAGGATGTCCAGGGCAGTCTCTTGGTGTGATGCTACAGTGATGGGTACATGCCGTTACACACGGGTCCAAACCCTAACGTGAGCTGTGGAGTTGGAGTGATAACGACCTGCCACATGTAAGTTCACTAACAGTAACAAATGTTCCACTCTGGTGGGGGATGATGTTGTGGGGGCTGTACCGTGTTTGGGGGCGGGGAGTAGGTGGGAAATCTCTGCTATGGACCTAAAACTTTTCTAAAAAATAAAGTCTATTAAAAAAAATAGTTTAAGGAGGCCAGTGTGGCCGAAGTAGACTTAAGGGGAAAGAATCATAGGAGAGGAGTCTGAGGGGGAGCAGGGGCCAGATCATGTAAGGCTTTATAGCAGGTCACTTCTGGTTGTTTACTCTGAGGAATACTGATGCGGGGAGTACCGCAGGATTTTGAGTGGAAAATTAAGATATTGGGTTGTGTTTTAAAAGGGTTACTCTGACTACCTGGTTAAGAATAGTCTGACTCCGGGGCGCCCGGGTGGCTCAGTCGGTTAGACATCCGACATCAGCTCAGGTCATGATCTCATGGCTCGTGAGTTCAAGCCTCACGTCAGGCTCTGAGCTGTCAGCACAGAGCCTGCTTCAGATCCTCTGTCTCCTTCTATTTCTGCCCCTCTCCTCTCCTCTCCTCTCCTCTCCTCTCTCTCCCTCAAAAATAAACAAACATTAAAAAAAAAAAAAAGTCTGACTTCGATAAGAGGAGAAAAGCCCTGAACTCCTGTAGAAGGCTGTCACAGAAATCCAGGCAAAGGAGGGTGGTGACTTGGCCCAGGGTGGGGGCAGAAGTGGTGGTAAGAAACATTGGAATTCTTGTGCTCCCGAACAGTAAAGATACTGGCTTTTGTTGATGGTTTAGACGTGGGATGAGAAGGGAAGAGGAAGGCTCAAGGATGGTGCTGAGGTTTGGGGCTTTAGCAATTAGGAGGATGTAGTTACCGTTTAGAAAGGAACAGGGCAAGGGAAGCATGTTGGGGATGAGAGTATTACCGGGAGTTCATTTTAAACAAGTTCCGTTTGAGATGTGTATTAGGCACCCACGTGGAGATGTCACACAGGCCGTTGGACAGATCAGCTGGATTTTAAGGCTAGAAATAAAATCCCAGGAGTATTAGATCACTCACATGGTATTTAAAGCAGTGAGACTACTTGAGATCCCTTAGCAGTTGGTATTGATGGCACAAAGGTCCAGCACTGAGCCCTGGCGTGCTCTGATCTTTGGAAGTTGGTTAATGAGGAAGAAACAGCAAAGTGGCCAGCAAGGACGATGGGAAGAAGACCCAACAAATTTGGTGTCCTGGAGACCATGTGATAAAAGCATATCGAGTCTGTCTATACGTTAAACAAGATGAGGTATGAATTAAGTAAGATGAGGCCCAAACAATGATCGTTGAATTTAACATTAGGAAGCTCGTTGGTAACTCTGATAAGAACAATTTCCGTGGAACAGGAGGGGCAAAAACCCCACAGTGGGAACCAAGACTAGGAGGAGAGCGATTGGAACCAGAAATGTGGGACAACAGGGTTTTGAGGCAGTGGCGCGGCAGGTGCCAGTTTCTGTGTGGTGAGAAGCAGCTAGGCGATGAGGAAGGGATACAGCAGACTCAGGGATTCCGGGCGGCACCCATGAGCGAGAAGGCAGAGAATTGGAAAATGAAATGTGATCTAGGGCTTAGGGGAGACTGTTCATTCTGTTCTCTTATGGAAGAGACTTCTGCTCTGTTTCGTGCTGGTGGGAAAAAGCAAGAATAATTTCACAGAAATTTTACTCCGTTTATTTGCGTACACGTTTTTTCTGAAAGGCCTCTTTGTATTTTGTCATGTTTTTGTCATTGTTCGTTGCTTGGAGTTACTTCTGAATCAAGAAAGATCCTTAAACTGACTGGATTTCATATTTTGACTATAGATAATTTTTTAACATGGCATATTTGCTTGCACACAAGCAAAAATGGTTTCTTTTCCCGGAAGTTAGCATTTAAATTACAATTTCATTTACACTCACTAATGTAGTAATGGAAGGGATTTTTAACATCACATTTTTAAAATCAGCCGGTACGTAAGTTCTCGGTTGACTCAGGATCAGTCATAGGAAATTACCCAGAACAGATCCATATTGACTTTCATTTACTCCTAAGATATAAAGCGTTCCTTACAAATTTTTTTTATTAAGTATAAGTTGACACTTATACTCAAGTGTTACATTTCTTTCAGGCGTACAGCACGGCGATTCAGCTTCTCTATCGGTTATGCTGTGTTCCCCACAAGTGTAACTGCCATCTGTCACCTCACAGCAGCGTTCCACTATCACTGTATTCCCTGTGCTGTGCCCTTTATTTCTTTATCTTATTCATTCCATAAGTGGAAGCCTGTACCCCCCACCCAGCTTCCCTCACCCGCTTCCCTCTGGAAGCCATGTTTGTTCTCTGTTTTTATAGGTCTCATTCTGCTTTTCGTTTGTTTGTTTATTCATTTCGTTTTTTAGATGGTACATATGAGTGAAATCATATGGTATTTGTCTTTCTCAGTTTGGCTTCTCTCACTTAACGTGATTCCCTCTAGGTCCACCCGTGTTACCACAAATGGCAAGACCTCGTCCCTTTTTACGGCTGTGTAATATTCCATCCTGTGTGTATACACCACATCTTCTTTATCCATTTGTCCATTGACGCACACTGAACTTGCTTCCATATCTTGGCTTTGTAAATGATGCTGCAGTAAACATAAGGGTGCATATATCTTTTCAAATTAGTGTTTTCATTTTCTGTAGGTAAATAGCCAGCAGTGGAATTCCTGGATCACACGGTGTATCTATTTTTAATTTTTTTGAGGGACCTCCACACTGTTTTCCACAGTGGCTACACCGGTTGCATTCCCACCAACAGTGCCCAAGGATTCCCTTTTTTACACATCCTTGTCAACACTTACTTCTCGTCTCTGATTTTAGCCATTCTGACAGGTGCAAGGTGATAGCTCATTGGGGTTTCGATTTGCACTTCCCTGATGGTGAATGATGTTGAGCATCTTCTCACGTGTCTGTTGACCATCTGGATGTCTTCTTTGGAAAAATGTCTATTCAGGTCCTCTTCTCCTTTGTTTTTTGTTGTTGAATTATGTAAGTTCTTTATATGTTTTGGATATTAACCCCATATCAGACACGTCATTTGGAAATATCTTCTCCCATTTAGTAGGTTGCCTTTTCATGTTGATGATGGTTTCCTTCACTGTGCAAAAGTTTTTTTTTTTTTATTTTGATGTAGCCCCAACAGTTTATTTTTGCTTTCATTTCCCTTTCTTAGGAGACATATCTAGAAAAATGTTGCAGTGGCCAGTCAGTGTCAGAGAAAGTACTGCCTGTGCTCTCTGTTAGTATTTTTGCCAGGTCTCACCTCGATGGTTTTTTTGTGTGTAGGGTGTGAGAAAGTGGCCCAGTTTCATTCTTTTGCATGCAGCTGTCCAGTCTTCCCAGCACCATTTATTGAAGAGACCGTCTTTTCCCCATTGTATATTCTTGCCTCCTTTGTCATAGATTAATTGAGCATGTAAGCTTGGGTTTATTTCTGGGATCTCAGTTCCATTGATTTAGGTGTCTGTTTTTGTGCCAGTAGCAAACTGTTTTAATCACTACAGCTTTGTAGCACAGCTTGAAATCTTGTAGTACCCCCAGACTTTGTTCTTCTTCCTCAAGGTTGCGTTGGCTACTTGGGGTCTTTTGTGGTTCCGTACAAATTTTAGTAGTATTTGTTCGAGTTTTGTGAAAAATGCTGTTGCCATTTTCATAGGGATTGCCCTGAACTATAGATTGTTTTGGCTAGTAGGAACATTTTAGCAATATTAATTCTTCCAATCCATGAACATGGAATATCTTTCCATTTGTGTCATCTTCAGCATCCGTCCTAGTTTTCAGAGTACAAATTAGCATTTGTACAAAATGGTCTTTCACCATCTTGGTTAAGTTTATTCCCAGGTATTTATTTATTCTTGTTGGTATAATTGTAAAAGCAGTTGTTTTCTTAATTTCTGTTTCTCCTACTTTGTTATTAGTGTGTTAGTGAAATACTACCAACTTCTGGGTTTTAATTTTGTATCCTGCAACCTTGCTGAATTTATTTGTTACTACTAGTAGTTTTTTTTTTTTTTTTTAGTGAAGTCTTTAGGGTTTTCTATGTATTGTATCATGTCATCTGCAAACAGTGACAGTTTAACTTCTTCCTCACCAGTATGGGTGCCTCTTACATCTTATCTTTTCTCTTCTCTTCTCTTCTCTTCTCTTCTCTTCTCTTCTCTTCTCTTCTTTTCTTTTCTTTTTTCTTTTCCATGGTGTGTGTGTGTGTGTGTGTGTGTGTGTGTGTGTGTGTGTGTTGGATTCCTGTGGCTAGGACTTCCAGTATTATTTATGCTGAATCAAAATAGTGAGAATGAACATCCTTGTCTTGTTCCTGACCTTAGGGGAAAAGCTCTCAATTTTTCACCATTGCATTTGATGTTATTTGTGGGTTTTTCATATATGGCATTTATTATGTTGAGATATATTCCCTCTAAACCTGCTTTGCTGAAAGTTTTTAGCATGAATGGGTAGTTGAATTTTTTCAAATGCCTTTTCTGCGTCCTTTAAGATAATCATATAATTTTTATCCTTCATTTTGTTGATGTGGTATATAATGTTGACTGATTTGTGAATATGGAACCACCCTTATATTCCAGAATAAGTCCCACTTGATCATGGTGAATGATCCTTTTAATGTATTGTTGACTGCAGTTTGCTGATATTTTGTTGAACATTTTTGCATCTGTTTACCAGGGATATTGGCCTGTGGTTTTCTTCTTTCTTTCTTTCTTTCTTTCTTTCTTTCTTTCTTTCTTTCTTTCTTTCTTTCTTTCTTTCTTTCTTCCTTTCTCTTTCTTTTTCTTTTCTTTTCTTTTCTTTTCTTTTCTTTTCTTTTCTTTTCCTTTCCTTTTCCTTTTCCTTTTCCTTTTCCTTATCCTTTTCCTTATCCTTTTCCTTATCCTTTTCCTTATCCTTTTCCTTATCCTTATCCTTATCCTTATCCTTATCCTTATCCTTTTCTTTTTGGTGGGATCTTTGTCTGGTTTTGGTAATGGGGTAATGCTGGCCTCATAGAATGAATTTGAAAGTTTTCTGTCCTCTTCTGTTTATTGGAATAGTTTGAGGAGAACAGGTATTAACTCTTCTTTAAATGTCTGGTGGAATTCACATATTAATCCATCTGGTCCTGGATTTTTATTTTTTGGTAGTGTTTTGATTATTGATTCAATATTGTTACTAGTAATTGGTCTATTCAGATTTTTTGTGTCTTCCTGATATAGTTTAGAAGATTGTGTATTTCTAGGAATTAATCCATTTCTGCTAGTTTGTCCAATTTGTTGGCATGTAATTTTTCATAGAATTCTCTTGATTCTTTGTATTTCTGTAGTGTCAGTTTTTCTCTTGTTTCTGATTTAATGTATTTGGGTCTTTTTATTGATGAGTCTGGGTAAGCGTTTATCAATTTTGTTGTATTTTTTCAAAGAACCAGTTTTTGGTTTCATTGTTGTCTTTTTCTGTTTTTTTTTTTTTAATCTCTATTTCATTTATTTCTTTTTTTATTAATTTTTTTTAATGTTTATTTATTTTTGAGAGAGAGAGAGAGACAGAGCACAAGCAGAAGAGGGGCAGAGAGAGAGGGAGACACAGAATCCGAAGCAGGCTCCGGGCTCCGAGCTGTCAGCACAGAGCCCGACACAGGGCTCGAACCCACGAGCTGTGAGATCATGACCTGGGTCAAAGTCGGACACTTAACCCACTGAGCCCCCCAGGCGCCCCTCTGTGTCATTTATTTCTCCTCTGATCTTCTTGATTTCCCTCCTTCTACCCACTTTGGGTTTCATTTGTCTTTTTTTCTAATTGAGGTAAAAAGTTAGATTATTTACTTGAGCTTCTTGTTTCTTCAGTTAGCCTTTACTACTGGATAGCTCCCTCTTAGAACTGCTTGTGCTGTCTCCCAAAGATTTTGGACCACTGCGTTTTCGTTGTCCTTTGTCTCCATGTATTTTTTGATGAATTTATTTCTTTTTTATTTACTCATAGACCCGTTGGTTGTTTAGAATAGGCCTCTTTGGGGCACCTGGGTGCCCTCCGTGCCCAGCATGGAGTCTGCTTAAAATTCTGTCTCTCCCTCTGCCTCTCTCCCCTTCACACACACTTGTGCTTGCACTCTCTCTAAACAACAACAAAAAATAGATGAATAGATAGATCTTCATGTTTGAACACTGACTCCCCTTTCTCTCTTTGTGGTTCGTACAAAGTCTGTTAGAACTCTTTTTGCCTCTAAGGGTGAATCGCTTGTGCCCCTCAGAACTATCACTTTAAATAAGTTGTATGGGAGTGCCTGGGTGGGTAAGCGTCCGACTTCGGCTCAGGTCACGATCTCGCGGTCCGTGAGTTCGAGCCCCGCGTCGGGCTCCGTGCTGACGGCTCGGAGCCTGGAGCCTGCTTCGGGTTCTGGGTCTCCCTCTCTGTCTTCCCCTCCCCCACCCACGCTGTCTGTCTGTCTGTCTGTCTCTCTCTCTCTCTTTCTCTCTCAAAAATAATAAATAAACATAAATAAATAAGTTTTACAATATTAAATTTTTTGTGTGTGCATGCATATGTGTGTATGTAGGTAGGTACGTACTTAAGGAAGAAGGAAGGGCTGAGAGGAAGGGCTGAATATATTGAGAGGACTGTTGGAAATGTCACTGAGGGTTTGCTAGCACTCTTGAGCTGAGAAGGAATCATGTGGTGCCCACGTGTCCCCCTCTTTCCCTGACCTCCACCTTTGCCCATACTTTGTGGTCTGTGTGCAGCCACATAACGTGAGCACAGTCATGAAGGCTCCAGATCGCAGATGACTTCCTCAGAGTTTCAAATGAAAAACAAAGTAGATGTCGGGCAGACAGATCTATTAATTAAAAGGAAATGATTGTAACTTTTAATTTTAAGGGGGAGGATTGGGACTCGGCACCTTCAAGATGGTGCGACTTTTCAGAGTAAAATGTGGAACAGCAGCCAGTCTGGGAAGTCGTTTCACCTCTGACTCAATTCCTTTTTTTCCTCTTCTGTTTTGAATTGTGTTAGTCAAAGTGAAAGGGAAGAATTTGAAAACGAGTTCAAACAACAGTACGAAAGAGAAAAAGTGTTGTTAACTGAAGAAAATAAGAAACTGACAAGTGAACTTGATAAGGTGAGTGCTACAATCTCCCCTCCTTGAGCAGGTTCCGGACGTCCAGCACGGTGACAGAAATTGTAGCCTACTCTTATACTCGGCACAACTCAGACTCAGTACCCCTCCTTATACACAAGGATTACTTGTGGGGTGCAGGCGGGGCTTCCTTCCACCCGTCCGTGCGGGGGTTCTGGATACGGCTTTGCTTATCCCCTCTTCTTCTTCATCCCTCTTATTTTTTGAGCCTCTTTTCTTTCTTTCACTTTCCATCTGTTCTCTTTTTACTCTTTCCTCTCATATTTGTCCCTTAACTCTGTCATGGCTGCCGAAGTTAAGCTGGCCCTTGGCAAGAACAGGAACAATTAGGCCAAACTGGGGCAGGTTTGACAACCATGATTTCATGTTCATGGTGGAGAACTACCTGTAGCTAGAAATAATATCGTTGGTGGGTAGGAATCCAGAGAAACCTACTCTGCCTGTGGGCGCCCGGGGGCTCAGGCGGTGAAGCATCTGACTCTTGGCTTCGGCTCAGGTCATGATCTCACAGTTTGTGGTCTTGAGCCCCGCACCGGGCTCTGTGCTGACAGCGTGCAGACTGCTTGGGATTCTCTGTCTCCCTGTCTCTCTCTCTGCCCCTCCCCTGCTCACTCTCTCAATCTCTCTCTCTCTCTCTCTCTCTCTCTCTCTCTCTCTCTCTAAAATAAGTAAATAAACATTGAAAGAAAGAAAGAAAAGAAAAGAGAAAAGAAGCGAAGCTCCACCTAAATTCTGTAGCTCAAGTAAAGAACAGAACCATAGATTAAACTTAGACTCAGCCAGATTTATGAACGAAATTTCAAATACATAAAGGGAATGTTTTTCCATTTAGTAGCTCAGATTTTTTGAACTGCCATCCTTTTGCATTTCTTTTGTCAGTTCCTAACAAACAGTTGTAAAAATCCTGATATTATCCACATGTTTTAGTAATCATATTTACATTTAAATGAGAACGTTTGGGTAATTGTATTTTATAGTGATTTCTAGGATTTTCCTCCCGTAAAAATATTTTGTTCAACTATTAATTATTCCAGTAACTAATAATGACCATGACTGAAAGAGTCATGAATTGAAAGCCCATGACTAAATAGTCATAAAAGAGAGGCTCTTTGTTCTGTTTTCCATTGCGTTCTGTATCTTTCACTACTTGCCCCATGACTGTTTGGTTTTTTAAACATTTAAAAATGACCTTGCTTGTTCGGTTGAAAACTACTTGAGAAAGAATGTACACAAACTCTGTGGGAAGTGGCCCAAAGGTAGTATGAGTGTTTTGTTCAGAGTACAGAGAGCATGTGAAAGTTACCATGTGACTTTTCGTTATTTCCATTTAAATAAAACTAATAACATTTGAATTTTATCCCCATAAAGTTTAAGTCACATAATTGTTTTTTTCATGTGTTGACTAATAACGACTGTAAAATAAAACACTATTTCTGTCTATAAGACAGAATTTAAGATTCTCTTAAGAGTTACCTTGAGGTAAGAAATGTAATTAAACTCTAGAAGGCCTCTTCATGTAGTTTCTAGTAGAAAATGTATACAGTTCAAGAAAAGTTATATTGAGAAACAATCAAATTGAATGTAGATCAAATCTTGTATTCACTCCTTGGTTTTTTTCATCACTAACCATAAAGTTCTGTTGAGTTTACGAGAAGCACATATTTCATTTTTAAGCAATACTCTTTGGATTTTGATGAGATGTGAAGAATAAAAATAAAAGCTTGTCCCCGAAGCTTGTAAAAATAGAATGTTACCTTTTCTTACTAACATGAAAGCTCTGATGAAGGATAGGAGTAGAACTCTGAGGGCAAATTTTTTTTTTTTTTTTAACGTTTTTATTTATTTTTGAGACAGAGAGAGACAGAGCATGAACGGGGGAGGGTCAGAGAGAGAGGGAGACACAGAATCGGAAACAGGCTCCGGGCTCCGAGCCGTCAGCACAGGGGCCCGACGCGGGGCTCGAACTCACGGACCGCGAGATCGTGACCTGAGCCGAAGTCGGCGCTCAACCGACTGAGCCACCCAGGCGCCCCTGAGGGCAAATATTTAATGACAGATGATAACAAGGAAATATTCATTCCTGGAGCAGTAGAGACAGACCTGGGTTCTGCTACCATTTAAGCCCCTTCCCAATTTTTGCTGTTTTTATTCAGCCTTTGCTTTCTTCCTCCTTAACTGTCGGTTCACCTACCTGAGCACTGTTTCTTCTGTTTGTTCATTTTCTAGTTTGGTTTGAACTGTATATTTTTGCCAGGAGGAGTAACTAGGGTACTTTTGCCGTTGTTGTTCCAGCCCTTCCATCTGGAACCCAGTGAAGGGATTCAAACAGAACTTCTGGTATAGAAGCCAGAAGGCAACTCTTAGGTTAACTTTCAAACTTACATAATTAATCTCATGAAGAGATTCTCACATGCACAGTCTTAAACTCTAAAAATTAAAATTTTAAAGGAAATCAAAAGAAAGTGTGTTGATATTTTCAGAAGTCTGCTAAATTTATCACAGGGGCGCCTTGGTGGCTCAGTCGGTTAAGTCTCTGACTTTGGCTCAGGTCATGATCTCTCAGTTCATGAATTCGAGCCCCACATCGGGCTCAGTGCCAACAGCTCGGAGCCTGGAGCCTGCTTTGAATTTTGTGTCTCCCTCTCTCTCTGCCCCTCCCCTGCTCGACCTCTCTCTCTCTCTCTCTCTCCCCCAAAAAAATAAACATAAAAAAAATTTTCTTTTAAAGATAATTTATGGCAAATAAAATTAGCCATATATGTTAGGAAGTGAAAGTAAATGATTTTCCAGTCAGGAAAAATATTATTTTTGTCTTGGTTTTAAATCACACTCTTTTACAAAAAAGCAGAATTATAAAAAACGTGGAATATATTTAACATAAAAGTTAACCCATGATCTCATCACCACAAAACAACTATGGTAATTTTATATGTTCCTTTCCAGATTTTGTTTATATACATATACTATTACGTAAGTGCAGTCATATATACATTCCATTTTCTAATCTGCCTTTTCACTTAAAATGTCCTGAGCATGTTTCCATATTCTTATGTAGTCTTATAATTACCATAAGCCAAATATGTCAATGTACAAATAGCAAAACCTTCTCATTTCCAAAGAAGCAAAATGAACAAACCCTTAGGTAGAATGTACTAATGAGTTACTTTATATTTACTCAGAATTTACTTCTGAGTTACTTTATATAAATCATTTTATCCTCACAAAAGCTCTGTGAGGTGTACCCAATTATTCTTGCCATTTTATAGATGAGGAAACTGAGGCAGAGGGAATGAAGCTCCTTTCCTAATCAGAGAACCAGGAAGTGGCCAAACGGAATTTGGACACAGGCAGTCTGGCTCCAGAGTCCATGCTTTTATTCAGTCGTAATGAAAATATTAGCATTTCTCTGAGTAATACTAAACAAATCTACTTAAAACCACTTGTAGGTGTTGTAACATAGCCGTGCAAAATCTGCATTTCCTCTCCTTCCTGCAAACATCTAGTTGACGTCACTCACAAATTAGTTGGAAGGGCTGTCAAAAAAGGTGTGTTGTAGGAGTGAATTAGCGAAGACGTTGCATCTGCCAGAAGAAACTTCAGAAACAGCTGGTAGACTTCTGGCTAGGCTAACATGAAGAGATTGATGAATCCTCTCAAGAAAAGAAACATTTCAAGGTGGACACGATTGTCAAAAACAATGATTTCGGAGCTCTGGGAAGTAAGGGGAGGAAGACCGCTCTGAAACATTGCTGAGATAAGTGAAGGAATGTCTGAACGAGCGGAGAGATGGGCCCCCGTTAATGGGCGAAAGACACATTTGCAGAAGACACATACTCGAAATGGGGAAGGAACTCTTAACACTCATTAATAAGAAATAAATACAAACAACCCATTGAAAAAAATGGAGAAAGTTTTTGAACAGACATTTCATGAAAGACCTATGAATGGCAGATCAGCTCGTGCAAAGATGTTCATTGTGGTCAGGAAAACGCCAGTTAAAACCACGGTCACGTGCAGCTGTACACCCTCAAGAATGGACAGAATCCATAAGAAGGACCATACCCGCTGTTGGCAAGGACGTGGGGGAACTGAAAATCCCATGCTGCTTGCAGGCGTGGAAGGTGGGAGAGCCACTTTAGAAACAGTTTCAAAAGTTCTCAGAAAGTTAAGCTTACACTTACCACGTGACCCAGAAATTTTCCTACTTACTTATTTAAGAGAATTAAAAACAGAGCCCTTTTCAAGACTTGTATGTGAATGTGCATAGCACCATTCTTCCCAAAAGCAAACCACTGGGAACAATACACATGCCCACCAACTAATGAACAGGCAAATAAGGTTTCCTATTATCCATATGATAGTCTACTACTCAGCTGTAGAAAGGAATGGATTTCTGATACGTGCAACACTGTGGTTGAACCTCAATAATATGATGAGGTATTGAATTGCTAAGAAAAGCAAAACCAGAGAAGCAGAAAACAGATCCGTGATGCCTGGAACTCAGGGTGGGAGGCAGGATTGACTGCAAACCAGCACTGGAGAAATTTCTCGTACCAGAAGTGTTCCAAAACAGGATTGTGGTGGTTGTTGCACGACTGCTTAAATTTATTAAAAATCTTTGAACCATACACTTATAACGGATGAGTTTTATTACAGGTAAATTATACCTCAGTAAATCTGTAAAAAGAAGAGAGCCGGTAAAGTACGTTTTCAGACGTAAGTGGCACCCCTTGAGGTACGGAACTTAAATCCCTTCTTAATAGGCAGCTGAGGGTGTACGTGGGCCTTGATAGCTTCTCTGGACCCCATTTCATTCTGAGAAGACCATGAGGTTGGGCGTAGGGTTAAACAGGGAATTACAGCTGTGTTCCTTTGGTAGAGTGGAAGAAATGAAACCGCATTGGGTTGTGTCTTAAGTGTCTCTCTCTCACAGAAGGATAGGCCAAAACACATGCGAGAAAAACCCTGGGTCATTAGGAGAATTGCTGATACATTTAGATGGAGGAGTTGGCATGTGTGGCCTGTAGGCAAATCCGGCTCTCAGACTGTTTCTTTATGACCCATGAACTAAGAAGAGTTTTTACACTTATAAGTAGGTTTTTCTAAGAAGAACAAGATGTGATGGAGACCACATGTGGCCCACAAAGCCAAAAATACATACTATCTAATGCTTTACTGGAAAGCTTGCAGATCCCTGACTTAGAACATGGTTTTAGCCTGTATTAGAAACTGAACCTAACATACACATGCATACACACACACACACACACACACACACACACACACACACGTATGTGTAAAGATACTACTTATTGTAAGGAATTTGCTTACCTGATTATGGAGGCTGACAATCCCAAGACCTGCAGTTTGCAGCCCGGAGACCCAGGGGAGCCTACAGTGTAGTTTCCGTCTGAGTCCAAAGGGCTTGAGACCCCGGGAGGAGCTGCTGTTTCAGTAAGAGTCCAAAGGCAGGAAAAACCAACATCCCAGCTTGAAGGCATTGAGACAGGAGGAGATTTGACTCACTAGGGTCAATCTTTTTGTTCTTCTTGCCTTTAGCTGATCGGATGGGCCCACTGTGTTAGGGAGGGCAATCTGCTTTATTCAGTTTACTGATTCAAGTGTTAATCTCATCCAGAGGCACTGTCACAGACACGCCCTGATCACGTATGGGTACCTTGTGTGGCCCAATCAAGTTAGCACATACAGTTAACCATCACCAGGCCCCTCATCTCCACAGACCTGTAAATAGCTCTTCTAGGAAAAATTCATCTCCTTCAAGTTGAGTAATCGAAAGGAAATGAACACAGTATCTCTCTAAAACATACCAAAAAGCAAGAAAGGAATACTAACTAATGCATCTTGAGACCATTTATCAGAGAAAATGTAACCATGAGATAAAAACTGAATGCAAATATTTTATCATAAATTTTGAAAAATGTATTAAAGCAGGAACTTTTGCTTCTGATAGGACAGATTAACTTGCATCATACCCACCACCTCCGCAAGAGCTGGATTTATTCTTTACTTGTTTTAATTTCCCACTGTATTTATCTGCAGCAAGGCATTGGAGAGTGAAGAGGGCAGCCTTCTTTACTGACCAAGATCCCATAGCGGAGCAGTGCAGGGCGTTGAGCCCAGCACTCGGTGCTGCTTTTCCTTGAAGCATTTGCTGATAGGAAAGCAGTAGCTGAGGAGCCAGGAAGCTGAGCACAGTATTCCACAGTCTCACGGGTTTGGAGAGAGAAATACAAGCTTTCCGTTGGACTCATTGAAAGGCTACATTTTAGGAGTAAGAGTGAACTGGAAAGAGATGAGCACTCTCAATGACTGAAAACCAGCCTGCAGTACCTGACCTATCTTGGGTCTAAGGAGGGGGATATTATACCGAGCCTCAAATTACCTCTAAAATTTTCATATAAAATGTGTGGCATGCATTAAACAATTACCATGCATACTAGGAGATACAACTGCATCACTGAAAACCAAGAGTAAAAATATAATCGCAAAAACAAAATAAGGAAAGAAAAAATGAAAAAAAAAAAAAAACTAGACAGTCCGTATAAATAAACCCACAGAGATTCCCGTGAGAATTTTCATAAATGAAAATTTAAAATAACTGTATGATAGAAAATAGGAAACGTGATGAATTTCAGCAGACAACTGGAATGTATACAAGAGAGTCAAGTAGCACCTCTAGAAGTAAAAACTAAAATAACCGAAATGCCCAATAGAAGATTTTAACAGCAGATTGGAAAGAGCCAAAGAAAAGAGTGGATAAGTAAAAAAAAAAAAAAAAAATTCAGACTAAAGTATGGGTAGAGATTAGAGAGGATGGAAATACCTAAAAGAGGACAAAAACCTAGGGGACATGGTATAAAGAACTGACGTACAAATATTTGCTTTCCCAGATGGAAAGGACAGAGAGACTGGCAAAAACAGTATGTGAAGAGTACGTGGCCCATAATTTTCCGAACCTTATGAGAAACATTTACATACAAATTCAGGAAATGCCACAAACGCTAAACGTGATAAATAGAAACTAAAACCCACTTAGAGACATCAGAGAAAATTGGCTAAAAACTTGGAGCTAAAGAAAATCCTAAAAGCAGAGTAGAAAGTCACATTATATTCAAACGAGTAAAAGTTAAACCAAAAGCTGACTTCCCAACAGAAAAAAATGAAATCAAACAGGAATAAAAACAGGAAATAAAAAGGTATGACATTTTCAAAGTGCTGGAGGATGATTATTGCCAACTTAGAATGTTCTATACATCAAAAAAAAAAAAATCTTTCAAAAATGAAAGCAGAGGGGCGCCTGGGTGGCGCAGTCGGTTAAGCGTCCGACTTCAGCCAGGTCACGATCTCGCGGTCTGTGAGTTCGAGCCCCGCGTCAGGCTCTGGGCTGATGGCTCGGAGCCTGGAGCCTGTTTCCGATTCTGTGTCTCCCTCTCTCTCTGCCCCTCCCCCGTTCATGCTCTGTCTCTCTCTGTCCCAAAAAAAAAAAAAACGTTGAAAAAAAAAATGAAAGCAGAAATTGAGACTACAAAACTCTGCAAGACCAACAACCTACTTTTTTCAACAAATAAATTACAAGAAAAGTAAAAGTTCTGGAGGGGAACTGCTGTAGACTGGAATGTTTACGTCCCTCCAAAATTCCCATGTTGAAACGTAACCTCTCATACGATAGTATGAGGAGGTGCTGCCTGTGGGTCGTGGTTAGTGCCTAGGGTGGAACCCTCATGATGGGATTATTATCCCTATGAAAGCGGCCCCGGAGACCCCTCTCAGGCCTCCCACCTCATAAAGAGGCTGTTCCTCTGTGAACCCAGGACCCTGAATCTGCTGGCACTTTGATCCTGGACTCTCCAGCCTCTGGACTGTGAGAAATAAATGTCTCCCACTTAAACCACCCGGTCCCTGGTATAAATAAAAGAGACTTAAAGGACATAGGGAACATAAATCTGTGTTTACTTGTTGGCAACATGGTTCAATTTAATAAACTGTTAACGTGTTTTGATCTTTTGAGGTAACTGGAAATTTGAAGTGACTACCTATGTGACGATAATAAGGAAACATTAAATTTAATAACACTGTGCTTATATTTTGAAAGAGAGGGCCGTATTTGCAAGAGATATACACAGAAATATATATGGGTAAAATTATAGATGTCTGGTATTTGCTGCAGAATAATACAGGAGGAGGGAGGAAGAAGACAGGATACAAATAAAATGGCATCGGGAGTGCCTGGGTGGCTCAGTCGGTTAAGCCTCCGACTTCAGCTCAGGTCATGATCTCATGGTCTATGAGTTCGAGCCCCGCGTCGGGCCCTGTGCTGACAGCTCAGAGCCTGGAGCCTGTTTCAGATTCTGTGTCTCCCTCTCTCTCTGACCCTCCCCCATTCATGCTCTGTCTCTCTCTGTCTCAAAAATAAATTTAAAAAATGTTTAAAAAATAAAATGGCATCAAGGTGATAATTGTTGATGTTGGGTGTGGGCTCATGGGAATTAACTTACACTGTCTCATTTTTACATATGCTTGAAGTTCTTTATAAGATTCTATTTTTTAAAAAGGATGACATAGAGATTTTCAGATCAAGAAAAAAACCAAGAGATATTGTTATCAGTGGAATCTGGGGAGTTTTCAGGCAACTGGAGGTTTGCAGAGGGAAGCAGTTTAGCACAAGGAGTAGGGGAAAAGCAAAAGCAGGAAGAGAAAATATTTGATGTTTCCAAATTCAGTGACCAGAAGAGTGCCTAATAAGAAATCAGGAAGACCATCAGTGTTTAGCGGAATATGGTGAGTTATCAAATTTAGCAAGAGGCGTCTGGGCACCTTACATTCCTGTTCGTAAAAGTCACACGTGTCTTAAAACTGCCTTTCAGCTCACCACCTTGTATGAGAACTTAAGTATACGCAACCAGCAGTTAGAAGAGGAGGTAAAAGACCTGGCAGACAAGAAAGAATCGGTTGCACATTGGGAAGCTCAAATCACGGAAATCATTCAGTGGTGAGTACTCGTTTCAGTGTGTTTTTGTGGGTGATTTTAGACATACGGCCAAGTTGGTGTGAATTCCACAAGGCTACTAACATGGGTATTTTTTTCCCCCTTATTTTATCGCTTTGACAAATAACTTTCCCTGAGAAGCATAATTTTATTACTGACCTGTTATTTATTACCGATCCGTATTCTTGTATATTTTCAACTGTTCCTCTTTTCCCCAATGCAACAAGTAGCCCGTGTCCGCCTTCCACAGCTTCATTGAAAACTGGTGTTTCTAAGAAAAGAAAAGAAAAGAAAAGGTTATTCTAAGACAGTTGGTCCTTAAAAAAAACTGAAGAAACTCATTCACTAGCTATAAGAATTCCTTTGTAAGACCAAAATTGCTGTTTGCGATTATTTTAAGAAACAGACAGCCCGGAGAAGAATTTCGAGCCTGAAGATGTGCCATCACTTTCTTTCGTATACCACAGACTGATTCACACATGGCACCGTAAAAACCTTAAATGGTCACAGTTTCATATTATCAACTATTCTTTAAGCTCTTAGGATTTAATTTGGAATAATCACCTTAGTAACTTTCACATTATTTCATTAAGCGATTCTGGCATTTGTAAAAGTGTGTATATTTTTATAAAACATGAAGAAAGTTGAATCCAATAGGGACTTTATTTTGTAATGAAAATAGGTGTCTTCACTTTTTATATTTACTTTTCAACCTTTTGGTTCTTTCTGGCACATCATGGGTGCTTAATTTGCATGAAAACAACTAGTTTCTTTATGTATCTATAGACCAGTCATTTGGTGGGAATTTTAGTTTCTCATACTCTTATTTTGGTTCTTCAAGCATCATTTTCCATTTTCCTACCTTACGGCAGATTCATACCCTCCATCTTAAATAAAATCAGAAGTGAGTAAACACTGCAAGAGATCTTACCCACATGACTCAAGTATTTTGATAAAGGCCTAACTACAGAACTCTTGTGTTCACTCACCTTTGGCTTATGAACGTGACCGTTAAATGCATGTCTAAACGAAAATGCCCAAATTGTGGAAATGTGGTTGTGTTCCAAACAGTTAATGATTCATTAATGGTTAATTTGTGTCCTTGTCATCAAGTCTACATTTCTAAAGCAAAATCATTGTAATTTTTAGCCAAGCTTGTAATATCAAAAATTACGGGGCCACCTGGGTGTCTCGGTTGGTTAAACATCTGACTCTTGGTTTGGGCTCAGGCCATGATCTCACAGTTTGTGGGTTTGAACCCTGCATCAGGCTCTGTGCTGATATTATGGAGCCTGCTCGGGGTTCTCTCCCTCCCCGCCACCCCTTCCCCTCTTATGCACGCACATGCTCTTTCTCAAAATAAATAAACTTAAAAAAATAATGTCGGGGCGCCTGGTGGCTCAGCCGGTTAAGCGCCGACTTCGACTCAAGTCAAGATCTCACCGTTCAGGGGTTTGAGCCCTGCATTGGGCTCTGTGCTGACAGCTCAGAGCCTGGAGCCTGCTTCGAATTCTGTGTCTCCCTCTCTGCCCCTCCTGTGCTCACACTCTGTCTCTCTCTCTCAAAAATAAACATTAAAAAATTAAAAAAAATAATATCAAAAATTATGACTCTTAACTACTTGGAACTGGTGGTGGCAAAACAAACAAAAACACTATGACTCTTCATTTGTAACTACATTATTTTGTAATCACACTTATAATTAAGCTGTTGCTGAAAATGACTTTACAGAAAACAAAGATGATCTGGCCAAAGCCAGAGTTCCTAGACAACTAATTTTTTCTAGTGACAGGCATGATGGGTTTAGATGGAATGAGAAGTAAGGAAATAAGCTTTAAAGGTAAACTCTGGAAAGGGTTAGTAGAAAGGAAGAAGGTGAAAGTTTTCACATGATACCACAAAACCATCATTTTAGACTTTTCACATTCAAGTGAAATGTGCACAAGAAATCAGGAATGCAAGCAAGTCACTTTACATAAAAGCTGTTGTTTAGAAATGGGCTAAAATATTAGATAGCTAATTATTAAATACGTAATAGGGTAAAAGTAAAAGACGTAGTCCATGTTCTCAGACTTCTCACCTTCTTGGAAGTAAATCTGGGACATTCTGTTCATGCTTAAAAAGTAAAGAGTCTCAGGCTGTTTTGAGTTTTTCAGTCTGTACGTTAAAAAATGAAGTGATGCTAGGGGCGTCTGTGTGGCTCAGTCGGTTGAGCGTCCAACTTCGGCTCGGGTCATGATCTCACAGTCCGTGGGTTCCAGCCCCGCATCGGGCTCTGTGCTGACAGCTCAGAGCCAGAGAGCCTGCTTCACATTCTGTGTCTCCCTCCCTCTGCCCCTTCCCTGCTCATGCTCTGTCTCTCTCTGTCTCTCAAAAATGAATAAACGTTAAAAAAACAATTTTTTTTTTAAATGAAGTGATGCTAGAAATAGGAAGATGACAGTGGAGTAGGAGGACCCTAGGCTCAGCTCATCCCCGTGAATACAACTAGATAACTATCAAATCTGACTAAATACCCCAGAAATTCACCTGAAAACTGACAGAACAGACTCCACAGTTAAAGAGAGAGAAGAGGTCACATTGAAGAAGGTAGGAAGTGCAGAGACCTGGTCTAGGGGAGAAACGAATCCTGACTGCTGCCGAAGGGAGGGAGCCATGGTCATGGAGAAGGGTGAGAGAGAGAGAGGAGCACACAAGGGAACTCATAAGGAGAACATCTCCCCACAGCCATTGGCTTGGGAAACAAGAGGGACTAAATTTTGTGAGTTCTTGGAACCAGCAGAGCTTGAAGACTGGAGTTTTAAAGGTCAGTGGGAAATAGAGCCTGGAGGGCACTGCGCTGCTCTTGGAGAGAAGGCAGGCCAACAGCCTGGAGATAGATGACATGGAAACAGTGATCTGAAGAGCCCCTAGGGCACACAGTGGGGAGGTTATTTGCTCTTCTTGGAGTGTAGCCCAGAGAGACCCCATTCATGGAGAGACCTCTCCGAGAACAAGAGTAGCTGGCTGGCACCATCTCTCCCCAGCCCCTCAGCATAAACACAGAGCCACCTGTGGGAAGATACCGGCCGCCTAACCTGCGTACGCCAAGCCCCACCCCCATGTGCTCTGGTGGGACTGCCCTTCTCGATCATGCTTACCTTAGCCGCATTGTGGCAGCCCCTTTGTGCCAGAGGGTAGCACAAACCCTTGCCCATACCACGTCTCCCAACCAGAGAGTTTTGCAAGGCCTCAGTTCCAGTGGAGGTCCCATTTCACAAGCAGATCAAAGCAAAATTGGCTAAAACTCACCACATTTAGGCCAGGGACTAAACTCTGCCCATAGCAGGCAAGGAGAGCCTCTGCAGACAACTGGCCTCAAGGACAGAGCAACCGGAACAGAGCAGCAGAGCACACACAGCACACACTGGGGACACTCCCTGAAGTGCCAGGCCTTGGGCACTATATGACCTCTTCTTCATGAAGCCATTACTCTCAAGAGCGGGAGAGATAACTGGCTTTTCTTTTTTCTTTTTTAATTTAAGTTTTTTTTAATGTTTATTTATTTTTGATAGAGTGCAGGCGAGCAGGGAAGGGGCAGAGAGAGAGGGAGACACAGAATCCAAAGCAGGTTCCAGGCCCTGAGCTGTCAGCACAGAGCCCGACGCAGGGCTCAAACCCAAACAGCGAGATCATGACCTGAGCTGAAGTCAGACACTTAACCGACGGAGCCACCCAGGCGCCCCCTAACTGGCTTTTCTAGCACACAGAAGCAGACGGAGATTTAGACAAAATGAGAAGACCAGGGATTTGTCCCAAATGAAAGAACAAGATAAGGCCGTGACCAGAGATCTAAGCAAAATAGATGTAAATAACATGTCTGATGGAGAATTAGAGTAGCAATCATAAAGATAGTCACTGGACTTGAGAAAAGAATGGAGGACATCAGTAGCACCCTTACCACAGAGATAAAAGAGTTAAAGAATCAGAGATGAAGAGTGTAAGAAACAAGATTAGAAACACACTTGATGCAGTGAACAGCAGGCTGGAAGAAGCAGGAGAATTAATGAATGACGAAGGCATAGTAATTGAAAGCAGTTCAAATATGCAAAATGAGAGCGGACTTAGGCAACTCAGTGACTCCGTTAAATGTAATAACTTTGGTATTATAGGAGTTCTAGTAGACAGAGAGAGAAGGAAGGAAGGGAACAAACATCCAGATCCAGGAGGTACGGAGAACTCTTCATCAAAATCAACAAAAGCGTGCCTACATCAAGACATATTGTGATTAAATTTCCAAAATACAGAGTTAAAGAAAAAAATCTTAAAAGCAGCAAGACAAAATAAGTCAGTAATGTACAAAGGAAAACCCATAAGGCTAGCAGGAGATTTTGCAACAGAAACCTGGCAAGCCTGAAGGGAATGTTATGATATACTCAGCGTGCTGAATGGGAAAAATATGCAGCCAAGAATACTCTGTCCAGCAATGATGTCATTCAGAATAGAAGGAGAGATAAAGAGTTCCCTGGACACACAAAAACTAAAGGAATTCATGACCATTAAAGCAGCTCTACAAGAAATATTTAAGGGAACTCTGAGTGGAAAGGAGATACCAAAAGTGATAGTATAAAGGTAGGAAATATAAATGCAGTAAAAATGAATGTTTCTGTAAAAAATCAGTCCAGGAACTCACAAAAGAGGGTATAAAATATGACACCATATACCTAAAACGTGGGGAGGAGAGAAGAAAAGAATGGGTTCAAACTTAAACGACCATGAACTTAATATAGACTGCTGTATGCAGATGTTGTATACAAACCTAATGGTATAACGATCTATCAAAAGCCAGCAATAAACATGCAAAAAATGAAGGCAAAGAAATTCAAAGATATCAGTTAAAATCAGACCGTGAAAGAGAAAGACGATAAAGGTTCAGAGAAAATCTTCAGAAACAACCACAAAACATGTAATAAAATGGCAATAAATACATATCTATCAATAATTACTTTCTAAATAGACTGCTCTAATCAAAAGACTTAGGGTGTCAGAATGGATAACCCATCTATGCACTGCCTACAAGAGATTCTCATTTTAGACCAAAAGACACCTGCATATTGAAAGTGAGAGGATGGAGAAACATTTATCATGCAAGTGAATGTCAAAAGAAAGCTGGATTGGGGACGCCTGGGTGACTTAGACAGTTAAGCGTCCAACTCTTGATTTTGGCTCAGGTTGTGATCTCATGGTTCATGGGGGTGAGCCCCGCATGAGACTCTGCACTGACAGTGTGGAGCCTGCTTGGGGTTCTCTCTCTCCCTGTCTCTCTCTGCTCCTCCCCAACTCACACTCTCTCCCTCTCAAAATAAATTTAAAAAAGGAAGAAATCAGGAGTAGCAATACTTAGGTCAAGCAGAGTCGACTTCAAAACAAAGACTGTAACAAGGGCAAGACACAAAAGGGTGTTATAATAAAGGGGACAATGCAACAGGAAGATATAACAATTATAAATATTTATGAGCCAAACATGGGAGCACCCAAATACATAAAACAATAACAGACATAAAGGAACTAATCAATAATAATACGATAATAGTAGGGGACTTTAACACCCCACTTACAGCAAGCAGTGAACAGATCATCTAAGCAGAAAATCAATAAGGAAACAGTGACTTTGAATGACACACTGGACCAGATGGACATAATAGATATATTCATAACATTCCATCCTAAAACAGCAAAATACCCATTCTTTTCAAGTGCACATGGAACAGTGTCTAGAATAGATAACATATTAGGCTGCAAAATAGGTCTCGACAAATTCAAGAAGATTGAAGTCATATCATGCACCTTTTGTGACCACAGTGCTACGAAACTAGAAGTCAACTACAAGAAAAAATCTGGGAAGACCACAAATACATGAAGGTTAAATAACATGTTACTAAACAATGAGTTGGTCAACCAGGAAATAAAAGAAAAAAATTAAAAATGCATGGAAACAAAGGAAAATGAAAGTAGTCCAAACCTTTGAGATTCAGCGAAAGCAATTCTAAGAGGGGAGTATATAGCAATACAGGCCTACATCAGGAAGCAAGAAAAATCTCAAGCAACTTAACCTTATACGTTACCTAAAGGAGCTAGAAAAAGAACAACAAATGAAGGCTAAAGCCAGCAAAAGAAGGAAATAGTAAAGATTAGAGTAGAAATATATGATCTAGAAACTTAAAAACAGTAGAACAAATCAATGAAACCAGGAACTGATTCTTTGAAAAAATTAATAAAATTGGCAAACTTCTAACCAGACTTATCAGAAATAAAAGAGAAAGGACCCAAATGAATAAAATCACAAACGAGAGAGGAGAAATCATAACCAACACCACAGAAATGCAATTATAAGAGAGTATTATGAAAAACTGTATGCCAACAAGTTGCACAACCTAGAAGGAATGGATAAATTCCTAAAAACATAAAATTACCAAAACTGAAACAAGAAAAAATAGAAAATTTGCACAGACAACTAGCAAAAAAATCAAATCTGTAATCAAAACAAAACAAAAAACTCCCAACAAATAAAAGTCCTTGAACAGATGGCCTCACAGGGGAATTCTGCCAAACATTTAAAGAAGAGTTAACACCTATTCTTCTTCTCAAACTATTCCAAAAGGATAGAAAAGGAGGAAAAACTTCCAAATTCATTCTCTGAGGCCAGGGTTTCCCTGATTCCAAAACCAGATAAAGACACCACAAAAAAGAGAACTACAGGCCCAATATCTTTAATGAACACAGATGCAAAAATTGTTAACAAAATACTAGCAAACTGAATCCAACAAAACACTTAAAAAATCATTCACCACGATCAAGTGGGATTTATTCCTAACTTGCAAGGGCGATTCAGTATTCTCAAATCAATCAACATGATCCATCACATTAATAAAAGGAAGGCTAAGATCCATATGATCATTTCAGCAGACGCAGAAAAAGCATTTCACAAAGTTCGACATCCATTCATGATAAAAGCCCTCAACAAAGTAGGCTTAAAGGTAACATACCTCAACATAGTTAAGGCCATTTATGAAAAACCAACAACTAGTATCATCCTAAATGGGGAAAAACTAGTAAGAGATTTTCCTCTGTAGTAAAAAAAAAAAAAAAAAAAAGACGGGATGTCCACTATCACTGCTTTTATTCAACATAGTGGAAGTGTTAGCCACAGCAGTCAGACAAGAAAAAAATAAAAAGCATTAAAATCGGCAAGGAAGAAGTCAAACTTTTACTATTTGCAAATGACATGATACTATATGTAGAAAACTCAAAAAACTCCACCAAAAACCTGCTGGTCCTAGGATACAAAATCAGTATACAGACATGTTGCATTTCTGTACACCAATAATAATGGAGCGGCAGACAGAGAAATTGAGGAGTCAGTCTCATTTACCATTGCACAAAAAATAATAAAATACCCAGGAATAAACCTAACCAAAGAGGTGAAAGATCTGTACTCTGAAAACTATAAAACATTGATGTAGAAATTGAAGAAAACACAAAGAAATGGAAAGACATTCCATGCTTATGGATCGGAAGAACAAGCATTGTTAAAATGTCAGCACTACCCAAAACAATCTACAGATTTAATGCAATTCTTATAAAAATACCAACAGCGTTTTTCACAGAGCTTGAACAAAAAAATCATAAAATTTATATGGAACCACAAAAGACCCCGAATAGCCAAAGCAATCTTGAAAAAGAAAAGCAAAGTTGGAGGCATCACAATTGCAGGCTTGAAGTTATATTACAAAGCTGTAATAACAAAAACTATATAGACACAAATACAGACAAATATAGACACAAATATAGACACATAGGTCAATAGAACAGAATAGAAAACCCAGAAGGGAACCCACAACTATACGGTCGGTTAATCTTCAACAAAGCAGGAAAGAATATCCAATGGAAAAAAGAATATCTCTTCAACAAATGGTGTTGGAAAAGAATGAATGAAAAAGAATGAAAGTCCATGCAAGAGAATGGAATTGGATTACTTTCTTTTACACAATACACAAAAATAAATTCAAAATGGATTGAAGACCTAAATGTGAGACAGGAAGCCGTCAAAATCCTAGAGAAGACAGGCAGTATTTTCTTTGACATTGGCCATAGTAACTTCTATATATGTCTCCTGATGCAAGGGAAACAAAAGCAAAAATGAGCTGTTGGGACTACATCAAGATAAAAAGCTTCTGCACCGTGAAGGAGACAATCCACAAAACTAAAAGGCAACCTACAGACTGGGAAGAGATATTTGAAAATGACGTATTCTGTCAAGGGCTAGTATCCAAAATATATAAAGAACTTACAATACACCCCCAAAATGAATAATCTAATTTTAAAAACGGGCAGAAGACATGAACAGACATTTTTCCAAAGAAGACATACAGGTAACCGGTAGACGCGTGAAAAGATGCCGAGCGTCACTCATCATCAGGGAAATACAAAGCAAAACCACAGTGAGATACCATCTCATACCTGTCAGAATGGCTAGAATCAACAACACGGGAAATAAGTGTTGGCGAGGATACAGAGAAAAAGCAACCCTTGTCTCCTGTTGGTGCAAATGCAAACTGGTGCAGCCACTCTGGAAAACAGTATGGAGGTTCCTCAAAAAGTTAAAAATAGAGCTGCCTTACGATCCTGAAATCACCCTACCAGGTATTTACCTAAAGAGTACAACAATACGAATTCAAAGGGATATATGCATCGTATGTTTGCAGCAGCATTATCAACAATTAGCCAAATTACAGAAAGAGCCCAAAAGTCTCTGGACCGATGCATGGATAAAGAGGATGTGGTATACATATACAGAGGGATATCAGCTATGAAATGGAATGAAATCTTGCCATTTGCGATGACGTGGATGGAGCTAAAGAGTATTAGCTAAACAGAATAAGCCAATCAAACACAAAAACCATATGATCCCACTCCTATGTGGAATTGAAGAAACAAAACAAACGAGCAAAGGGAAAAATGAGAGAGAGAAAGACAAATAATGAAACAGATTGTTAACTAGAGAACAACACACTGATGGTTACCAGGGGGGAGGGGTGGGGGGGTTGGTGAACTAGGCGGCAGAGAGTGAGGAGGGCACTTGTCGTGAGAAGCATCGGGTGTTGTAGGGAAGTGGTGTCTCACTGTATTGTACGCCTGAAACTAGTGTAGCACTGTAAGTTCACAAACTGGAATTTAAACTAGAACTTCAACAAAAATGAGGCGATGCCCAAACAAGGTTTTAGGAGTTTGTAATATATGGTATTTTAAATGTTTCTGTTGGACAAAGTAACGGTGTTAAAACAGAACAGGTGCTGTTGTATGTAAGACCTCAGTTAGATGCATTTCTAATGGCCCCTTACTCTGCCCCCTCCACCTTTCCTATGAAATATCCCTCTTCTATGAAAGAATACCTTTTAGGGCAGGGAGACCTTGTTGTTCATCACTGTGTGCAGTGCTCACCATTGGCTCTTCAGAATACATCGCTCTTTCTCTTTGAAACGATAGGACAAAAAAAAAGTCGGAGTCATAGTCTAGTCCCTAAGAGTGATGTCTAAAACCCATTTCCTGACATCTGCTGCATTCTTCCGGTATAAATAGGCGGTAGGGTGGTCTGTAAAAGCTAGTACTTTGCCTTCAAGCAGCTTATAACATTTAAAAGTTTAAAAACTAATGTGACTGGATTTGGAGATTAGTTACAAGACTTAAATGTAAGTTGCTCTACGTATCATACAATACTGATTTTCCTATAGGAGTGTAGAAGAGAATCACCTCAGACTGGGGTGCTTAAGAAAGCTGGGGGTAATCAGTTGAACTTACAATGTATTTGCTGAAAACCCTGAGGTTAATAGAGAGTCCTCTACTTACGTTGGCTGAATTGGAGGTTCCATATAAAGCGATTGGAAAAAAGACTAGTAAAGTTACCACCATACAGTTACCATGAATACTGGGTAAGAATTTGATCTTTATAAGAAGGAGAGAAGGTTTTTGCAAAGGATAATGGCATTGATTAGATGATGCATTAGGAAGGCAACTCTTTATAGTGGTGTTCAGGATGAAATAGAGGGGAGTTTGGGGGAAACTGAACAAATGGAGAAGACATTATGGGAGAAGAATCTATAGGATTCTTATAATTATGAATTAAGGACAAGAGATGATGAAGAATTAGTATTTCCAAAATTCTGAGTTGGAGAGATTAAGAAAATGATGATATCATTGAAATAGGAAAGCCAGGAGAAGGAAACAACTTCGAGGAAGATAAAGTCAATTTTGATTGTTTTCAGACTGGGCTCACCCTAAGACATCTGGCTACAGATTTCCAGTATGCTTTTGGAAACATTCCAGAAAGGTTAAGGTTAAACATATAAATTTGGGGATTTAATTTCTAGTCAGTAAAGCCATTAACGTTGAGATCTTTCTAAGGAGAAAAGGATAATAGTGAGAGCAGCATATAGGACACAGAGGACAACCAGGAAAGTGTTTTCATAATCAGCAGAGGGTTTCAGTAATAAAACTTTTATTTCCCTTTATTTACATTCACTCACATTACTTGAAATAATCCTCATTCACTAATGTTCGTTTGTGTGAAGTAATAGCTTATACTGATTACAACATACTATATTCCAGACACTGAGTTGAAAGTTCACTTGGACAATATTCTTTTTTAGTTATCCCAACAGCCCTATGAGGTAGGATTATTATTCCCATTTCATAGGTAGGGATAACAGAGTTAGAAGGGGTAAATGACTTAGTCCAAGTCCCGGAGCTGATGAGCAGTGAGCTAGGATTTGAACCCAGAAATCTGTTTCTGGGTCTGACTCAGAAATCAAGCTCTTAGTCACCCTACTGTGTATGTCCTACCTCCCCAACTTTCTAAGGACCGTATTTTAGATATCTTCTCTGTCTCCAGGTATGTCCCCCGCATAATAGCATTAATAAATATTTCTGGATTAATTACTGTAAAGAATTTGGGAGGAGAGGATTAGATATGCCAGAATAACAACGTAGACTGAAACTGGACTTTTGTAGTTCAGTAGTTACTTTAATAAACTGTGGTTTCAGGGGCGCCTGGGTGGCTCCGTCAGTTAGGCATCCGATTTCAGCTCAGGTCATGATCTCGCGGTCCGTGAGTTCGAGCCCCGCGTCAGGCTCTGTGCTGACAGCTTAGAGCCTGGAGTCTGCTTCAGATTCTGTGTCTCCCTCTCTGTCAAGGGAGACAAGACAGTCAAAGGGCAAGACAGTCTTGGGCTGGGGGGAGTGAAATTTTAAGGATTTGAGGTTGGAAACAGATAGCAATGATTCTGAAAAGGAATTGTTGTAGGAGACCCGGGGCCCAGTGGAACTTAAGTGGCAGGAGTTTGTAATTGACCAAGTCTTTTTTTTTTTTTTTCTTTAACCCTTCCCTTCCTTAATTTTTTGTAGCTAATAAAATGGACCTAATTTTAATCAAAAGTTGACACTTAACGGGAGACCACAGGAGTAAGGGAATGTGACCGTACTCAAGGTGTAAATAAAAACAAAATTACAAGAGATTGTTTTTTATTTAAAATGTTAAACAACAGGGGGTGCCTGGGTGGCTCAGTCGGTTAAGGTCATGATTTCATGGTTCATGAGTTTGAGCCCCTCATCCGGCTGTCTGTGGTCAGCACAGAGCCTGCTTGGGATCCTCTGTCCCCTTCTCTCTCTGCCCCTCCCCTCGCGCTCTCTCAAAAATGAATAAACGTTAAAAAAAAAAAAAAAAAGTTAACGTATCTGATTTCCAGAGTTAATGAAACACGTCACGTCGGACTTCTTAAGTTCCTGGAATGTGCATAAACCCAGATCACTGAGCTGTGCTAGACACTGAAGCAGACTGCTGGACGCCCAGGAGCCATTTAAATGAGAATGTGGTTTTCTTTTTGTTGTTGTTGTTAACATTTGTTTACTTTTGAGAGAGAGAGAGAGAGGGAGGCATGAACGGGGGAGGGGCAGAGACACAGAATGGGAAGCAGGCTCCAGGCTCCGAGCTGTCAGCACAGAGCCCGACGTGGGGCTCGAACTCACGGACCGCGAGATCGTGACCTGAGCCGAAGTCGGACGCCCAACCGAGTGAGCCCCCAGGTGCCCCGATAATGTAGTTTTCTTTATCGCCACCATGTAGGTGTCTTTTTCGTATTCTAGAAGGGGTCATCTTCCTCCATCCCCACTTACTCTTTATACTGTAGGTCAGATGATGAAATCAAAAGGTGGTGATCCGTTGCGGTGTCCAGAGTTAAAGAAATTTGAAGGAAACAGCTTCCTACACAGCGTTCTTACTATTTTCTAAAACCATTTTCCTTTAAAAGGCAATGAAATTACATACATGGATATAGAGCCTAAAAATATGTAACTGACTCGGCGGGGCAACGTCTTACAGCGATTTTATCGCTTTTAGCATTAGATTCTTTTACTGGTCCTCCGGTACAGCGTCCCATCTGAGAGAAGCAGATCCCTTGTCAGGGGCCTCTTTAAGATACACAGATATAGATACATGAATTTGACTCCTGGGGAGTTTAAATTCTAAAAGCCGCTAAAGCAAAGTTCAAGGTTTAAATTCATCGGCTGTATGCATCAGCTACATCTTGATTTACCTGAAATATACTTTCCTTATTACTATTCAGTGGCCTGAATTTTATTTATGAGAACAGCCAGCCTTCACAAAGGCAAATAGTGTTCCCCAGAGTGTATTAGAATACACTTGTAGACGTTGCAAATTTCAACTCCATTTTTTATTCCTTTGTGCAGTTACAGCTTTCTGTTAACCAGTGTTGTTCATTCTTCGTGAGCACGGTACCTTCTTTTGTAGATTTTCATCTGCTGGCAGTCCGGACCCTAGTCTTGCCCTGGTTTTGAAGGAGATGTAATAAAACACAAGCTTTCTCTTGATAAATTCTGAAATGTGGAGTGTGTCTTATTGAATATAATTTGAAAACATTTCCTTTTTTTGATGTTTATTTTTGAGAGAGAGAGAGAGAGAGAGAGAGAGAAAGAAAGCACGTGAGAGAGTGGGGGAGGGTCCAAGAGGGGGCAGTACAGAGGGTCTGAAGCAGGCTTCTGTGCTGACAGCAGGGAGCCTGATCTGGGGCTCAGTCTCAGAACCGTGAGATCACGACCCGAGCTGAAGTCAGATGCTTAACCAACTGAGCCACCCATGTGCCCAAATTTAAAAACCTATCTAAGATCCTAAGAGTTGCATCAGTCAAGGTAGCCTTAAGATGGTTACGAATTTCAGTCAACTTTAACTGTTTCCCTTTGTTATTTTATTGACCATTTTAGAATACAGAGGAGCTTTATTGCAAGATAACCCTGACTTTCACAGAATATTCTACTTTAAACTTTCTAAATGTAGTATACTTCAGTACACCTAAAAAGGGTATATTTTGTTTTTGTAAGATAAAATGGCAGAATCCAATTAATGAGAAATCTTTTTTTTTTTTTTTAATTTACATCTAAGTTAGTTAGCATACAGTGCAACAATGATTTCAGGAGTAGGTTCCTTAATGCCCCTTACCCATTTAGTCTATCCCCCCTCCCAAAACCCCTCCAGGAACCCTCTGTTTGTTCTCCATATTTAATAGTCTCTTATGCTTTGTCCCCCTCCCTGTTTTTATATTATTTTTGTTTCCCTTCCCTTATGTTCATCTGTTTTGTTTCTTAAAGGCCTCATATGAGTGAAGTCATAGGATATTTGTCTTTCTCTGACTAATTTCGCTTAGCATAATGCCCTTTAGTTCCATCCACATAGTTGCAAATGGCAAGATTTCATTCTTTTTGATTGCTGAGTAATACTCTGTTGTATATATATACCACATCTTTCTCCATTCATCCATTGATGGACATTTGGGCTCTTTCCATACTTTGGCTATTGTTGATAGTGCTGCTATAAAAATGGGCGTTTGTGTGTCCCTTCGAAACAGCACCCCTGTATCCCTTGGATAAATGCCTAGTAGTGCAATTGCTGGGTTGTAGGGTAGTTCTATTTTTAGTTTTTTGAGGAACCTCCATACTGTTCTCCAGAGTGGCTGCAGCAGCTTGCATTTCCACCAACAATGGAAAAGAGATCCTCTTTCTCCACATCCTCACCAACATCTGCTGTTCCCTGAGTTGTTCATGTTAGCCATTCTGACAGGTGTGAGGTGATATCTCATTGTGGTTTTGATTTGTATTTCCCTGATGGTGAGTGATGTTGAGCATTTTTTCACGTGTCAGTTGGCCATCTGGATGTCTTCTTTGGAGAAGTGTCTATTCATGTCTTTTGTCCGTTTCTTCACTGGATTCTTTGTTTTTTGGGTGTTGAGTTTGGTAAGTTCTTTATAGATTTTGGATACTAACCCTTTATCTGGTATGTCGTTTGCAAATATCTTCTCCCATTCCGTTGATTGCCTTTTAGTTTTGCTGATTGTTTCCTTCGCTGTGCAGAAGCCTTTTATTTTGATGAGGTCCCAGTAGTTCATTTTTGCTTTTGTTTCCCTTGCCTCCGGAGACGTGTTGAGTAAGAAGTTGCTGCGGCCAAGATCAAAGAGGTTTTTTGCCTGCTTTCTCCTCGAGGATTTTGATGGCTTCCTGTCTTACATTGAGGTCTTTCATCCATTTTGAGTGTATTTTTGTGTCTGGTGTAAGAAAGTGGTCCAGGTTCATTCTTCTGCATGTCGCTGTCCAGTTTTCCCAGCACCACTTGCTGAAGAGACTGTCTTTGTTCCATTGGATATTCTTTCCTGCTTTGTCAAAGATTACTTGCCCATATGTTTGTGGGTCCATTTCTGGGTTCTCTATTCTGTTCCATTGATCTGAGTGTCTGTTCTTGTGCCAGAAAAATCTTAATACTCTTTAAAAATCATGTAAGTGTGTGTGTGATTAATGTTAGATTAAAAGAGTATTATTTCTGCAGTTCAAGGGTGAAATTTGACCAATTTATCAGATATAAGTAATTTGAACTTTCCTAAATGTGACCAGCTTTAATTTGTAGATAACTGAACAGTTCAGCAAACCTTTTCCCACTTGTTGACAGGCAGGAGTGCTGTGGGAGATCTTTTGAAAGAAGATATTTAAGAATATGTTTAAATTGGGGAAAATGGAAGATGGGCATCGAGGAGGGCACTTGTTGGGATGAGCACTGGGTGTTGTATGTAGGCGATGAATCACAGGAATCTACCCCCAAAACCAAGAGCACACTGTATACACTGTATGTCAGCTAACTTGACAATAAATTATATTTAAAAATATATATATATATGTTTAAATTTTTATCACTTTCATTTCTTGTAGGATGCTTTGAAAACGACCTATATCTCACTGAAGATTTTCTGTTTGTTTTACTTTTGTGCTTTGTCCGTATACGTATGTATTCCAGGGTCAGTGATGAAAAGGACGCACGAGGGTATCTGCAGGCCTTAGCTTCTAAAATGACTGAAGAGTTGGAAGCTTTAAGAAATTCCAGCCTGGGTGCACGAGCAACAGTAAGCTCAGCGGTTTTGCGGGGAGAGTGATCACCTTGGGTGGGTCTGTCTAGGCTTTAGTCCACTGTGAAGTTTCTCCCAAGAAATCAACGAGTCCACGTCTTGGCCAGTTTGGGAAATCATGGCACATCACTGCCTCCCTGTAATTTGCAGTAGGTAGCCATTGTTGGTAATAATGACGAAAAATAAACTCATCCGTATGTGAATCTACACCTATTTCTGAATTCAATGAAAAATGATACATTGTCACAAGTTGCCTTTCGGCCCTGTTGTGTTATTAGAGAAGGTTAGTGCCTTTAAGTAGTTTCCGAATTTATTTGCACTCCCGAATTGGAATGTTAGGGATAAAATAGGACGGAGCTAAAACCAGTCGTATTATTTGATAGGATATGCCCTGGAAAATGCGTCGTTTTGCAAAACTGGACATGTCAGCTAGACTGGAGTTGCAGTCGGCCCTCGATGCAGAAATAAGAGCTAAACAGGCCATCCAAGAAGAGCTGAATAAAGTTAAAGCAGCTAACATCATCACAGAATGGTAAGCTTGGGGAATAGACTCTCCTAGAATTATTTTAAGTTGGTCTAGAAGTATTTGGGGGGAAAGTTCTATGTTTAGCCCCTACCTATCACTCTGCCATAGATCTTTTACAAATGAAGGTTCTCTTGATGATAAATTTAATAATGGTAGGGGCGCCTGGGTGGCGCAGTCGGTGAAGCGTCCGACTTCAGCCAGGTCACGATCTCGCGGTCTGTGAGTTCGAGCCCCGCGTCGGGCTCTGGGCTGATGGCTCGGAGCCTGGAGCCTGTTTCCGATTCTGTGTCTCCCTCTCTCTCTGCCCCTCCCCCGTTCATGCTCTGTCTCTCTCTGTCCCAAAAATAAATAAAAAACGTTGAAAAAAAAAAATTTAAATAATGGTAAACATATCTTAATTATCACTGTTTTTGCTGTTCTTTTATGTAGTACAAAAAGTATATCCTCTCCACAGTCTGAGACAATTACCTGATGAATATTTTCCTTCAATCCTCATCACAACAGTAGAGCAAATTATACTCTGAAGAAATAAATGATACAATGAAAATCTTAATTAGATGGGATATAAACATGGTTCAAGAATAAGTCAGAGAAACAATAGAAAGTTCTGGTCACAAATCAACATATAAATAGAAAAATCCATTTGGTGCTGGAAAGCAAAGTCCCAAAGGCATTCGATCGTGAAAAGAAATATGGTCCCATAAATTCAGTTTCTAACGGTGTGAAGCCTTTTAGTGCTTCGACTGTAATCACTCATATTCCGAATCGAATCGGAGGTCAGGCACCCCAGCTGAATTATAAACTCTTGTTATGAATAATCCAGACATAAATTAAGTATGCGTTGCTTAAATGTGCTCGTGTGACACCGAAAATGGGAGAGAACGCTTTCCGGAGCCGGCGAGTCGTCTCGAGCCCAAAGCGCCGTTGGGTGCGGTTCCCCAGGTTCTACCTGGACCGAGCGCGCGCCGCCTTCTCCCGCCTGGGACGCGGGACCGTGAGCAAAGCCAAAAACTGTAGACACGCTCGTGAAAACACTCCACTTCTGTGGCTCTGTGTAAAAGAGCCTCACCAAATTCTAAATTTGGCCTGTAGTTTGAGGACATTTTAAAATTGAATCATTTAGCTCCAGGTCAGCATCTTCTCTAAAAGGCCAGATCCAAGGTGTCTCAGGCTTGGTGGGACATGGGGTCCCTCCCTGCTCAGCCCCGCTGTCATAGAGCGAGAGAGGCCGTGGACCGTCCGTGAACGGACGGGCCTGGCCGTGCTCCCATAACACTTTATTTGCACAAGAGTAGGTGACAGGGCCGATTCGTCTGCCCTGCAGTGGTTCGCACTTCCCTGATTTGACATGACTGACACGGAAACCAAGAAACTCCAACCACGTACTTACTGTAGGATGGCTCCCTAACCAGCAATAAAAATAATGACGTTTTTCCTTTTTTTCCCTTATTGAAGTAAACTGAAAGACTCCGAGAAGAAGAACTTGGAGCTACTATCAGAAATCGAGCAGCTAATAAAGGACACTGAAGAGCTTAGATCTGAAAAGGGTATGAGAATGTGTTTTGCATCAATCAGGGCTGCTTCTGTTCTGAATCCGTTCTGTCGCACGAGCGTCAGCGTCTTGCGCGGGTCGGGGAGTTATTCACACAGCAGCACTGGCGCTCACTGATGGATATGTGTATGCTCACGTCACACACCTCATACACACACGTGCACTAGCCTGGTCTCTGAGTCATTTTGTTGTGCTCAATATGCATTGTTTAAAGAATTTCGTAGTAACAGAAAAACTCTTTGCCGTAATTTGGACCATTTTTCCATAGCCACGGACTGTTACACAAATAATATTTTTGTGATCGGAAAAAACTATTATTTTTATAATATACCTTACACTATTTTCAGATGGTGTAGGGGGCTTCACTCCCGGGGTAGTTGAGGAACAGTGTATGAAGTAACCAAAGATTAATCTGGTGTTAAAAGGCAGTTCAGGGATGAACTGTTGGGGCACTCCATTGCTTTCTTCCATGTCTGGTTCTTCAGTTGCCTGCCCTGTGGGATTTCTCAGGATCCATTCCCACTTTCCTGAAGGCATTGCCTGAGCATTAATGAGTCTTAACATGAACAGGAACTCCCGAGAGCTCGGGAGCTCCATTACAGGAACTTCCTCAACTTTCTTTCCATAATGTTGGCATTCAGAATGTGAAGATGTAATACAAAGAAATTCAGAATGTTATTTTCCCAGTGAAAGGATCCTCTTACATCCAGTTATTAGAAATCCACCATCCTGATAAAGTCCATATTCCTGACCGAATAGTGGACGAATTAACGGCTTTACGTTATGCTTCCCTCTAACTTCTCGGTCGTGTGACGCACGCTGATGGTTGGGTCTCTGTATCTGCCTTTAAAATTGCGGAGGAGAGGGTATCATACACGTGAAGGATTTGACATGAAAAAAAAAACCCTAAAAATAGCAGATGTTCAATACATTTTTTATTGATGGCATTTCGTAGTGAACAAGAAAGGAAGGAACCCAGAAAAAGCGGATTAGGAATTCAGATTGAGCACAGGTCTTCTCACCAAAATGAGACTCAAGCTGAGTTTTCAGACATGAATGGTGGAAGGGAGCTGCACTATTTAGTGAGCAGAAGACAAAGAATATATAAGACGTGTAGGACCTGTAGCCCTGAAGGCAGTCTGTACAGAAAAGACACCAGTGCAGAGTATGACTCTGGTGTCATTGGTGGCATCATTGTTAGCATGGATCTAAACTTGCGAAAGAAGTAACTCAAGTCCATCGCTCTGCTTTATGAAGACACGTTAACCTGCCCCTTGTACTTGGATTTTGAACATTGCAGAATAATCAAATTTCACTTTCTGTTGTAACATAAAGTACTCTACTGCTTAAATAATATAATATGATATTTACATAACGAGGGCGAGATGGTTTTTTCTGTGTGTTTACTAGTATATGCCAGTATCTGGACAAGGTTTGGCACCTAATGGGCTCTCAGTAAATACGTATTGATTGGATGAATTTCTGAACGTAGTACATCATCTGGCATCCGTGGTATATTGCTAGAGATTATTGTGAAAACCACACAAATTAGTGGATGTAACTTCCTAAGGGTATGGAAATCAAAACGGTGTGCTTGATTGCTAGCATTTACCATTGCCTGTATATTTTAAGAATTATTTTGGAAATTACGCATTTAAAGTTAATGTCACAGTGAAGAAATATGCGGAAACTTTTAAAACTTCATCTGAGAAAACCGGGGGTTTGAGTGCCTCATTTCGTCAATAAAACAATACCTGAAATCAGACTGAGGCCTTGACAACCGATTTTTCATAACTAAATACATTTGTTGTATCACTACTTTACTTTCTTGTAAGAGGTCATGTATATTAGTGTATACTCTGTGCAGTAAGAGTGTTTCAAAACAGAAACCTTGTTTGGTGATAAATTAGCTTAGAAAAAACAGAACCATACTTTAAAGAGTCTCTCAACCCTACCACGATTTAATGTGTTTTTATAATGTACTCTAAGGGAAAAGAAAGAAATTCGAGAACTCAAGTCAGGAAACAAGCATGTCATGGAGACTGATAATAATCAACTGCTAAGTGATATTTCAAGAAACATTAATACGGTTTTTTTTTTAAATGTAGAGTTAATAGGACTGATCAGCCTTAAAATGAGGTCATTTGTGAACAGCTCTTAATAGATTCAGACAGGAAAGGTTATCCGTGAGAATGAGTTTAAATTGTTCTAGTTTTAAAAAACAGTTGCTGCTGTCTTCTAGGTATAGAGCACCGAGACTCACAGCATTCTTTCTTGGCATTTTTGAATACGCCTACCGATGGTCTGGATCAACTTGAAGTAAGTACTGAACCGTGCAAGTATTCCTTGTGGTCAGTTTCAAATTCAGGTTGTGATTTAAAATTCGTTGGCGGTGAAACGGTTTTATCGCTTCCCACATAAAAGGACCTAGAATCTTCTATAAACAAAAGCCTATTAAGAAAGGAATATGTTCTGTGTTCTTATGGAAATGGTGATCACATGTATATGTAAGAAAAATCTAAGAAAGGTCTAAATATGAGCATCCCAAGATTTAAAAGAAATTTCATCCCTTCCCCTGGGAGACAGGAAAAGCAGAACAAATCCTAACTTTTGAAGTAATGTTGACACTTTTGTTTTTTCTCTCAAGCATAGAGCCACAATTAAAAAAAAAAACAAAAAACGGTGAAAAAGGTCAATCTCAGGATAGAGCAGTGCTGGTTCTAGCTCCAAGTCAATTCAAGTTTTTTTAGGAGTTTACAATAGGCATACTTTTTGTTACAAGTATTACGTGGAGAGTGTTAGGAAGATTCCATAATAATGAAGTAGTGACTGTATGCCTGTCAGTTTCTGCTGCTTAAATTCTTTGCGGGGGCGGGGGGGGGGGGAACAAATTCATAAAGTATATTTTCGTCCCAGAAAATTCACATTAGTGATTATACCTCTATTAAACAAATAATCTTGTATCTCTGTGCAGAGCACTGTTAAAGGTGCCGGAGTTAAAGTAGTGGCCAAATAGACCTCGCCCTGCTCTCCTAGAGGTTACGTTCCAGTGGGAACAATTAGAGGCAGAGAGATCCCGTTACTCCTCAAGTGTTTCATTTAATTTGATTATTAATGATCTGCCGTGCACTTCACCGTATTACGTTTTGGGTACAATATATGCATTGTATTTCATTGCTTTGGGATAGGGATCAGCTTTTAAAAGTAATTACTGGAGTTCTAAGTTTCGTGAGCAAGTGACAATGACTGCTTTTCTCATTTGTTTGTTTGAATTAATGTCATTTGCCTTTTAATTGTTTTACAAGATTTTTGATTTATTATTTGTTCTTATTAAATTGCTTCATCCATATTTTCTATTTTTTTTATTGCTGTATTCGTTAAATAGGATTCCTTTTCTTCTTCCTCATCTTCACTGATTGATTTTTTGGATGACGTAAGTCTTTGATTTTCAAACCATCAGTGAATTGAATTGAAGAGTTTTGCCTAGTAATGCATTCAGTTTTAGAATGATCACACCTGGTAATTTACTTGTGAGACAAAATTTGCTTCTTTCTTGTCTGAAATGAAACAAAGGGTTTATTTTTATTAAACATCAGGAAGTGAATATGTACTTTGAAAAATGCTTTGGCTGTCAGGAATCTGGATTCCCTTTCTTTGCAACAGTTCTGAAGACTGGAATGCTCATTTGATTATTGTCACTATGTGGATAAATATATAAAAGTGCTCGTTTTTCTTTTTCATGGCAATTTCTGTTTCACGTTCCCCTTTGCAGCATTTTGCTATTTAATTTTTATGTTAGTTAGAAGTAAACGTCTGGTAATAAAATCAGAAAAAGTGACGTATTAAATCTTTCAGTAGATTTTATTGTAACATAATAATTGAGTACAAATCAATTTTTAGTGCTGACAGAATTTCTCTTCTAATGTGGAAAGTGATTTTAGTTAACATATGTGCTACATGCACTATAAATTGACTGCATTATCATTTTCTCTCCTAAATTAATTCTGTAGATTTGATCATTTAGAAGTCCCTAATGTCTTCACTCTCTTTACTGAAATGCCACCTGTCCGCGTTCTCTCTGTTCCACATTAAATGGCACAAAAATCCCTGTCATAAGGCATTTTGTTGTCCTGTTGAACATTTAACCTTTCTAGAAACTGGAAAATAGAATGGGTTCAGATGCAGATGTTCTGCGCAGAACCCAGTTTTTAAACCTGGGGCAATTTTTATGTTTTATCTTTTGTGTTCTGTTAAACATAATTCTTACATTCAGAAGAGTACTTTGCATAATTTTCCACTCAAGAAAACTCTTGATCTAGGCTTAAACATTTTTTTAACTGATTTTTTTTTCTGCCTTTGAAATATCATACCAAAGTGTACTATTTTCCATTCTGAATGGAAACTATTTCATCATTCTTGAGACGGTCCTAGTTCACTCTACACTGTGATAAAAAGAGAACTCTCTTGATGTACAACAGTATTTCATGTTACCGTCTACTGGATGTTTGTACTAAAATACTCAAGATGTTATTTCCATAGAAACATCATTCACTTGAAAGAGAAAGACAAGGAAGCTTGAATAAATTCTTTTAATGGTTCCTTCCGCTAGAAAACCATTTCCTTTCTCTTTTTCTAACAAACCCTTCTCCCCGCCCCCTCCCCTCCCACACAAAGCTCTGAATGTAGAACACGGGAGCCCGGGTGTCCTGTGGCCGACGGGCCTGCTACAGGGACGCCCGCATGGCCCCGCTCTGTCCGCTGCCACCCGGCCGTAGTGAGGAAGTGTCCCGCTTTGACGTTCCTCCAGAACTCTCTTGTCCTTCACCCACCGGCGCTCAGCCTGAGCTCAGTTCACACGGACCACCGAGTCTTAAACCGGCACAAAGGAACCCCTGTTACATAGCGAAAAGGAGTTGAGTTCACACAGGCTGAATCTTTCTGATCCAGGCGCCAGCTCTTAAAAAGCATGGTCTCTGCTCCCGAGGTTCCCCTTCCCGCTTACTGGGTAAGCACGTAAGGTGGCCCAAATCCTGCCTCCACCACCTTCCAGGTGTGTGGCTGGGAGCAAGTTACCCAACCTCTCTGCGCCCCAGTCTGCTGGTCAGAAGAACGGGTAATAACAGCGGTACCGACTCGTAGGTGGTTTGAGGACTTAAGGGAACAGCGAACGTGAGGCCCTCGCCCTGCTGTTGCCTTACTCGTCATAGGCCATTCACGCCCTTCCCGAGTTCCTTTAGCTTCCTTTCTTGTCCAGGAGTCCGTTGTCGCCTGAATGTCGCCTTTAGCCCTCTAACCACCTTTCCACCCCCACCCGCGCGGGTCACCGCACCTTCCCCCTGAATCGTCAAGTAAGGTCACCGCTGCGCGGTGATTTTTACACGTCAGGGACAAGGCCAGCAGTCAGCTCCCATTTTCAAACGTAGTTTGTCTTCTTCATATTCTATGGCCGGAGGCTCTTTCTGGTTGATGAGTACGACCGCTCTTCCCAGAGTCCTCATTCCGTTCACCCTCGAGGCCGTGGGAGGATGAGATTTTTGAAAACCGGCATCCGGTCCTTGGCACGCTTGCGCTCAGCAGCCGAGACGCGAGGCGTGAAGCTTCAGTTCTCTTCGGCGTTTGGGATCTTAAGGAACAGAGTGAATTGTGATCTTTGTGCCCATGCTCCTCGGAGTGTTGTGCGGGGCCGCCCCCGACAGCGAGCAGACTCTAACCCTCAGCCACCCCGCGCGACTCACCCTCGCGTCCTTCTTCTCTGGCGTTGGCCTCATTGCTGCAGAAGGGAAGCCGGGCACGCCGCGGACCCGGAATTTGAATCGCAGGCAGGAACTCGTGGGTTTAGGAAGGGATAAAGCTGAGGTGGAGCAGGATTGCAGAAAGCAAGTTTTCTTTGGCCTCCGCACGCCATCGACCTCCTCGTCTGCTCGCCGAGGCCTAGCAACCTCGTTCTGCCCTCTGGTTTTTTAGAACCAAACCACCGGCCCCTTCCCACCTCCAGAATCACCTTTGACTTCCTTAAGTTCAAAATGCAAGCGAATGCTAGAATCTGGGCACACTCAGAGCAGTTTCCTTTTAAGTTGCACCGTTTACACAGGTCTTGCTATGTGTAGAGTTCCCAGTAAGCGCGGCCTTGACGGCGGAGAAGTGTACGGAGGTTCCTTCCTTCCCTCTGATTCGGGCGAAGCACCTGCTTTTGTGACTCAGGAGAACTCAGGTGGTTGGGCTTTCCTACGTGCATAATCATGAACTTCTTCTGAAAGAGAAAAGAACTTGGGATATATTCAGTCCATGCTTCTGGCCACCATTTATCACCGCCTTCTCCCATTAGTAAAGTGGGCGGTCTGCTGTCCCATTAGGGAAGTTTCTGGACTCTCAGTCTTTGGGGGAATAGGGAATTAGTGGCAACGGGGTACGACACTATTGAGGGCAGATAGGAGGGGGGTTAATTTGTGTTAAAAGAAACTGACGTCACTCTGACCACTTTGTCTCTCGGGTCAGGCATTCCCACGTGTGGTGAGACACCAGTGACCGCAGGGTAGCCTCATCTTTTCTCCCAACCCCACACCCCAGTCCTAGACTACCTGGGGTGACTCCATACTGGCCCAGCCTCCAGGTCCCAAACAGGGTGACGGACAGGTGGAGCTCGGCAGTTTGACCTTTCCCTCATCTGTTCCCTGCATCCCAGGGGCAAGAAGTCCGGGGATGACCAGACCACACTTACAAACTTCCCATCCTGGTCAGTTCATTTTCTTCTTTTCAAAGGAACCAAAGATAATACTTGGCTTGACTGTATTAAAGGTAATGCTAATTATGGTCATCTAAATGAACCACTTGTTGTATATGGTAAACAGATTGTCATTTATTAGGTCTGTGCCAGGTAGGTTTTGAGTTTTATTAAATTATGATTCTACACTCTGTTCATTTGGGCCAAGTTCACACACAAAAATGGGAATTGCCCATTTACCTGGCAAATGAGAATTTGCCAACTTGCTTTTTGGATGCTGTCTTAACTCTAGTGTGCTGAGGAAAGAGTAGACCAAGGAATTAAAGGTCAGACATAAAGGAATAGAGTTAGTACCATTGGTCCGACTGTCTGATCCTCACAAACCCTGTTTTCTTGTATCCTGGCCAATTCCGAGAAGCCAGCAGTCGGAGAGTATTGACAAGCTAGTTCTCCTACTCCTCGTTTTGGCCTCATATTAAAAACTTGCTACGATGTCCTGAACTATTTAATTTCAGTCCCGGCTCCTAGCTTCCTTCATTCATCTCTTCCCTGTAGAGATCTCTTGTCTCTCCCCTGGCTTCTTTTATGTTCTGTCATCACCAGTCACAGAAATCTGAGGCTTTGCAGCATTGTGTCAGCTGGATCTGGGGCAAGTCGATCATCCATGAGAATCTGTGGAAGACAGAATTTTAAAACATACATTATAAAGATCTTTTCATCCTACGACCCACACTAGGTGTAGATCCTGCTGAGAAATTATGGCATTTCTGGTATTTCCTCCTTCAATTCTTTTTTTTTTTTTTTTTTTTTTTTTTTTTTTTAACAAAACTCCCATCTACATGTTAAATACAACCCAACTTGAAACTCACGTTTCAGGAGATTGTCATATGCAGCCCTTCTCTCATTTAGGCAGGATTCTATCTTAATTATATATACAAGATCTGTATTATATTCTCATACATTGAGGCCGTCTAGAGGGAAACACCCATGACCACCCAGACTTTCACTCTTCACTCTCCTGTTTAAGAAGACCTTTGGAATTCATTAACTGAACCTTAGAAGCTATTTGCCAAATCCATGTCTATAAGATAAAGTACTTCTTTTGGTTTCTGCTTGTGTGCCTCCTTCTGCGATCAGCCTGAGCATTACGGTGGCGACCGAGAGACCTAGGTAGAAAAGGCATAGTTTTAAAGGGTATATGATTACAGATGAAGGCAACGTACTGGCTTCTCCCGGGCTGTGAGACCAGTTCCACTGTTTGTACAAAACCGTGGTTGTGTGTCAGTGTGTAGAAGAGAGAGCGTAGTGTGTGTTCCTGTAATTGTATCATCAGGAAGCGGCCTAATTTCCCCTTCTTGTTGAAAACAGAAAAACAGCTGTCTGGTTTCTAGGTAGACACTTTGGGAAGAACATTATCACTATGATTTAGTATCATTATTAGCTTTATACAGTGCCAGCTGAGACCAGGTGTTGTCCTTCATACGCAGAGATGGTTTTGAGAGACGTTTTGACTTGTTTTTAGTATGGTGGCAATGTGTGTACTTTGAACTAGTCGTGCATTTTTTCATGGATTCGGCACACTCCCAACTCTGCTCTAGAAGTGTAGAAAGATAGCCAGAAAGTCAAGGATTCTCTGTGTTAATCCTTGCACGGTGGTAGCTCCTAAGACGTAACAGATAGAGACTTAGGCCGCGAAATGCTTATCTTGTTAGAAAAAATAAATCCATGGTTACGTGCTGCGCCATGTCGAAAGTGACAGGTGCCGTAAGAAATATTTCAGTTAAGTATTGCAGCATTTCAGAAGGATTCATTCAGTACTTATTAAGGATTTTTAAATTGATAGGCTTTATTACGATAAGCATGTTACAACGTTTCTTGCCCTGAAGAATCCGAGTCTGATGGAAAAACCACATGTGTAAATCAATAATTATAACACGATTGGGAAAATCACACTAATAAAAGATATGGACTGTATATCATAGGAGTATAAAGGAGAGATACCTGACTGAGCCAGGCGGCTGCAGAAAGGCTTTCTGAAGGAACCAGTGCCTGAGTGGGGTCCCCACGGATAGATGAGTATGGTCCACGGAGTCCAAGAGGAAGGTGTGCTAGTTACACACTGGACGAAGAAACACAAATTGCTTAGGAATCTGCAGGACTTCTAATCCCGGTTCACCGTTAACTCTTCAGGACACGGTGTTCAAGTCAGCCCCCTTCCCATTTCCTAGTAAGAAATAATAGTTCCTGTTTAGCGATCTGCCAGAGTTGTACAGATAATACCGGTAATCCGGAATGATCTTCTTACCCTTCCAAGTTTTCTCTGGAATCTTCTGTGGCTCCCATAGACTCCGTTTGTAAACTCCCTCCTCTAGGCCCCCATGCAAATCCTGTACGCCCCGCCTCCGGCCTCCCACAAAACTGTGCAGCAAACCTCAGCTACCACGTGAGGCCCACTGTTGGGGGCCTGGGGTCTTCCCCACCTTGTAAATACCTGACCCGTTGCAAAACCTCAGGAAATGTTAGGTTCGGTTGAATATAGGGAGTTGCCAGAGGTAGAGATGGTTTATGTGTGTGAAGCTCTGCTCTTTGCACATCCCAAAGTTCCAGAGGCTTGGGACTGTTTTGATGCGGTTACTACCTGCTTATTGTTCTTGCTGTTTTTCCCTAATCACTGAATCTTCAATGTCAGAAAGGTGACAGTCCCTTTTGACTTAAGCCTAATATCCAGTCAAGGCGGGTGGTATCGTTGAAGTAACTGTTTTTATTTTCATTCACGGTCAGTGATTCCAAAGGTCTGATTTAGCTCTTACCATTGGAAAGAATCATCTTTGAAAACAGTAAGAGTTTGGTAGGGAAAAGACCGGCCCGTGAAATATTTTATTAAGTGCTAACTGGCGCTCAGTCAGAATTATTTGGCTCCTTTTCGTTCTCCTGTTTCCAGTTGCTACTTCCAAACCTCCACAGGAAGGAGATTGTCCCTCGCTCGCTGGAGCACCATTGCGTGGGTCACTGCGCGGGGTCCGGCGAAAGCGTTATTGTCACCTTAGCCCGAGTCCGAGCAGCCGTTTCTCCGCTGTCCTATCCTGCAGTTTTTCCTGAAAACAAATGTACTTTGAACCTATCAGAAAATGTGTCTCTCTGTGTATGTTGATAGACTTTGTCTGTTAATACGGCGGGAGCCATCGAGAGTCGTGTGTATTTGTAACGTGTAGTATTCTCCTTTCTTTGTTGAAGCGCTCTCCGTCCTGCACTCCAGCTAGCAAAGGCAGACGTGTAAGAAACCACTGCACCGTGTGTCCCCACCCCACGCCCTCCTCCCTGTCTCTCACCCTTTTTGCCTGTGGTTGCAGAACACGCTCACGTCCCCGTGATGTGCTCTTACCTCCGCTGCATGCTTTGTGCTGCTGCTCTCGCTCTTGCCTTTCCGTATTTTCCTTTTCTTTCTTTTCCTTTTCTTTCTTTGGCTTGGGCCGTAAAGCTTTAGGAATGTTCGTCTACATTTCGGCAACCAAACGACTCAAATTATAAGGTATCTTTTTCATGTTTAGTAGGAAAGTAAGTGATTCTAAAGTTTGCTGTCCTAATCAGTCCCCTGCAGAGTAAATGAGTTTCTCAATAAGAATCTGATATGAGCAGATATGTGGAGATTTCCTAGAGATTTTAGTTATGTAGAAAAAAGCTTGACAATTCATATTATGCAAAAGTCAAACGAATTTGGGGCAAGTTATAGATCTTATTGGCTATAGTTTGACGTAAATCCGTTCAGCAGAAATCTTTGATAGATTTTTTTTAATGTAGTTCAAAGGAATGTCCCTAAATACATTTATAGATTTGAAGCCTTAATGTTGGTAGTTAATTGTTTATATTCTAAGGTAGCTCCAAGATTTTTAAAAATATCGTGACATTCTTGATATATGTATTGGTAACCAACTGTCAGCATCATCCTGTACTAAGGCTAGGTCAGGGTTTGTCAGGATTAAATGGGCTAGGGCACTACCTCTATCCAGCACGATTCTGACATGCCCAGAGTGGGGGATGTATTCGTAGAAAGGTCTCAATTTCCCTAAATCAGCATCCACCCCAGTGTCATTATGCACAACACACACACTCCGTAGTTGAAAAGCAGTGGGCTGGCTGATGTTTGCTCTGTTTTTCATATGCGATGTAAAATAGTAACATTAAAAAGGAATGCCTGTCATAGGTGGAAGTTTTGAAACCTGTCATCGGCTTCATAATCGTTGGTATTGGTCAGCACCTTAAATCCAAAATTCTTGAGAATTCTTGGACTTGGAAAGAGCTAGATCATGGAATTCTCTGGTTTATGGAGAACGCGGGAAATAGTAGGGTGGCTCAATTAACCCTCCTAGAGCACATGTTTCCAAACTACTGCTTAATAGTGAATAAGCAGTTCGGATACCAGTGAGGCGGCCAGTATGACTTCAACTAGTACTCCAGTGATCAGTGAAGTCTTCGAAGAGATTGCTGGTTCAACCGATTTTTTTTTTTATTATCCTGACATTTATAGGGTTAAAACCGTTGGGTGCTTGGATTTATCAGATCAATCTTTGAATATGTGTTAAGTATATCGTATAACCTCTAGAAAGGAAGACCACAATATTGTGTGCCCAACGATATTAGGTTCAAATCATCAGCCTGTGACTTGACTAAATTTTTAACTGGTTTTTCTTTAACATGGTTACAGTTCAGAGAGATTTTATTCGCTGGTTAAATATAGATTGTATCTCACTTGCCTTGCAGACTTCTAGGGGCCCTGACCCAGAACACTTCTGTGAGTCTTAGAATAGGGAGAAACTTCTGAGGGAAATGGCCGTTACAAGGTTCCTCCTGTTCAGTCTCTGTCTTCATCTTACAGGATGTGAATAAGCCGCACTGACTAGAGCCCACTGACTGTTTCTGTATGATTTTTTAAATGCAGATGTGATAGGCTTGGTAATCTGCTTCCCAGGATTTCTGCAGTTTTTCCTTGGTTATGTATCTGGCAAATTTAAAAAAAAAAAAACAAAAAAAAAACAAAAAAGAAAACCTCTCTGAAAACTGCTGATGTCTTGGAGGGAGCTGAGTGAAGAATTACCCAGCTACTCAGCAGATCCATAGAAGCATCATGGCAGTACAGTGAGGGGCCCAGTGGCCCTGGGAAACAGCGGCGCATTGCAGAAGGGACACAGCTCGTTACCATTCCTAACAGTGACCTTGAATCTAACAGTGATGTACAATTTTGTTATAGCCTGTGTTTTTAGACAAGCAATACATAGTACTTTTATAAATTTAAAATTCTTTAAGTGACTGTTAAATGTCATATAAGTGAGGTATTACAATTTAAGGTTTACTGGACTTTTATGTCCAGTGTGCTGGAAAGTCCCATTCTTTTTTTTTCAACGTTTTTTTTTTTTTTTTTTTTTTTTTGGGACAGAGAGAGACAGAGCATGAACGGGGGAGGGGCAGAGAGAGAGGGAGACACAGAATCGGAAACAGGCTCCAGGCTCCGAGCCATCGGCCCAGAGCCTGATGCGGGGCTCGAACTCACGGACCGCGAGATCGTGACCTGGCTGAAGTCGGACGCTTAACCGACTGCGCCACCCAGGCGCCCCGTCCCATTCTTTATAAATGGTGCTATTCAATTAAGCGTAGTATAAGAAAGATTGGTTATGAATACTATTGTTAATGCCTGAATGTAAGTGGTTAATGGAAAGGTCCACAGTGTTTTCATTAATAGAAGCACTGAATTTTAGAGTATTCCTTCCGAGTTTAGAACAGAGATTTTAAATAACATGTAGCTGAACTTTCTGTTTTCTGAAAACATTTGTAAAGTCTCCAGAGTAGATCTTCAAATCAATATATGGAAAATAATGAGAAATTTTCATTGAGTACCAAGTTACATTGTTTGTAATTAGTAAGATTGCACTTACTTGTCATAACCTTGAGTAATTTATTATTTGCTTTAGGATGATAAAATATTATATTTGCTATTTCCCAAATGATCTAGTATTTCCATAATACTGTTTTTATCATAAGTTCAATTAACAGAAATAATTACATTGTTGAAAGTTTGAGGTTATAAAGTGTTTCTGAATACAAAAAAATTGGCTTACTTGCCACTTTGTTTCCAAAATACTTCTAGCTTAAAGGATGATGATAATGGGGGTTTTTTCTTAGAGTTTTAATTTTCTTAGAGTTTTATATTTACTAATGCAAAACAAAATGTTAGATGTAAGCTTTTTTTTTTTTTAATCTAGATCAAATCCATATCAAACCTTGGTATCTTTTACTTTAAAACCAGGTTTCTTATGGGAATGTTTTGCTTTTTATATCTGTTCAAATCTGTAATTATTTTGGAGTAGAAAAGGCCCATTGATAAATAGTCAAGATGAGTCGTTTTAGTGGTTTTTATTATTTATCAGAAAACCATACTGCGTAACTTGAAGACTTCACCTAAAAAATCAGATCTGATCCTAGGAGAGGAAAAAACTTTTCTGTTTGACTGCACTGCTCTAACAATACATTTTGTTGATCATTCAGGAGGGAAATCCTAACAGATTCAGGAAACATTATGGACTTTTTACATGGCAGTGTTATGTATCGTGGATGATACCTCTGATAACTCATTCCGTTTTCCTTTTTTTCCCCAAACGGTAAAGCAATAGGTAAAAATTACATTGGATATAGTAGATGTTTCTATTGCCTGCTCCTCAGAATAACTCCTGGAAGTGTGTTTACTTAGAAAAGAGAATTAGGTAACCAAAACAATAGGAAAAAAATCACATTTATGTAAAGACATCCCTCATGTTTTCACAGTAGATTGCAGCTTAGAAATATTGAGCGAATGGCTTATACTATTAAGATTTGTTTCCAAGATCTTTCTCCAGATAATATCAGAAGGTGCTGTCCAATATATATTAGCTATTTATTGTTTTTTGTTATTTTCTCCTTTTTATCATTCCTTCTACAACCATTTACCCGATTAATGAATTATGATATCTCTGCTATTGGTGTGTATCATACTTATCAGCTTTTCCTGAATTATGAATTCAAGTCATTGCTTACATTGAATGCTATCCAGTTTTTCAAAACACAGAGAGTTTAACTTCCACGATTTAAGTATATTACTAATGATTGTGTTATAACCATGATAATGGCCCAGAAGATAAGCACAGTTGATGTGCTGTCAATCAGTTGCTTTGCCTCCACGTTCTATGTGAATCATTGCCAGTTAATTATCAAATTAATTTTAGGCTGTCTGCAAAGTCTGCCTTCTAGCTATTGAGTATTCTGAAGGTTTAATAAAATCGATTGCTTTTTAGTGGGTAGAATCATTAACTATAAGTGTGTTGGTAAGCTTGTAGTTACAGATAAAATTAGCATCTTGAGAAACCAGTCCTGTTGGTGTTAATGAACACTTTGATGTAGAAAATATATAAGTGGTATTACGTTTTTCTTATTCTTACTGTTAAACCTCTTTTGAGATACTGTTTACATTGGCAGTAATGCAGAAAGGAAATGAAATATTTAAATCTGTTAATCTAACAGGTATTTGCTTCCAACACCTTTTAGAAGATCTGGGAAAATTTTTTCTTAGTTTAATATCCAAAACATTATTGCCACGAGTTTATTCTTGTGTACCAAACTTTGTTCCTTGTCTTTCCTAAGAAACACACTTTTGAAAAATAAAGTGGTAATTTTTAAGCTTCACTTATACATTCACGTGTTCTAAAAAGTAAGAGTATCATCGTAAATGGTATAGCTCAACTTTTATAAATATACTCAATGCCATCTCAAAATATTACTCAAATATGTTTACTTATTTTAAATTTTTTAAAATAAGAACTACCTTGATTTTGTTTAATCTCTGGAATTTAGTTTTATTTTAAGAGCATATAGTTCCAAAAAGTATGGTAATTTTCATTATTCTATGTTATTAGAATTGGTATTGGGTTAGGTTTTAAGTCTAAACGTTTCCTCTTTTGAATAACCAGTTTTTACCGCCTGCAGCTAAGAAAATCATTTTAAAATCTGTCCTCATTCCTGTGGTTTTCTTTTTTACTTATGAGTAAAAACTGTGAGGAGAAAAAGACTTTTTATAAGTGACAGTGATTCTAAAGAGGGGCCAAGAGGTATGTATTTGAAGCCTCAAGAGTTCCCATCAGAGTCACTAATTTCTGTCATCACGGATGAAACCCCGAAGGCGTCATTTTCCCTTTGTTCAGTATCACACCGTCAGTGTCACATTTTCACAGGGTCATGAAACATGATGGTAAATGTTCAGTGACCAACTGTGGGCGGAGGCAGGGGGATGGGTTTTTAGGCGTGATGACTTCTGCGACGTACGCCTCCCTGATCCCGGGGCAGGAAAGTGTAAGTAACAAAGCCGCCTGCCCAGCCCCTGGCCGCAGCCGTCAGGCCTGCTCCCCCTGCCGCCGGGACCCCTGAAAGCCGGCTCCCGCCCTCCTCGCACTGGCACCGGCTTAAAGCCACTGCCCTCCCAGGTAGGAAGCCACTGTGTTAGCTGGTCAGCCCCGTTCATCGGCAGCTTTGTCCTTCGTACGGGGCCTCGGCTCCGGTCTTCCAGTCACGCTTTTGTGTGACCAGCCAGAAGCTTCCGCTTTCTTAAGATGACTCAGTTCTTCATACTTAGCAAAGCCCCTACTCAGACATTTCTTTGGAACTTTATGACAGGGGCACCTGGAGGGCTCGGTCGGTTAAGTGTCCGACTCTTGGCTTCAGCTCAAGTCATGATCTCACGGTTTCGTGAGTTCGAGCCCCACATCGGGCTGTGCACACCAGTACTGTTTGTGTATCTGGTCCGTGTTCGTTGAACCCTTTCCCCCACGGACTCTTACTCAGCTTGCCATTACATAATCTTACGGAAACTAGCAGGAGGAGATTTTCAGAAAGTGGGACCTTTCTGCCTTATTTCCAGCCCAGGTTTATACTCCAGATAAATGATTTGAATGGAACACCTTCCCCATGCCTGTCCCTGAGCAAATTTGTGAACTGGGCAGAAATCGTCCAAGACTGTCATTTTCTTCTTTCTTTACTCCCCTCTTCCTGGTCAGAGTTCACTGGCAGGAGAAAAAGATAATGTAACTCAGGCTCCATGATCATTAAAGCCTTGAGTGCAGGTGCCCCTGGTACAACAGAAAGAACACAGAATTTGAAGGCAAGGGTGGGATTCAGGCCTGGGTCTCCCACTTCGTAAGCTGCACGAGCTTTCTGAAATTGACCGCAACGCCCGCTCCGAGCTGGGGTGCGGCCGGTATGCTTCAGTCCGAGTGCTCCAGTTTTTAAAATATTGAAGTGCTTTCCCAGCTGTGAAGTACATATGTACAGTCTTTAAGCTTACTGTTCTCTTTATTGACTTGTCACTTCTGATCTAAGCATTGTCCTTGCTGTACAGCACATTTGAGACAAATTCCCCTAACCTCTTTTCCAAATTGCTTTCCTCGCCTTTTCACTTTAAACACACGATCCTGGTCATTTTTAAAATTGCCAGACAGAACCAGTCATTGATCAGTATGCTCAGTCTTTAATGCTCAGTTTTAACCCAACGTCTTTGGAGTCTCTAAAAACATTCAGTTAAAAGGGTGCAGCTGAGTGTGAGTGCTGGCAGTTCTGCCGCAGAATAAGAGGGCGGAATCGCCTGCAGTGACAGACACAAAGCTGATAAGTCCGTTTCTTCTGCCTGCAAGTGATGCCTGGTAGTGGCCCGGATCTCGTTCTTACAAAGGACAGAATTATCTCGAACCTGCAGGACATACCTCTGTGAAGTCCTCTGCACTTGTGGGAGATTTATTTTGTGAATCACGAACGTTTCACGTGGACTGCAAGAACGTAGAGTAGAGATCGGCACGCAGAGTGAGAGGTCGGCAGTGAGGACTGCAGCATGGAGGTACCTGTGGTCATCTTTCCCTCTGTTTATGGTAAAGCGAGCGGTCCTGCTTTTGTGGAATGGCACTTCCCGGAGGTGAACGTTCAGGCTGAAATGTGTTTTCCTCTCTTCGCAACAAATGGTACCGTGATTGTGCCTTACAGAAATTCGCTAAGAGCTGCACGCTGTTTGAAAGTGATATCTTGGGTTTTTGTCGTTCCTGACTTCTCCTAGACTGATCCCGTTGAGAACACGTGTGTGCGGAATCCGAGCGTCCGGGTTTGCATCCAGTCAAGGTCCACATGTCCTCCCACTTCTTGCGAAGCTGAGCCAGCTAAGGTGCCTCCCCGGGGTAGCCCCGCTCTCCAGCTTGTCACTTGTCAGAAAGAGGGAATCGAGAAACAAGTGAAAGCTGACTCTTGTTTGACTCAAATGTATTCTGTAATAAGTCACGGTCTACTGGAGAGCATTGCATTATTATTATAATGTAAATAGGACCGTAAAACAAAAGCAGAAAATTGTCCCCCCCAAGTTCAACCTAAAACAGACAAACATTTATTTCATTAGAAAGGTAGTCTGTATCTGAAGTAGAGGACTGTGGAGCAGAGGGCGGGGCTCTCTAAATCTCGGAATTATCAGATACAAACCTTGGAGGCACGCAGCTGTGTCAGGTGCCATTCTCAGATTTTAACTCTTCTGATCTAAAAAGATATGTGTAACTGCCGCAAAGTAGAGCTTAAAATTAAAATTGCCATTGCTGGCCGCTGAACAGTTTACTCTAACTGCCCATCAGCAGTAGGCATTCGGCCGTCCCCTGCCTTGCGGTAGCACCAAACCACCACGACCACCACACCAGTGTTGTTCTGCACCTCACGTGAATGCTTTCAAACAGCCGGCTGGCCACTTTTCTCAGCAGAGGTCATTGTCTCAACGAGTCGGAAGGGCGTTGTGCCTCAGTGGGTGCGGCTCAGGTCGTCCGCTCTGCGCACAGTGCTGCCGCCGCCCCTTTGTTTCCCGTGTCGTCTCTGGAGCCAGGAGCAGATGGCCCACCTGGGAAAGCTGTCTGAAATGAAGGGATCCGTGGTTCGAGTCTAATTGGGTCTTTTCCAATCCTGCGAGCGACGACCGCAGACCGCTTAAGTTGATGACGCTCTGCTTTGTCTTAATCGTTGTTTTGAGTTTATACGTTTTGACTGTTGAAATCTTTGGAGCGTAGAGAGAATAGCAAACGCCCGTGTGGCCACCATCCGCAGATGTAGCAGATGTGGACATTTTTGCCCTGCTCTTTGCCAATTTGTTTTCAGAGAAAGTTGAAACACCCTTCCCTGTACCGTTCCCCTTCCTCCTTCCTCAGACGCGTTAAAGACCCTGCCATTGATGTACTTTCTCGTCTTCAGTTTTACGTTTTACTTCATCTGTAGACAGCAACCATACCTGATAACATTTGCTTTACGTTTATGTTTTACACACAGGTTATCTGTATCTTCCTGTAACCGCTTTCATTCAACGTGATGCTTTTGAACTTTCCTCCTGCAGATACGTGTCCATTTAGTCCACTCGTTACAACTGTTACGTCATATTTCGTTGTATGAATATACCACAACCATGTATGCATCCTCCTGTTGTTGGAAATTTGGGATATTTAATGATGTCATATTATTGGATATCTGTTTCCAATTTTTGTTGTCATAATCAGTGCTAAAGTGAACATTCTAATAGCTGTCTGCTTTTGTGTGTGCAGAGTGTGATTAGCTATGTACCTGGGAGTTGAATTATTGGATTGTATGGTATGTGCATTCTCAACTTTAACTAGATTTTGCCAAATTATTTTCCACAGTGGTTGAACCAATTTTCACTCCCACCAGCAATGTGTGAGAGTTCCCCATTTTCCCACATCTTCACCAACCCTTGGTACACGTTAACTTTTGCCAATTTGATGGGTATGGAGTGGGATTTTTAATTTGCATTTCTCTGATCTTAGTGTTAACTCAGCATCCTTTTGTATGTTTATTGACCACTGGTGATTTGCCTGTATGTCTTTTGTCTGTTTTTCCATTGAATTGTTTCTTTTGTTTTGTAACTGTTCTTTATATAATCTGGATACTAATCCTTAGCTGGCTTATATGCACTGCAAATACTTTCTTCCCATCTGTAGCTTATTTTAAAATTTTATTTGGTATCTTTTTGTCTTGCAACAGTGTTTATTTTAAAGTAGTCTTATATATATACATCAATCATCTCCTCTATGACTCCTGTTTTTTTCATGCATTTCTAAAGCAGTTCTGCCCTATGCAGCATTTATAAAAGTTTTCTTCCATATTTTTCCTGAAAGTTTAAATTTTTTTATTTTACATGTTTAAGACCTTAAGCTGAAATTGGTTGTTACAAATTATGTGAAATGGGGTTCTAAATCCATTTTTCTCAGGGGTGCCTGGGTGGCTCAGTCAGTTAAGTATCCTACTCTTCATTTTGGCTCAGATCATGATCTCACAGTTTGTGAGATCGAGCCCTGCATCTGGTTCTGCACTGACAGCACGGAGCCTGCTTGAGATTCTCTCTCCTTCCCTGTCTGCCCCTCCCCCTCTTGTTCCTTCTCTCTCTCTCTCTCTCTCTCTCTCTCTCTCTCTGTCTGTCTTTCTCAAAATAAACTTTAAATAAATAAATCTGTTTTTCTCATATGAACAACTAATTCTCTTATATTTCCCTCATTGATTTGTAAAACTCTTTCTGCTTTATATAAATGGATCTGTTTGGGGGTTCTTTATTCTCTTCTTCTGGTTTTGTTTTTTGTTTTTTGGGGTTTTTTGTTTGTTTGTTTTGTTTTTTGGTCTGTTCCTGCACCAGCATCACATTATCTTGATTACTGTAAGCCTGAAGTAATTCACCTGGTGTGATCGACCACTCCCACCCACCTTATTCTTTTTCATTTTCTTTTTTTCACCCTTTAGTTTTACATATGACTTTTGTGATCAGCTTGTCAGATTCCATATGGGGCTTTTGATTAATTGCGTTGAATTTATAGATTCATCTGAGGAGAATTGACATCTTTGTGGTTGGGTCTTTCCGTCTGTGAACATGATATATACATATCATTTAGATATTCTTTTATATCCTTCAATAAAGTTTCATTTTTTTTCTTTATTAGTTGACTTCAGATTGCTTGTTAGATTTGTTCCTAGGCATAGGTACCTTGAAGAATGGGATCTTTTCCAAATAGTATTTTTATTTGGCATTGCTGGTCTTTGTGAACTCTGTTAATCTTGTCTCCAACACCCTTACTTCATTCCTTTTTATTCAAAACTTCTCTTAGATTTTCTGTGTAAATTCTAATGTCAATTTTGTTTCCTGTTGTTTTTTATTAACTTTCACATAGGTATTCAGTGTTGCTCTTTTAGTTCTCATGTTTACCTTTTTCGGCATTAATTTATAAATAGGGTTGAAAACTTTTTCAAGCTATTTAAAGGTAAATTAAATTTAAAGGTAACCTCACAATTAAGCAGAAAATTCTGAGAAACTCAATTCCATTCTAAGGTTATAAAGCATATAAAATATTCGGTTTATATAGTAACAAAGACAAAGACCATCCATTTTTGTCTTAACGTTTTAAAATATTCTGTAACTTTGTTCAACGCTAGCTTTTTCCTCTTGCCTGCTTGCTTCGCATCCTAAAGTAATTCTTTGTGCCTTTTTTTTTAAACTTCGCTAATTAAGTGATGTCTCTTTTCCAGTAAAATCACTGGTTCCTTTCATTAAAAGAAATATCTTACACTAATACCTATAGAATAAAGATATGACTTTTAACTTTTAAATTTGCATGTTAAGTTCTGAATTCCAATAATATTAAACAGTCTAGCTTCCTTCTTTGGAAATTGATTTCTGCACAAAATCCCATTAATCATTCTCTCTCTCTCGCTCTTTCTCTCTTCCTCACTTCCTCATTCTACACACACGTGCACACATGCACATGCACACACACACACTTAAACACAAATCCAGTGAATTGTGTTCCATATATGTAACATACATTCTGTATATAGAAGTTAGAAGTTAAAAGACTTCTAAATATTTTGATTATAAATCCTGCTTTAAAAAACTCAGGAACTTTTAAGAATTAATGGGGGCATATTCAGATGAACTCAAAAATTAATATCCTCATTTTTTATGTAGACTACATGCTGTGATGTTTTTGTTTTCTTTGTGGATTCTCTTTTCTAAATCATTTCTTTTTAAATTTTGAGACAATTATTTTTTTGCTAATTGAGCAACTGTTTCGTTTGTAGATGTTGCAGGCTGAAATTTAAATTATCAACACTATGAGAATTTTAGCTTCATTGAGATATTATTTGCCTTATTGATGTCTTGCTTGGCTTTATTTACTTTGATTTATTTTTAGAGATGTTTGAAATAGATGGAGTGTTTCATGATCTCTGTTTCCTCTCTTGCCCCCGGATTCAGACTGTAGACAGTACTCCTCTTCCTGTTCACACACCGACCTTAAGGAAAAAGGGATGTCCTGCTTCAACTGGCTTTCCAGCTAAGGTACTCAATCTAGATACAAGCATGATGGGTTCTGGAAAAAAAAGTACTAATAATGGGTTTCTTCTGCTTTTTGTATTTGTTGTAATTTGTGCTGTTGGTTCTCTCACAATCACAAACATAAAAAGCTTGGAAAGAAAAGGAAAAAAATTGTATATGAATGGAAATAATCACCACCTGGAAAGGTAGGACGAGTGTTCCAGACCTTGTTTTCTTTTTATTCCGTCTTTTCTCAATTTTTTTTCATTTCAATCTAAATCAAAAATGACAGTTGAGAATGGGAGGGCTGTCTTGAAGTGCACGGTTTGGTTGGTTTTATTTATTTGGCAAAAAAGCTGACAAGTTGGAGTATTACGCCTTTTCTTATTTAAGCATTTCTGAGTTTTTGAAACATTTCTGTTTTTGAAGTATATTCTCCTTTTACTTCATGCTGTTAAAGATTTTTTTCAAATCAGTTATGGGCACTTAACGAATTGAAGGGGAAATAAAATAATTGAGAAACCAATTTTTCCAAAATCCCAAACAACTTTTTATTAATTATTCTCATTTTAAAATATAAAATCTGGAATCCATAGTAGTGGAGGAACAGACGACTTGAGTGTACCATACACACAGCATTAGCTTGCACACAAACACATTTTTGATTAAGGAGAAAGACTACAGACTTGCAGAGTTCAGAAGAATGCTGGATTTGTGTTTTGCTAGTTCTTTGGGGTTATGCTTTAATACGCAGTCTCATTTAAAAAAAAAAATTTTTAACGTTTATTTATTTTTGAGAGAGACAGAGCGTGAGTGGGGGCAGGGTAGAGAGAGAGACAGAATCCAAAGCAGGCTCCAGGCTCTGAGCTGTCAGCACAGAGCTTGACGTGGGGCTCGAACTCACGAACCGTGAGATCATGACCTAAGCCGAAGTGGGATGCTTAACTGACAGAGCTACCCAGGAACCCCAAATATGTTGACGTGTTTTGAGACAGAGAGAGAGCAAGTGGGGGACGGGCAGAGAGAGAGGGAGACACAGAATCTGAAGCAGGCTCCAGGCTTTGAGCTGTCAGCACAGAGCCCAACTCGGGGTTCAAACCCATGAACCGCGAGAACCTGAGCCGAAGTCGATCGCTCAACCCACTGAGCCACCCAGGCGCCCGTCTAAGTATTTGCTTTTAAATAATATCTACTATTAAACTTAGATATACAATTAACAAAATAAATGTATAATTGAACCATAACTCGAGAAGGTTTAGGGTTCTAGAAAACACAGATTGGCATTCGTTGCTCATCTGCATAGTTAGTTCATGTAGGTAATACAATAAATGGAAATTTCTCATGAAGGGAGATTATTGCTTCTATGCTTGCTCTCTTTTTTGTGGTCTCCTTGCTTCCATTTTCCCAAATTGAACATCTTGAAGTCTGTTACTGTGAGGAATAGTGCTTAGAGGACTCACTGTAAAGAAGATGTTGAGGCCGCTCATGGAAGAATTTAAGACTGAAGTTGACAAGCCACTGAGAAAGAGACATGTTTAGTGAGAAATTCAGCTGAATTCCTGTTGTTCCATTCTATTCATTGTAACTATGACTGAAGTATTGATTATGGTAGAACATGAAGATTTAGTTGCTTAGCTCAAGCTCCTACAAAGAAATTCTAGGAACTGGAAAACATCAATGACCTCCCTCCCCAGAATGTAAACCTTGGGCAAACCAGAGAATGAGAGACAGGTTGGTGGATCCGAAAAGCTAATGAGATACGCAGAAGTATAACTGGTATAAAAGAAATACAATCTGCATAGCCTATGCTAGATAAGGCAAAATTTTGAGGCCAAAATATGAATTTAAAATAAATAGGCACAATACGTCTCTCAAAGAGACTTCAAAAAAAAGCATACTGGTAACAGGGAGTGGGATAAGGCAGCTGTGAAGAAAAACAATTTGCAAGTGCTCACATGAAAATATAACTGCTGATGTAAAGTACCCAGCAGACAGCCTCAGTGGAAGGAACAGACTGGATATAGCAGAAGAACAAGTTAGCGAGGCGAAGAAGAGATGGCTAGTCTAAGACGATACGTGATAGAAATAGTTTCAGTATCTCTGTAGTAGGACTTTCAAGGGGAAAGAAAAAAATAGAGAGTTAGAAGTACTGGAAGAAATAAATCACCTAAAATTTTCCAGCACTTAAAGCTGAAAAACCTCACATCAAAATACATCATTATGTGCTAGAGAGAATAGATTTTTAAAAACTCACACTTAGACACATTATAGTCAAATTTAAGGATATCACAGATCAAGACAAAGTTCAAAGTGTTAGAAGGAAAAGAACTGTGAACCCTAATATATTAACCCAGCTATAATATCAACTATGAGAGGAAGTTAAAAATATTTTCATGCGTACAAGAACTTAGTTTATTATTGAAAAAAAAAAAAACCCTCATTGAAAAACTCTCGTATACACTAACAACAAATTACTGGAAAGGAAATTAAGTAAACAATCCCATGTACAACTGCATGGAAAAGAATAAAATGCCTAGGAATAAATTTAATCAAGGAGATAGATCTGTTCACTGAAAACTATCAGACATTAATGAAAAAATTAAAAAGACACCAATAAATGGAAAAATATTCTGTGTTCATGGATTAGAGAAACTAATGTGGTTAAAGTGTCTTTAGTACATGGCAATCTGTGGATTCAATAGAGTTCTTATCAAAATTCCAGCAGCATTTTTCACAGAAATAAGGAAAACAGTGCTACAATTTGTATGGAACCACAGAAGACCCCTAAACAGCCAAACAGTCTTCAGAAAGAAAAAGCTGGAAGCGTCACACTTCCTGATTTCAAACTGTGTTACAAAACCATAGTAACCAAAATGGTATGGTGCTGGCATGAAAACAGAAACATAGATCAGTGGAATAGAATAGAGAGCTCAGAAATAAATATGCATATGTCTGTTTATTGAACATAATATGATCAATTAATTTACGACAAAGGCACCAAAAATAGACAATGGGGAAAGGATCATCTTTTCAAGAAATGATATTGGGAAAACTGGACAGTGACATGCAAAAGAATGAAACTGGACCGCTTTCTTATACCATACACAAAAATCAATTCAAAATGGATTAAAAACTTGAACGTAAGACCTGAAACCACAAAACTCCTAGAAGAAAATAGTGGGTAATCTCCTTGAGCACTGGGCTTAGCAGTGATTTTTTGGATTTTTTTTTAATGTTTATTTATTTTAGAGAGAGAGTGAGCAGAGGAGGGGCAGAGAGAGAGGGAGACACAGAATCTGAAGCAGGCTCCAGGCTCCGAGCTGTCAGCACAGAGCCCGACGCGGGGCTCGAACTCACGGACCACGAGATCACTACCTGAGCTGAAGTCAGACACTTAACTGACTGAACCACCCAGGCGTCACGATGACTTTTTGGATTTGATACCAAAAGCAAAGACAATGAAACAAAAGCAAAAGTCAGTGAAGTGGAACTACATCAAACTGAAAAACTTCACAGCAAAGAAACCCATTACCAACATGAAAAGGCAACCTACCGAATGAGAAAAAATACTGTAAATCATGTATCTGGTAAGGGGTTCATATCCAAAATAGAAGAGCACTCCTACAACGCAATAGCAAAAACCAAAAACGTAATCCAGTTGAAAGATGGGCGGAGGACCTGAATCAACATTTTCCCAAAGAAGATATACAAATAAATGGCCAACAACTACATAAAATGGTGTTCAGTATCACTAATTGTCAGGGAAATGAAAATCAAAATGACAATGAGATATCACCTCATGCCTGTTACGATGGCTGTCATCCAAAGGACAAGAGATACCAGGTGTTGGCGGGGATATGGAGAAAAAGGAACCCTCGTGCACTGTGGGTGGGAATGTAAATTGGTGCAGCCACTCTGGAAAACAGCATGGAGGTTCCTCATGCAATTCAAAATAGAAGTACCATGCGGTCCAACAACTCCACTTCAGGGCATTTATCTGAAGGAAACAAAATCACTATCTGAAAGAGATACCTGCACCCCCATGTTCAGTGCAGCATTACTTACAGTAGTCAAGACATGGGAATAGTCTACATGTCTGTTGACAGATGAACGGATAAAGAAAATGTGGCACATGCACACACACACACACACACACACACACACACACACAATGGAATATTACACAGCCATAGGAAAAAGGAAAGTCTTACAATTTGTGACAACGTGACATGGGTGGACTTCGAGGGCATTTTGTTAAGTGAAATAAGAGATAGACAAATACTGTATGATCTCACTTATGTGTAGAATCTTAAAAATCTGAACTCCACAGAAATGGAGAACATGTTGGTTGCCGGAGCTGGGGCTGGGAAATTAGGGAAATGGCTGAAGGAGGCTAAAAGGTACAGACTTCCAGTTATAAGGTAAGTAAGTTCTGGGGATGGATGGAAAGCATGGTGACTCTAGTTAAGGACACTGTATTGTGTATTTGAAACTTGCTAAGAAAGTAGATCTTAAACGTTCTCCTCACAAGAAAAAAACCATTGCAACTATATGAGCCGATGTGATGGATGTTAACTTACGGTGATCATTTTGCACTACATACATCCACCAAGCCATTGTGGTAGACACCTTAAACCGACATGTTTCATGTCCGTCATCTCTCAGTAAAACTGGAAGACAGAAGAGTAAGTATTCTTGGAGGAAGTACTCCATCAAAAAAGATGGATAAAGCCACATGGCCGCTGTGAGAGATTTGGGAAATAGGGTGACTAGGTATCTCAGAGAACTTTCCTGTGATCCACAAACATAAGGACCCTTGCTCTACAAAGTGGAAGGGAAAGGAAATGCAGATTCAGAGCAGTCCAGAATTAAGTTCGAGACAAACACAGTGGAGGTGAGTGTAAGGGTCAGATGAGGTGAACATGGTTAGGCATTTGTCTCTCCTTGGGAAGCGCTGCAGAGACAGCATAGCATGGTCGTTACCGTGGCAGGTTCCCAGCAGGGTCTCCCGAATTGCACGCTCCGCTCCGTCACAGACTCTCTGGGTGGACGGACTCAAGCGAGTTACGTACCTTTCCCTGCTTCATTTCCTCATCAGAAAACGAGTACAACCATAGGACCCATTTCACTGGATTCTTCGGAGTTTTAAAGAAGCTTAATATTTGTAAATACCTTAGAACAGTCCCCGACAGAGTAGTATCGTGTAAACGTTTAAGTATTGGCAACTTGATGAGGAAAGTGAGCCCAAGTGTGGATCTCAGCAGGCTGGGAGAAATAAACAGAAGACGAGCACATAAAATGTGTGATTTTCATACCTGCAGAAGGGATGCTATCCAGTGAATGACGGCAGGAAAGAGAAAAGAGAAGAAAACATGGTGGCCTGGTACTGACAACCGTGCAGTGAATTGTCTCAAATCCTAATGGCTTAAAAAAAAAATGTTTTTATGACGCTCCCAGTTTTGTGGGTCTGAATTTGAGAAGGGCTCCTCTGGGAAGTTGTCACTAAGGGTCTGCCGTGGAGGGTGGCCAACTGTCAGCCAAGGCTGCAGGTGTGTGCAAGTTCGGCTGCGTGTCCAGAACAGCTCCCTCCGGTGACGGACAGCTCATGCTCTTGGCCTGGCCAGATGACGGCCGCAGCCCTCCTACGTGGCGGCTGCCTCTCCAGAGTGAGCGCACCGCGAGAACCAGCGTGAAGCCGCGTGGCTAAACGCAAAGGTGTGCGCAAGGGGGTAAAGCAAAGGAACGTAGATGTCACAGATACACACCATGATGTGGAGTTTAAGGTGTAAAACATCAAGGGGCATGAAAGGGGGCAGTGTATACCAACAAAGGGAGTAATAGACAAAGAAGATCGTGATCGTGAATGTGTATGGGCCTGACAGTTAAGCCCCACGCTACCTGAAGCAAGAACTGAGAACTCGGAGAAGCAGGGTAGAGACAGATTGGAGATTTTAATCCACACTGATCATACCGACAGCATAGTGGGGCAAACGCAGGGCAGAGGACGGAGGGTTAGTACCCACAGGCACCAAGAGCTCTCACAAACCACAGAATGAAGTGTGCCTGAGGTAACTGGCCAAAAGCCAGGAATAAGCAGATGAAAAGTCAAAATGACTGACACCGAAAAGATGGTCAGGGGGCCTGGGTGGCTCAGTCAGTTAAGCCTCTCACTCTTGGAATCGGCTCGGGCCACCATCTCACGGTTTCGTGAGTTTGAGCCCCGCATCAGGCTCTGGAGCCTGCTTGGGATTCTCTCTCCCCCTCTCTCTCTGCCCCCTGCCTCACTCACGCTGTCTCGGTCTCTCTCAAATAAATAAAAGAATTTTTTTTTTTTTAATGAAAATAAAAAGGTGGTCAAACTTACTAGAAGTTGGGGCAAAGCAGTTTAAAGTAGTAATGAGTGGTCTCTTAGCATTTGTGGTGTACGTGCCCTTGTTATCAGTAGGATACTATGACGCATTACGGGTGCCAGTGTGATTCAGTTCCAGCTTTTTAAATGCAATGTAAAAATGATGAAAAATACGTGTCAGTGAGTCTTTAGAATCCAGTGAATGGAGGATTCTGGGAACTTGGTCACCACGGCAGCATGGTTTTTAAATCTCTCCATAAAAACAGACCAACTGAATAGATATGAAAACTTAAAAAAAAAAAAACAAAAAAACAGATGGGACCTGAACAGTAGATGAGAAGATTTTCCCATGAACTCCAAAACTCAAACTGATAGGGGGAAAAAAAAAAAAAGTCATCTGAAGACTCCCCATGTTATTAAACATCGTGCTAGAAAAAACAGAGGTGAAGCAGAGGGATTCATGATAATCCCAGAGCCAGAAAACCACAAGCACGAGCACGCGCTGCTGGGCATCTCAAAGAAGACACAGAAGTGAGTTTCCAGCCTCCACTCCTTCCTGCAGCCAAGGGCAAGGGAGTCGACACGGTGGGAAGGTGGTCCAGTGCTATGGTTGTAAGGTCTCAGAACCAGCTGGTCAGAATGTCCTTCCAGATGGCAGCCCCAAACTAAGGAGGGCTGGCGGAGATTGGTTCAAAACTGAGCCAGACAGGAAAGGAAAGAGAAGTTCCAGACAATGAAGAAGAGCAGGGAGGAAGAGCTCAGAAAGCACAGGTCATTTTTAAAAATCATTTTATGAAAATAATAGAAAAGAGAGTCAAAGGCATGGAGCTAGAAGAATTACCCTGGCCCACCACACCCTCATAGATGTACAGGAAAAGTCATTTCGCTTGAAAGTGAGGAACTGAAAATGGTCACAGTCAAATCTCACACGCACAAAACGGGAAGAGCGGGCATTGTATCTTCACAAAAAATGGAAGTGTGCCAGAAAGGGCCATCTGCAAAACCATTGAAAACTGCAATCAGTGTTTCAGAAGAAATTGAGGGAACAGTAGAAGCTGTGAGATAAAAATTGGAAATCGCAATCTAGAAACTTAGAAATGAGTGCTGGAGAATGCAAGATTTGAGGAGACATGACAGAAATCCGGATACAGCCTGACCTGTAAGGAATTTGGGAGTAAATAAACTCAACAGATCACTTATGAGAAACAGAAGATGGAAAGGAGATTTTTTTAATCAAAAAGTGAGGGAAAAGTAAAAAGGATTTGAGAAAAGTGATGGACATAAAAGAAAGGCAAAGAGGGGCCAATATTTATATAATAGGAGTCTCTGAAAGCAACAGAAAATATGAAAATCTATATTCAAGAAGATTTTCCAAAATAAAGCAGACTTGATTACCCTATATGTTATCTAACTAGAATTGAAATAAAGACTTGAAGCAAAAAATAAAATAAAGCAGACTTGAAACTCCTATGACAGAGGCACACACCATAACCGAGAAAATAACCCAGACAAAACAAAACACATCCCAGCAAACTATTGGTCTTTGAAGAAAAAGAAGAATACTGGACACACAGGCAAAAAGTAGTAAGTCACTCAAGGAGGAAAAAAAATGAAATTTTCATCAGACTTTTCAATAGCAGCCCTACACCAGAAAACAATCGGATAACATTTAAGATACCCAAGGAAAGTGTGAGTCAAAGGTTTTTCCGCCTTTGTGACTTTGTGTTTGACAACTTTATTGAGGTATAACTAATAAAAAAAACTGCATGTAGTTAATGTAACAACTTGATGAGTTTGGAATATCAAAGATTTTTGAGGATTTTAGGTTTTTTAAGGATAATAAAGCACCCATGAAAAATAAAAACCACAGAACACGCAAGAACTCAAGAAATATTGTTCCCACAAGCCCTTCCGGAAGGATACAGAGAGGACAAGCTTCAGATCAACCAGAATGATAAGGCACCAGGTACCTTTAGGGACAGGAGTGAAAAGAGGAGTCTAGAATGAGTTGGGGAGTTGGTTCAGAATCCACAGAAAGCACCGTTAGAGCATCTTTCGAAACTCAACAGCTTACCCCCCCAACTCAGCAGTATGTTCATTTCGTGGAATAAGCAAGCCAGAGACCACAGACTGAGGGACGCCAGGCTCAGTGGTTGGTGAGAGAGGGGAGGTGTTGAACTAGAAGTAGTGAGATTTTGCAAAAGTCTGCAAACTGAAGGTAAGACTCCAAAACCCATTTCCCCTGCTTAGCTCCCAGAATGTTGGCGATGGGTTTATCGCTTCCTCCTTCCGTCCCCTCCTTGGAGGATTTCAGTGGATTCTCTGAAGAAATTGAATGGCCCAGAAAAGACTTCCAGATAATGGCAGTTGAGAATCCCAAAGAGACAGCTGGGTTCTTATCAATGGCACATACACACACATACTGCCCAAAAATAAACCAAAAAACTTTCCACTAAGCTTTTTTACTGATTTACATTTAAATATGAACAAATACCCAAGGATCAGCAGATATTTTAGGAAATCCACTAGCAAAAGAAAAAGATCCAAAGGAACAAAAAATTTCCTATTTTCATTGAAGGATAAAGAGGCAGTGCCACGCAGAAGGAACAAAAAGGAATAACTAGAAAAACAGGAAGAGTCCTTTGAAAGTTAAAGATAAGACAAGCATTTAAAAAATGTTTTAGATGAGTTGGGACATAAATTTGAGAAAATCTCTTAAAACTTACTGCAAAAGGATGGATAGAAAATAAAATTTGAGAAATCAATATCCAAAAAACAAAAAAAATCCGGTAAAATAACAGAAAAAAAGAAAAGGAAATTGTACTAAATAATACACTTTCTGTAACCGAAGGGCAAGATTCCTGTGTGCAGAGTCCCGCCAGTTCCCAGCACGGTGGGTGACAGATACCTCCTCCTGGGCACATCACTGTGTGATGTTTCAGGACACCAAGAATATGGAGAACTTTTGTAAACCACCCAGAGATCAAACAGATCACGTCCAAATGATCAGGAACTGAACTGGTGCCATACTTGTTAACGGAAAAATGCAGAGAATGGTTGTCAGGTAAAATGATTTCAAGGGAGAATGTTTGATTCCTCATCAAGTGTTTTATCAATTTTGAGAGGGAAACGAGCATTTTCAGAAAATCAGGATCTTCTAAAAGCGTATCGCCCAGGCCCTGCTTTCTAAGTAAACCACTAAGGAATGAATTCCAGCAAAACGAGGGAGGAGACGAAGACGGAGAAGGCATAGGATCCACAGGAGAGAGAATCCCACACGGGTTGGTTGAGAGACTGAAGCCTGTAGCCGAAAACGGAGCAGGAAAGCAACAGGCTCCAGGAACGACGCTTCAGGTCGGTGAACACGGGGTAGAAGAGTCTGGAAGGCTTCCTTCCTCACGTGGTAAATCGATTCTAGGGTATTTCATAGTCCCTTTGGAGAATCTGGGGATGATTCATGAGTGAGACTTAGAAAATTAACTTTAAAAGACGGAGGACGTCCTTCATTTCAGAGAAATAAAAAGATTACACAGGAAAGATGCAACTATAGTATGCTTCTCGACTCATTGATGATTCCAAGGTCACAATAACTTACACATTAAATGTAAAATGCGACCCCAGACACAAAGAGCAGCAGGTGTAATAGTGCCAAATCCTTCTCTTCCATAGCAGGAAGTCCGCAGAATGTCTCAAAGCAAGAAACTGCAGTATGCTCTTGCTTGGGTTTTGGTTTGGTTTTGTTTTTGCCAGAAATACGGAGATACATTACAGAAGGGGGCAAACAGCTGGAAGGGGTTAAAAGAAATCACTTCTAGGAGGGACGACCTGGGGCAAGAGGGATGCTTCTGCTTGGCTAAGCATTGTGATACTGTTTTCCTTTTTAAACTGTGTACGTGTATTAGTTTGATTTAAACAATTAAAAACATGCATAGGAGAACATGTGGAGAAATTGGACGATGAAAATAAGATCTCAAATCGTAAACGTAAGATGGCAATATTGCTGGACTCTATCACATCAAAATTAAAGATGTTTGTACAGTGAAAGCTTGGTTAATAGGGGCTATTCGGTGGTGACTATCTAGCAAAGGATATTTGCAATGTGCAACACCAATATGGGATCAACCTCTAGAACATGTATGAAACCCCTGCAACTCTCTATGGAAAAGATTAGAAAACTGTTGAAAAACTGACGAACGATCTGAATAAGTAATTCTCAGAAAAGGAACTCCTAATGGTCAACAAGCATGTGAAGAAATGTCCAATCTCATTAGTAACTGGAGAAATTAAAAATTAATCCTTTAAAAATTATCACTTTATACTCACCAGATTGCCAAAAATTACGTAAGGCAACGTCAAGGACGAGAAGAAACAGACGGCTTCGCACACAGCTAGTAGAAGTGTAAACGATCCGGGGCGCCCTGGTGGCTCAGTGGGTGAAGCGACCGACTTCGACTCAGGTCGTGACCTCACGGTGGGCGGGTTCAAGTCCCACGTCGGACCCTGAGCTGTCGGCACAGCTGCTTCGGATTCTGCGTCTCCCTCTCTTCCTCTCCACCACTCACGCCCTGTCTTTCCTCTCTCAAAAAAAAATTTTTAAAAAAAATTTTTTTTTTTTTTTTTTTTTTTGAGTATAAATGATACACCCATTCTGGAGGGCGGTGTGGCATTGTGGAGTGGACGTAGAGCACAGCAGCTGGCAACCTCACGGATTCAGGAGAGCCTTATACGGATCCAGTCGGCAACGCGGTAGAGACGCTTGTTGCTACGGGTGGTAGCAGAAAGATGGATCAAGTGTGGCTGGTGCGCTCACTAGAGCCCCTGTGAAATCTACACTACCAGCACAAAGCACCTAATTTCTCGGGATATGTACATACCCAAGGGCCTGTGTAAACCCAGTTACACCGGGTGCCAGATCCCATGGGGAAGGAGGGGAGTAGAACAGCCAGGATGAAGGGAAAAAACAAGAAGGCAAAATAAAACCAGAGTGAGGCCTCCCCCAAGCTCTCTGATAATATTTCACGGACTAAATATTAACAAGGTTTGTGCACTTAACGTTCCTCCCCGCAAAGTAAAATTTACTCTATGTTTCTTAAAAGAAGAAGGAATGTCCATAATTATATCTAAGTAAAAGTGTTTAAAGGGAAAGGAAGAGCCTTTTTTGAAAATTGGTTTTAAAAGGAAGGTTTGTAAGAGGTGAAGACTTGTTGTTATCAGTGGTAAAATTTTCATAGCAACAGGGAGGTTTTAAGCTTTTACCGGGGTTCGTAAATGGTTCAACTGTGTCCTCACAGCTTCTGCCAAAGACATTTTACCTTCTCCAGTGAGGAGCTTGAAGTCTACAACAGGGACAAAACTGGAGTAGAAAAGAGCCCTTCTTTCTGTCCACCGCTTTCAAAGTCAAGTTTATAGTTAATTCTCCCTTTACTCCAAACTGTTACATAGTCTAAAACTCTAATTTGAGCCCATGCTTTAGATTTAATGCCCCTTTTCCTAGACCATTTTTCATCTTTCCTTCCTCCTCGAACTACCCTTTGGGGAAGTATTAGAAATCAAATACTGACCAGGACACAAGAAAAGAGATCTTAGAAAGGTCAGAAGCCAAGCAGGCTGGATCCTAGGGGTGGATTCGTGTGTCTTTCCGCGACTGGTCCTCTCACCCCCACCAAAACCAAAGCCGGAATCCTGCTGTGTGATGCCTAGAGTCAGTGCCGTCAGAATCGTGATGTTTGATTATGTTCTGCTTTATACTGTCCTTAGTTGAGATCAGTGAAACATGGGCCCCTTACTCTTTGTAGTAACTCCCATCCCTTCCCAATTTAATCAGCACCTACCAGTTGGGTCGCTGGTCAGTTAAATAGTGCTCTGCTAAAGCACTGTTTCTCGTTCCTAGCATATGCAGTTAAAATACTGGCATCCTGAGTGGATCTCTGAAAAAATTACAATGTGTTTTGTTAGCAATTTCTTGGGTATTGTGAAGAATTACTATGACATTTGTCATGGCCACAGTACTATTGCTGATATTTCCGAGCTGTCTGTTATCCCTTAGAAGAAGAAAGAATGAAGTTCCCCACCTTAAGCTGCTTATCAGTTTTTCTCTCGTGATAAAAGCCTCCAGAGCAAATCAGGAAACCAACTTGGCATCTTTTGTATTTTAACGTATTTTAAACACTTGAAGATACTAAAAAATTTATTCTGGACAGTTCCCCAAAGAATAAAAAATTAAAGGGATGCCTGAGTGGCTCAGTCGGTTGAGCATCTGACTCTTGGTTTCAGCTCAGGTCATGATTCCAGGGTCGTGGGATCGAGCCCCATGTCATGCTCCGTGCTGAGTGTGGAGCCTGCTTGGGATTCTCTCTCTGTCTCTCTCTCTCTCTCTCTCTCTCTCTCTTCCTCTCCCTCTCTCCCTCCCTGCACCCTCTCCCTGCGCCCCCTCCTCTGCCTCCCTGTTCGCACATGCTCTCTCTAAAATTAAAATAATAGGGGCGCCTGGGTGGCTCAGTCGGTTAAGCGTCCGACTTCGGCTCAGGTCATGATCTCGTGGTCCGTGAGTTCAAGCCCCGCGTTGGGCTCTGTGCTGACAGCTCAGAGCCTGGAGCCTGTTTCAGATTCTGTGTCTCCCTCTCTTTCTGACCCTCCCCCGTTCATGCTCTGTCTCTCTCTGTCTCAAAAATAAATAAACGTTAAAAAAAAATTTTTTTTTTAATTAAAATAATAAAATACAAAGCAAAAACTTAAGAGTAAAAATTGGTATACAGGAGAAACATTGAGCAAGGTTTTATATGATACTCACAAATTAGGTGCTTGTATTTTTATCACAGGCATTGAGGCCCCTGGTCTTGACCTAACTATGTGTCACGTGGTTTGGGGGTTTTTTAAGGAGCGTATTCTACATGTTTTGGAATGATCAGACCTTGCGAGATGACAGAATCAGACACGTCAGCTTGAATTTTAACTCTGCCATTAACTGTATATCCATGAGTAACTGATGATTTTCTCTGAGTCTCAAGGAAATATTATCCGTCTTTACGGGGGTATTATCTTCATTAAATGAGATGAGGTATATGAATTATTGGCACAATGTCTGTTGGTGGGGACTCAGTCCACACGGGATCAATTTTAGAGTTAATACAGAGGTAGTCTGTGTTCTACTTGGAATCGCGTCAGACCCCAGTGCTGCTTTGAAGCCTTTGTGGTGTATAAATCACATATTGAGAAGAGCAGAACTTATTTTTAACTTAAATTTTAAAGCTTTGAATGGTCCCTTTAGTTTTTTAATAAGATACGTTAGTTTCATAAAGACTACTTTATAAACAGGATTGCATTGGCATTTGCATATTATTGGAATATAGAATAAAGTTCTTACTAGTTTAAATTAGTCACAAATATAAAAAAGAAATAGTCAAATTTGTTTTCAAAAATAAATATGTTCTAAATGCTTACTCTACTCCAGCCCTGTTTGAAAGGCTTTATGTTCACGTGTTCACGCCATGAAGTAGATACCATTATTGAACCTATTTTATAGAATGAGGAGAGCAAGACACAGAGGAGTTAAATAGTTTATTAATTACTCCAGAGAGGTAATTTGAAGAGGAGAGGCATGTTCCAGATCGCTGAAGTCTATGTTGACTTACCGCCAGATAGAACAGATAAGACTTGGAGAACTTTACTGGATTTGCCATAAGAAGTTTCCGGCTGCCATCTTTCTCTCTCTGGAATAGTGTGTGTGTGTGTGTATTTGTCTACTGAAGGGTAGGTAATACCACCTGCTTCCATAGGAGGAAACAGATTTGTTAAGCATATTGTTGGTTCTTGGTCCCAGAAAGTAAAATACTTGTTTTGTAGCAGGGACGAGAATTTTCAGTTACTCTGTTCTTCCAAAGAAGGTATAAAAGCATATGAAATTTCTGTTTTTGTAAAGGTATGAATATGTGACATTTCACTTAACTCTTTGCTGGAGGATAATTTGAAGAATTTGTAAAAATCCTGACTCAAACTTTGTGAGCAAAAAGAAAAAAAAAAGCCACAGTTTTTAGGTTTTCAAATGTCATTCAAGAACGATTATTTAACTTCTCATATTATTTTTAGCATCACCTAGCTCAGTATTGCCTAATAAAAATATTTGAAAAGCGTAAATTACAGAACGATATGGGAAATGAAAATGATTCATCCCACTTATATTTAGAATATTTTCTAGGAGCTCGTGTGGGGCCCAGGGAGTCACATTATGGAAATCCTTTAAGTAATTGGTGTTCTTAATAATTGGTATATATATATTTTTTTATCAATTTGTTTTGCAGCGCAAGACTCATCAGTTTTTTGTCAAATCTTTTACGACGCCTACCAGATGTCACCAGTGCACCTCTCTGATGGTGGGTCTGATAAGACAGGGCTGTTCCTGTGAAGGTAAGAACAAACCAATTGACTTTAGAGTCCTAACATTGACTCCCTAAATTGTAATCGAATAACTTTATTCCCCTTAAAAGGTATATAAATATAACAGGAATACAGGTAATAAACTGAGCACCTTGGAGAAACTAGATAGACAGCCCCTAGGAACCTCTTCCAGGGGAGATCTATTTAAATGTGTCTCATTCATCTTTGTTTCATTATTTGGATGAATTTGAGGTCCTGGAGCGTGAGAGAAGACGTGACAGTTTCCTTGAATCTGTTCATTTAATTGTGACCTTGTTTTAATTTTCCTGACAAGAGAACTCATTCTTAAAAAGTACGCAGTTCGGTATACTGCGTATTTTCAGAAATACTAAATGTGTGCCAGTTTGGCTCAAAAGATACTTCTTCCCAGTATTTGTAGCAGCAGTCTTCCCCACCACTCATTGATTCATTTATCCATCCATCACATGTTCATGGGATACCTGTTGGACACTTGTAGGCACTGGGGATGTAGTCGTGGGCAGAAGAAAAGACAGAGCCTGCCCTCGGGGAGCTCACATTCTGAGAAATGAACGATCAGGGGTCATTGAAACCGAAAACAAAGTGTATTTGTCTGGACACCACTTTATTTTCCCCAAGACTTCTAAGATGAAAATGATTTAAATGTATTGGGACACATTATATTTGTTTGGGAATAGTGCAGGAAAGTACCTTCTTTAACCAAATGAGATTTCTCACTTTAATGGTGCCTTCTATCTCATTTACTGGTGTATCTTATGAAAAAGATAAGAAAATAGTTGCTAATTTTAATTCTAGTATTAGTTTCCATGTCTTAGCCCTTAGGGCTGGAAGGTACTTTGAAGGGAAGGTCATCAGTCCACATGAGATGCAGGTGTTCCCCTTGTAGAATGTGCTTGGACATGGTCTGTATCTGGTTACTTTGGATAGTGGGGAATTCAGAGCATCTTAAGGCAGCACATTCTATGTGTGGGTAGCTCAGAAGATCCAGACCGTATCATCTCAGCTGGTCTTTGAGATGCATCGGTTTAAAGCCAAAGAAAATGGTCTGGGCTAAAAAGTAGATTTGAGAGTTAGCACAAAGTGATGAATGGAAATGGAGTTTTCCAGGAAAAAAAGCACAGTTTGAAAAGGGAACAGGTATGAGGACAGAACCTTAGGAAACAGAGTTCAGGGGAGGTCAAAGGCAAAGATAGCAAAGCCGTCTGAGAAAGGAATAGCCCATGTCCTTGACCAGGAAGGTGTGATGGATGCCAAAGGAGGGAATCTGTGCAGCTGTTAAGCCTTGTCTCATTTTGGATTTAGCCAACATTTCAAAATGTCATTTCAAAATCTGTCGGAGAGAATCCCAGACAGCTACTTGGCTTTAGGTGCCTTACCATTTCTTAGGCACCAGTCATTTGCAATAACATAGAAGGGAGTTTTGAGACCTCCCCAGACTCCCTTCTAGAGTCTCAGGTCAGGAAACTGTGCCTGTCTTCCCCGCAGACCCCTAGAACTCTGCCCTGTGCACTGTGGGGACACGTTAAGTTAGACCCTGCCCAGGCTTTCGTAAATGTGGTGACAGCCTCCGAAGAGTCCTGTCATTTTCGTTTCTTCCTGGTTGACTGAAGTTAGTTCCTGTAAAGGACAGTTATTTTATTGTTTCCGCTGCTGTTGGGAGGTGAGATTTTTGCCCGTTAGTAAAACCAATTATAACTTGTTTGACGCTCCACTTAACAAGTGAAGGAGACGTCTTATGGAAATGTGGTGGTGTTGCCAGTCTGCCAGTTCATCTGCTTCTTAGGGGGTTCGTAATGCTCATCGGCGGTATAATCTGTTTTCCCGTGTGCGTGTGCTCCCATGATGCTGTCTCTCCGTCTCTGCTCTGACTCTTCCCCGAATATTCTCCAGAACCCACCCTCACAGTAGGAGTTGTCTAAATACGTATTCTTAGTTTGTAGACCCCTCCAACGAGCTTGTTTCTTTTAAATATTTTACCTTTTAATCCTCACCCAACCAAGTCTCAGTGAAAATTATGCATTCATTTTTTGTCTACCTTATTTCTTCGAGTCTCGGGTTTATCACGGGAGTATCAGATAGAGGTGTCACGGTGGTGTTGGTAGTTGCGGTTGGCCGGCCCTGAGCCCTACTGCCTGGGTTTGAATTCAGCAGTGCCACTTACGAGTCCTGTGACCCAGGGCAAGTCACTCGTAGATTGTTACAGAAAAATTAAATGCACCCAATAAAGTTAACCATTATTATGATCTTAGCGCTGGTTTATGTGGCTATGATATTACCAACTCCTGAATCTTACACTTAATTGGTGCCTTTTTAAATCATCGAACAATTTCATTTTCAAAAAGAGGGACTGGTAAAGTTTGCAGGTATTTTAGAGATGCCACGTAATTTCATGTCCATCAGTGGCCCTTGCAAGAGAAATTTCAAGGCAGATAGCAAGTTGGAGTGAGATAAAGAGTAAGAGAGCACTCCAGAAACTACTTTTTGGAATTAGAAGTTTAAATCAACTGTTGTATTCACAAGCTTAGATGTTTTTTTCTGTGTGTTTGTTTCTCTTGATTAACACAGAACAGTAATACGTACAAATATTTACTATTTCTCATTGAAATTCTTATTGGTAAGAAACTGAATCCACTCCTCAAAAGGCAGAGCAGTTACTTAAAGCCACAGATAAGCACTGACCTAATGTGGCAACTTGCATGTGATGAGTGCTCAGTGTATTTTCTTCTTGTAAAAAGTGAATTTCTATTGAATATTGTGGGTTTTTTCCCCCTCTTTCAAAAGTGTGTGGATTCTCGTGTCATATAACTTGTGTAAACAAAGCTCCAACTGTGTGTCCGGTGCCTCCTGAGCAGACAAAAGGTCCTCTGGGGATAGATCCACAGAAGGGAATAGGAACAGCATATGAAGGTCATGTCAGGGTAAGTATGATCAGGTTGGATTTAGATTAATCTCTTGAAGTTGATTAATGACTGGAAAACTAACTCCAGTTGCCTGACAGACCTACCCCTTGACAGGAAATTGGGCAAACAAAATTCATGTAATAATTTTATTTCATCCGGTGTGATTTGAAAACAAAAACCTGGCCTTCGCTTGGAAATAAATTCCAGAATGTCTTAGAATTTTCTGTACTGCTCCTGAGTTGTAACGAAATCTCCATAAAGGAGTCTTCAACACTTGGTCTTGCTGGAGATAATAGCATATGTTATGAAGGGTGAGCTATTAACAGGATGTATTCTTACTCGTAATCATGAACAACGTTTTTAAGTGTCAGCTGCATTTGATCTTACACCCAAATTTGACTTTTATGCTCTTTAGAAATGCATGAATTTTTTTTAAGATTGTGTTTTTAAGTAACCTCTACACCCAGTGTGGGGTTGGAATTCACAACCCTGAGATCAAGAGTCACATCCTCGGGGCGCCTGGGTGGCGCAGTCGGTTAAGCGTCCGACTTCAGCCAGGTCACGATCTCGCGGTCCGTGAGTTCGAGCCCCGCGTCAGGCTCTGGGCTGATGGCTCGGAGCCTGGAGCCTGTTTCTGATTCTGTGTCTCCCTCTCTCTCTGCCCCTCCCCCGTTCATGCTCTGTCTCTCTCTGTCCCAAAAATAAATAAAAAACGTTGAAAAAAAAAATTTTTAAAAAAAAAAAAAAAAAAAAAAAAAAAAAAAAAAAAAAAAAGAGTCACATCCTCTACCGACTGAACCAGCGAGGCGCCCCCCCCCAACATGAATGTTATTTTAATGAATTACGAGTGAAAGTTAAAATGGTACCATTAAAAATGTTTTCAGAATCAAAAGTCATTCAGTATTTGAGGAATGCTTTCTTATGTTTTTCTCAAGTTATTAATGGTATATGTGTTCATCTGCACTTCACCAACCAGTGGCGACTTTGAACACACAGACATTATCTCTAGGCTTTCATCCTGCAGTTATGTAGGTAATTAAAGGGCTATGATTGACGTTTTAGTTTGAAATGTTTTTGTCTGTCTGTCTATCTAAGATCCCTAAGCCAGCAGGAGTGAAGAAAGGATGGCAAAGAGCATTGGCTGTGGTTTGTGACTTTAAGCTCTTCCTGTACGATGTTGCTGAAGGAAAAGCGTCCCAGCCCAGTGTTGTGGTCAGTCAGGTGATTGACATGAGGTGAGCTTTTGAAAGTGAAGATATTTGTATCTTTTGCAACGGAAGAATAAGAAAGTATCTGACTGTTCATCTAATTATATTGCCATATTTTTATCTAATTGTAATTTCATGTTAATATTCTAATTTACTGATATTGCTAGAGTAATGTAATTAGAAATAGGAAGCAAAGTATAGTTATAGGACGGGTTGATTGATGTATGTGTGTTGAGTGAGCTGGGGATAGGGCATCAGGGAAAAGAACCGAATGTTTGAATCCAAAAGCCCAGCATAAAGATGGCTTGGGTAACGAAGGGCTAACACTTAGTGTTTCAGTCACTGCCTGAAGGCGCGGAGCATGATTCCAACGTGAGGAAAGGGAGTAGAAATGTCAAAATCAGACAGGCTTCCAGACTGTGTAATGAGCTGGTAAACATTTGAATGAGTATACCTCTTGAATGTTTCCGGTCTCTTCTTCATGGTTTTCCCCTGCCCCGTGGAGCGCTCTCCTTTGCCTCTTCTTCTAGCTCCCAGGCTCCCCTCGAGTGACTTAGTACCCCCAAAGCACCTCCGCGCTGATGACTCCCACAGGGGCCTCCGCCCAGCTCTTTCTCCAGTGTTCAGAACAGTTTCCGGCTCTGGCACACACTGGCGTTTCATATAAGCACCTCAGCCACGCTGTCTTCCCCCCAGATAAGGAATATGAAGAGGTGGCCAGGAAAGTCCCACAGAGACTGCCAAGGGACTAGGTGCAGGAAGGATAAGGAGAAGAGTCAAAGACAAGACTAGAGCCCCAAGTCTTTAAGACCAAGAGGAGGATGATACCAGGAACCCAGTTGAGGAAATCACGAGGAATAGATTATTGTGGAGGAATTCTGTCTCAGGCATCGACAGAACAGTGAGATGTCAGATAAGCTGTGTTGTGGGCACTTGAGATGTATTGCGGGAGGCAAGAGGGTCCAGTGTTCTGGAGACTCTGGAGACCTTCCCGGGTTCAGGTCCTCCTTCCCCATGTACACGTTCTGACCTGGCAACTGTAGCCAGCAGTCGTTCCTAGCTCTTGTATAATTACCCCTGTTAAGTTACTCCTGACAAGTTACTTCGGGCAGTATCCATTACAATGACGGAAAAGCCAAATGGTTTTAAAAATTCAATTTGGACATTTTGTGCGAGTAGCTTTTGAGGATTGCTTCGTGTGTGTTCTATGGATATACCTACCGAACACCACACACATACCCACATATGCTGACTTTTAATGTTTTACTTTTCCTTCAGGGATGAAGAATTTTCTGTGAGTTCAGTCTTGGCCTCTGATGTAATTCATGCAAGTCGGAAAGATATACCCTGTATATTTAGAGTAAGTATGCGTGCTGTAATTTGGTCACTGAATTACGTGTTCTTAGTGAATATATATCTCGTCCATCCGTATAGATCATAAGCCTAACTAGGAATAGGACCCAGTTCCTTAATGTGTTTCATATCCCCCAGTGCTTGAACGTATAGACAATTAGTGCTAAGTAAATATTTCATTAGTAAAAGACCTGAGGAAAGCCTGAATATTTGGCTTCTAAAATAGGTTTCATCTTGGGCGATATTTTTGAGCCACAATTCAATTTTCAAATAAATACGCAACATGGAAAATCGAACAAGTGTGAGGTTTCTCAAGTTTTTGAAAAACAGAGGTTTCTTTTAAAATCTCATTTAAAAAACTAATGTTTTATTTCTATTGCTTTGTAATTAACTACTCCAAAACTTAGTGGCTTAAGCCAGTAATGATTTATTTTTTACCATTCTCTCTGTCAGCTATACGATTTGAGTGGTGTCAGCTCAGATTACTCACATGAGCTCATCTGGGGCTGGAATATCCAAAATGACCTTGCCCCCATACCTGGGGCCTTGCTGCTGGCTGTTTGCTGGGCGATCTCTGAGAACTTTCTCCATGCGGTCGGTCTCTCATTCGGTCACTGGCTGAGCTCTACATGGCTGGCCTCCAAGAGGACAAAAGAAGCTTCCAGAACTTTTGAGGACCAGGCCTAAGACAGGCATAATAACTCTTGTGCGTTTTGTCAGAGTACGTCATGAGGCCAGCCTGGATTTAAGGGGAGGGACAATAGATGGCACAGCTTGATGAGAAGAATGCAATTCCATAGGAAGAATTGTTGGGAACCATCTCTGGAGGCTGCCTGCTCTCCCACAGGGCCATCTTGAATTGGCGGATTAAGACAATAGAGGTTTAGGGGTGCCTGGGTGGCTCAGTTGGTTAAGCGTCCAGCTCTTGGTTTCAGCTCAGGTCATGATCTGATGGTGAGATCGAGCTCCACGTCGGGCTCTGCACTTAACAGTGTGGAGCCTACTTGGGATTCTGTCTCTCTCTGTCTCTCTCTCTGCTTCTCCCCAGCTCATGCTCCCTCACAAAATAAGTAAATAAACATAAAAAAAAAAAAAAAAGACTACTGCCCTAACGTTATGCCCACTACTTAGTGTTTGTCTATGAATATGGTATCTAAGGACGGTCACCACGGGAGCCTAGGGAGGCCCAGTTGCCTGTAGCTGGTTCACACAGTTGGACTTTACTGTCACTGCTGCTTGAATCACATGTATGTGAAATTCAAATCTGCTCTGATTATAAGTGCTGTTTGTACAATGCTAAATCTTCATTTAAATACGAACACAAGTGATCTGATCTTCCCTAAGATTCTGTGTGTTATGAAGTGGCAAAGAACGTTAAGTTTATTTCTGAACATTGCTGACTTTTAAAAAGAAGTTGAGAACCAGTATGGTGGGTAGTGTGCGTGAGCGTGGACGCGGGACCCGGTCTGGCGGGGCGTCCGTGGGGACGGTACATCCCTGCATCACAGTTCCCTCAGATGTACGCTCAGGATCCAGTAGGGTACCTGCCTCAGTGCTCATGTAGGGCTTTGAGCAGTGCTCACGCTTAACCCAGTAAATGTCAGGTGCTGTTGATCTAGGAATATGGGTGATGCATTTCTTAGTGGTGGCACTCAGCACGCCATAGCAAAGAAAATAAAAATAGTTATTAACATTTAAAATGGTACCTGCTGTAACTAAGTAAATGATAGATACATAGATACATAGATAGATAGAGAAAGGTATCTGCTACCTTTGCTTTGTCATGAATCTTAATGCTAAGACTAGTTGTTATTCTGATTAGGAAAAGCTGAACTCTGGAAGGGATCATTTGGTGAGTGTTCACCTTGTTGGCCAGAGCTAAACAAAGTAGCATCGGCACGAAACCTGCTCGAAGCGTGTCTGTTTTCTAACACAGGCTGATTAAACTGTCCTAGGTCACAGCCTCCCAGCTCTCGGCGTCAGACAGCAGGTGTTCGGTCCTGATGCTCGCGGAGAGCGAGAGCGAGAGGAACAGGTGGGTGGGCGTGCTCAGCGAGCTGCACAAGATTTTGAAGAAAAACAAGTTCCGAGACCGCTCAGTCTACGTCCCCAAGGAGGCTTATGACAGCACTCTGCCGCTCATTAAAACCACCCAGGCGGCTGCGATCATAGGTATGGACTGGCGCCGTGGACCGTGTTAGCATAGCTGTTGAGCAGCCTATCCCGGGAGCAGGGCTGGCTTGCATCCAGGGATCCCCCGCGTCCAGCATGGCAGGCGCCGTGCCCCACACGCGCAGTGAATGTCTGCTGAGAAAGTACACGAGGAGAAGTGCTTTCCGAGTGCGTTTTCTTCTGGAAGAAACAGTGCTAAAGATGAACCTGTGAACGATCTGTTTCCTGCTGTGCGACTTAGAACCAACTTTTAACTGCTTAAAGCATAAGTTTCCTGGGTAGGATGCAGCTTCTGATGACCTCGCAGAAGTTAGGAGGTTTCGGTAACGTGGGGCCCGTGACAGGATGCCCTGCATAGCAAATGCCCTCAAGAGAGAGCAGTTTCTGGGTCTGGAGGTTTAAATTTCTGTCATGTTATTGGCACACATCCAACTCTTTTGTTACTTCCTAGTAAATAGTGAAAAGTTAATGAGTAGGGTCCAAATGCCTTCTGCAGTTTCTCCCTCCCAAAACAAGAAGTGGACCCGGGGCACTAGCAAACTAGATGTTTTCTCTTTTTGTCACCCTCTATTGAATAAACGTTTACTTCTTTTTATAAGTATTGATACACTTTCTAATGATCTGTTAAAAAAGACATGAGGTAATATTTACTGCTGTCATCTGAAAGGAAACTTAACAGTACAAATTTTTATTCCTATTTTTAAGTTCCTTATTTGAGTGTTTTTGCACCACATTTATTATCCATTTTGTTGTATTAGTTGTACACAGCTTTGCCTGTTAACAGTGTTTCGTACTCGTGTCTTCTGTAGACCATGAAAGGATCGCGTTGGGAAATGAAGAAGGGTTATTTGTCGTACACGTCACGAAAGATGGTAAGAGAAAACTTAATCATTGCGGAGTAACTTTCAACCCTATGTCGTTAGAAAAATTCTGATTTCTAGGAAGAGCAGGATTTGGTCTGATTTATTCTGTAATTGAAATTTTCCAGACCTAATTTGATATGTTGATAAATCAAAAGATAATTTTTGAACTTCTTTAATCCTCCCGAGTTCTTAAACTTTCAAGTGTGTGTTGTGTTTCTTGTGTCACTGATTCAGCACCAGTGCTCCACAAACAGCCTGCACGTCTCAGGACGGGACGTGAACGATACAGCCGGACTTTCTCATTGCTCTGTTAGTGTTAGAAGTAGCCGTCATTCAAGTGTGTGTTCACTGTTGGGGGATTTTCTCCCGCATTTAATACAAAAGAGTTTTTTTTTCCAGGGCCAAATTAAATACCGAGGGAAATAAAAAGGAACCAATTTATCAGTGTCCTATCTTTATATCAAGTGCGATCGTGGGAAGACAATGCATTTAAACTGCATTTGCGGCCCCTAGAATACGTTCAGTGAAATAAGTCTTCCCTCAGTTTCTAAAACAGGAGCGCCATGGCGAAGTTCCTGAGAATTTAGTGCCAGTAAAAAGGTTTTTCCTGGAGATGTGGCACGCTTTATCACACAGGGACCCTTTGCCTTACCTCACTGTGGGCGTGTGCCGTCCCCTTGTAATGGGTAGAATTATCTCCCTCTTTCTCCACATGATTCTGGTCTCTTACTCTTCTGTGTGTGTGTGTGTGTGTGTGCGTGTGCGTGTGCGTGTGCGTGTGTGTGTGTCTGTCCGTGTCTTCATTGTAAGTTGAGCTATCCTTTTGAGTGTAATTGGGATAGAAGTAATCACTAAAGCGTCATTCTGCATTTGATTTATTACTGTTCTTTGCACAGAAATTATCAGAGTCGGTGACAATAAGAAGATCCATCAGATTGAACTCATTCCAAATGATCAGCTTGTTGCTGTGATCTCAGGACGAAATCGTCACGTGCGCCTTTTTCCCATGTCAGCTTTGGATGGACGAGAGACCGATTTTTACAAGCTGGCAGAGACGAAGGGGTGTCAAACCATAACTTCTGGCAAGGTGTGCCACGGAGCTCTCACGTGCCTGTGCGTGGCTATGAAAAGGCAGGTCCTCTGTTACGAACTATTTCAGAGCAAGACCCGTCACCGAAAATTTAAGGAAATCCAAGTCCCGTGTAACGTGCAGTGGATGGCGGTCTTCAGCGAACAGCTGTGCGTGGGATTCCAGTCGGGATTCCTGAGATACCCCTTGAATGGAGAAGGGGGTCCATACAGCATGCTCCACTCAAATGACCACACGCTGTCCTTTATCACACATCAGCCGATGGACGCCATCTGTGCAGTTGAGATCTCCAGTAAGGAGTACCTGCTGTGTTTTAACAGCATCGGGATATACACGGACTGCCAGGGCCGGAGATCCAGACAGCAGGAGCTCATGTGGCCAGCAAATCCCTCCTCCTGCTGTAAGAGTCTCTTGCTTTTGGCCGTTTGCCCTCTGTGTCTCTTTCCTTTTCCTTCGGCCTCGTTTCCTAAATATATTCACTGTAAATACCGGCTTGTTTTTCTAAGTCCTCCTTAAGGTTTTGCCTAAGTACTAATTGTGTCGTTTGTGCAAAGTGACTCTCCGTCGTTAGCTAGACCTAGGCCAGCAGGGCTGACCTTAACTTGTCCGGAGTTGAAGCTGATCTTTCTGTGGAATATTTCACTTAGCTGGCTTTTTAACCCATGTGGTGCTTAGAGGTTAGAAGTACCTCTAAGCAGTTATCTTCACGGTCCCCCCAAACACAGTGTTTGTGAGCATTAACAGCTCCTAAGACTTACTCTGGAGAAGCAGTTACTAAGTGAATTATTTAAGCGCTGATGTAAAGGCATAATGCAGCATCTGTAAGAAGTGTTTCTCCGTTTTATAGTTTTGTCTAAATACACAGATATTTAAGATTGCCTGGTGCACTCTTTCAAGAACTCTGAGGACATCAGTGAATTAGTGAATGCCGTCACGTGCCATTTCAGCGGCCAAGGGCAGTGCCCTCACGGAGCACAGAGTGGGGTAGGCAGGACCCCTGCGGCGAGACACGGCAGCGGGTTGTGGTCGCCCTGTGGCGGATGCGTGGGGTTCCCCAGTCGCACGCGCAGGGGTACCTGACCCCCGATGCTTTGTCCTCAGTGGACGACACTTGAGCGTGTGTGAATGCTGAACCAGGGAACCGGGGAAAGCTCGAGTGTGCGGCGAATCCAGGAAATAGAGCGAGATCCCCACGGAGGCCAGACAGGGTGGATCTCAGAACACGGGGTGGGGGGAGCACTGGGGTCAGGAGGCGTGAAACCTCTTCCGCTGGCCCCCATGAGGAGGGATGGTGGATGGAGACCGTCAAGCCTAGAGGTTCAGTGGGAGAAGAGTTAGGAGGCTGGTGTGCTTGTTACAGAAGAGTGAGAGAATCTAGAAAAAAAAGAGAAAAAAATCCTTCTAATCCTACCCACCCAGCCCTATCTATTCTTAAAGTCTTGTTTTTTTCTACACTATGTACTTGTACCTGTGGTGTCGTATGCAGAATAAAGGCTGTCTCGTAACCTAGTCGGGTAACGAGACAAAGTATTACTTCCGTGCGGAGTCAGAGTGAGAGTATCCGGGTCGTATGGGTAGTGTGGGCGGTAATTCGATTCGTGACCCCATCTTAGGTAGATCATCTCATCCCTCTGCTCGTGTCACTGTCGATGCTGTTTCGCTGTCAGTAGCTTAACTGGTTTAGGAATCAGGTACTTAAAACGTGACGTGAGGACGTCCCTTCGTAGAATTAGCATTGGACGAGGGAGCGTTTCGCCCTCGGCATAAGACGAATGAATCCTCATGTCCTGTAGCTGCCGTCTCATCCGACCCGTAGCGTCTCCACTGTTCGTTTATGATTTATATCCTGTTCCCAAATGATTGGATGCGGCTACTGCATGACACAGTAGGATTTGGGTGGGATTCCGTTCTACAGTTATGTAGCACAGACCTTTCAGAATGTTTTGTGTTGAAGAGTTAGATAGAGAAGTGCGGGGCGCCTGGGTAGCTCAGTGGGTGAAGCGTCCCGCTCTTAGTGTCAGCTCAGATCGTGATCTCAGAGTCGTGAGATCGAGCCCCTCATGAGAGGCTGCCCTGAGCACAGAGCCTGCTGAAGATTCTCTCCCTCTCTTGCTGCCCTTCCAGGCTTGCTTGCACGTGCATTCGTGCTCGTGCGCTCTCTCTCTCTCTCTCTCTCTCTCTCTCTCTCTCTCTCTCTCTCTCTCTCTTTGGAGAATCCCCATCATATGTGGACATTTAGTCCCACTTCAGGTTCATAAAGTAGCTGTGTTAATATTTTCTTAGTATAATTAGTCACTAATGGCTTTAAAAAGTCAAAAGTCTCTGGAGAGAGAGAGAGAGCGAGAGCAAGAGAGAAGTAATTAGCCACTGTCCCTCCTTCCCTTCTCGCAGGCTACAATGCACCGTATCTCTCCGTGTACAGTGAAAACGCAGTTGACATCTTCGATGTGAACTCCATGGAATGGATTCAGACTCTCCCACTCAAAAAGGTAATTTAACGCCAAAAATGGGCTAGCAAACTAATGAGTGGAGTGAACCACTGATGGGACCAGTTAGCTCCTTTTCGCTACTCGAGCGTTTTCTGGCAGTTGGTAATTTGGGATTCTGCTAAGAGAAAAAAAGTAGAAGCAGAAGTTAAGCTGGTTAATTTTATGAGTAGCTCAACACCATAGTATTTTTATCACATTCAGTGTCACCGTGTTTCGCTGCGTCATCGTGAGAGCATCGTGGTAACGAGAGACTGGAGCGTATCCTCCACCTCACACGTGCTTCAGGATCGGGGGGGGGGGGACCTCTCATTCTTCCTTGTGGCTGTCATTCACATTGTGGCGTGCAGGTGGTAATCCTGTGAGACAGACCCCACAGGCTGGAAAAGTGACTAAACTGAGAGCCCAAATGTGTGCAAGTATCTCATCGTTAAAAAATAAAGGTGTTTATGCTCCTCATAAAACATGATTTTCCCTGTGACAACAGAGAATTTTTACAAGCATGCAACAACTGTTCTGTGTGGGTGAGGAGTAAGTTTCACATAGACGTGCGTAGCTTGCATCGTCCGCTGGGGGCAGGGTTTATGGGGGGGGACGAGAAAGTAGCCAAGGTCAGATTTCAAGGTCCGCCCCAATGCCTAAGGACATCAGCCGTGAAAACTCTTGGAAATACTCCCACTTCAGGGAAAGCACCCAAAATATGGCCCTCTGGTTTGCATTTGGGGGCTAATTACATTTATTTTCCATTTTATCATGTAAATCGTATAGTATATATGAAAGAATAGGAGCTTTGTGAAGCATGATAATTATTAACAGCTCACTCAGGGCCAGAATATTACCAACATCCCTGCCTCTACCTGCGTACCTGTCCCTTATCCCACCCCCCAGCCCCTCTCCAGAGGAAATCACTATCCTGAATGTTGCCTGTATCATCCCTTTGCTTTTCTTAAAATACAGATTTTTTTTTTGGCATATTTAAATATTCCTAAACACTTGTTTGGTTTTGTATTGTTCAGTTCTGTCTGCCTTTGAGCTTTGTGAAAATGTTACACTGTGTGTTCTCTGCCTTCCTTCCTTCATGCATATTCCAGGGTCTGTCTGTGTGATTACGTGTGCTGTAAATAGTGCATCGTTTTTCACCGCTATAAAATATTCTTTTGAGTGACTAGATCAGTTCATTCCTCCATCGTCTGATTGGCAGACACATGAATTATTTTCCAGGTTTTGCTACTGTGAACACCGATGCCTGTGTTTCTCTAAGTCACGTGTCCAGGAGTGGGATTGATGGGGCACGGGGAACACGGGGGTTCAGCTTTATAAGATAGTGTCAGATTCTTTTCCAGAGTAATTGTACCAGCTCATCCTCCCCCCAGCAGTAACCGGAGTGCCTCCTCACCCACATCTTCCCTGGCCTTGCCATTCTCAGGATTTGTAGTTTTATAACCTTTATAAATGGTTACAACATGCTGTCTCACTGAAGCATTAATTTGCACATCCCCAATTAACTATGTTGTTGAGAATCTTTTGTATGTTTATTCGTTCTTAAATTCTATGAAATACCTACTCATGCTTTTCGCTCATTTTTCTGTTTGTTCTTCCTTATTAATTTATTGAAATTTTTTATATATTGTAAATACTGGGAAAGGGAGGGATGGGGTAAATCTTTTCTATTTGTGACCTAGTTTTATGGTGTATTTTGCCAAGCATATATTTTGATAAAATAATGACAAATTATTTTGCTAAAAACTTACTGTTCTAAATTTTAATGTCATCATGTTTTTTCTGTTAAGAAACTCTTTCGTAATTCAAGGTCATAAAGACATGATCTGTATTTTATTCCAAACGTTTGAAAGGTGTGCCTATTACATTAATGTCATGAACCTGTGGAGTTGAGGGGTGGGTGTGTGTGTGTGTGTGTGTGTGTGTGTGTGTGTGTGGTGTGAGGTGGGGACTCCGTTTCTCTGTGCCACATACATGAGCAGGTGCTCTGTCACCACTTAGTGACAGCCCCCCCTCCCCGGTGATACAGTTCCATCCCCATCATATGTGGACATTTAGTCCCACTTCAGGTTCATAAAGTAGCTGTGTTAATATTTTCTTAGTATAATTAGTCACTAATGGCTTTAAAAAGTCAAATTTAAGACTTAAATGTATTTAGGGGTGCCTGGGTGGCTCAGTCGGTTGAGCGTCCGACTGCAACTCAGGTCATGATCTTCTGGTTTGTGAGTTCGAGCCCCGCTTCGGGCTCTGTGCTGGCAGCTCAGAGCCTGGAGCCTGCTTCGAGTTCTGTGTGTGTGTGCGTGTGTGTGTGCGTGTGTGTGTGTGTGTGTGTCTCTCTCTCTCTCAAAAATAAACATTAAAAATTTTTTTAAAAGATTTAAATGTATTTCTACTTTTTCCCCCCAGAATATTCTTTCTTTAGAATGTTGTCATTATAACTTTTTGTTAAAATTACATCATTTTATATGCCTTCCCCATCAGAATTAATGTTGATTTTCTGAGAGCGTTATATTCTGAAGGGGATGGATAAATGGAAGGTCTTAATAGGGTGTGCTTTACAAATAGGCCTAAAGTTTTATGGTTCCACTTGAGGGTTTTACTGAAATGCTAATTTTATTCTTTTATTCTTATCTTAGGTTCGACCCTTAAACAGTGAAGGATCATTAAACCTTTTAGGGTTGGAGACAATTAGATTAATATATTTCAAAAATAAGATGGCAGGTAAGAAAATATAACGTTAATACGATAGCTTCAAAGGAAATACTCTCTCTGAGCTGACTGCCCGGAAATAATAAGTGGCAGAGGCCACATTTAAACCCAGGTTCCTCTCACTCCGAAGTCTGTGACCTTGGCTACTATCATGGTCTCAATATATTCAGTTAAATGTCTGGATAGAAAGTCGTTCTGTCTAATCTAGCTATGTACACAAAATACTTGTTGCTGACGTACCTGATTTCTCTGGGGAGTCCTGAATTAAGTGCAGAAAGTATGGCTGAAAGCAGCATTTGCTGTACTAGTAATGCTATAAAATCTAACCCAAGTCTATGGCACTGCAATTGTGAAAATTCATGCAGAACTCTGACTGGGGACTTCAGGAGTACATCATCTGCCAGAGCACCCGGGGCCTAGAACTTGGCAAGTGCCCGTGGCCGCACGGGCAGGGCCGCCAGAGTCCAGAGGGGGCACGGGAGCCAGAGGGCGTGGGCGGTGTCCACAGTCACGTGGAGGTCGCTCGGCCCTGGAGGGCCCTTGGCTGACAGACTGGTGGTTGTAGCAGAGGTCCTGCCTGGGGACATTCCACCGCGACGGGAGAAAAGAGATTCGGATTTTAGAAATGATCGCCACTCAGCGATGGCTTCGCCACGAAGCTTCTGCACTTGAGCTGTAAGCCTCTCCACCTCCAGGGCCTGTACTTCATTTGTGTCTGTTTCTTAGAGGAAGTCACAATATTCACGTAGGATCGGCTGCACCTGTTCTCACCGTGTGTGGCCGTGATGCTCACAGAACGTGTCCGTTTCCCAGTCCACGTCTGTAGGATAAAGCCTCTTTCCACTCGTGTTTCCGCCTCTTTCCACTCCTCCTCCTGCCCTAGGCTGGACGCGGGGCGGGCTTGGAGAGGGAAAGCCTGGCAGGATTTCAGTACAGGTGTCTTGTCCTTGGGAAGGGGAGGGAGGGGCCCTCGCCTTTTCTCTGGCTGCCTCTGGCCTTCCTCTCTCAGGGCTCAGTGTTGCTGCTGTCCTCCTTCCGGCTGTCCCACGTCCCCCGCTGCCACCGGGACCCAGACCCATCCCGGCTGCACGATTCTCACGTTCCAAAATCGTGTTTCACAAGTAGTTAGGAAAGCAAGCTGATGAAGCTGCCCTATCAGGATATGAGAAGAATACTGCTTTTCTGCTAATCCCCGGCCTTTGTTTGCCTTTCCCTCACTTCGGCTTTGTGGGTGTTAAAAATTCTCCGGGTTGGCTTTTCTCCTGTTCCTTAGAGGATGGCGTCCCTCGTGTTGTGTGAACACAGCTGTCTCTTTTATTCCTAGAGCGTGTTCACAAATTTCAGCATGTCCGGGGAGCCCTTGGCGGACGGTCGTTTACTTCTAGGTTTATGAACGCTGAAACCGGATGCCAGCTGCATACGATTAAGTATCCTCGCCCCACCAAGATCAGAGGGGTAGAAACAGCAACAAAGTCTTGCCTTTAATAAAGGAAGCTGGTGGGAGCCCAGGTTTTCGTCCTTACCCACATCTAGCAGACTGGATCTTACAAAAGGAAATGTTTTATTATGTAAAAAGAATTTTAACGATCATTTACGTGAATACTTTACCATTTATGCCTGATGATTGTGTAGCGTAACGGGAGGAGTTTTTTTTAACACCCTAAGCCATTGGAACCAGTACCTGGAAGGTGAGAGAAGACAGGATAGAGAGATGGGGGGGTGGGGAGGGCACAAGGCGACAGGACCCCCAGGCAACTGCATTTTCCTTTTCTTCTGCTAGAATTGGACCACTGTATGTTTGTAATCAGATAGGAAGTGAAAATATACTTTGTAAGCTAGGTTTCATCTTGGCGTATCCCTGTGTACATGTGTCCCGTTTGAATTATTACTTACCGTATCATCATTTAAAAATGCCAATTGCGTACGTTGGACAACTGATTCCCGTTTGTGCTGTCTCGGAGATTAACGGATAAAAAGCATTTTAGCGCTTCAAAGAACGCCACCGGTCTTTGTCTTCTTTTAACAGAAGGGGATGAGCTGGTGGTTCCCGAAACATCAGATAACAGTCGGAAGCAGATGGTTAGAAATATTAACAATAAGCGACGCTACTCCTTCCGGGTCCCAGAGGACGAGAGGTTGCAGCAGAGGAGGTAGGGGGGCGAGCGGGGTCGTGCCCGTCGTCGGGGCTGCGGGGGGCCTCTGCGGGGCTGGTGGGTGACGGAGCGTTAGTGATTTGGAAGGAAGATGGGGTCTCTGAAAATCTGTCATCCCTCTGTGGTGTCACACACCACAGTGACGAGCGTGCTTCTCAGTGTGATTTTGATTAACACTCTCCAAATGTACGCGCTGGATTGAAGCACCGCGTTTGCGCTCGTTTCTCCGTGTGTGTGAAATACTTGCGGTTTTTAGAATGTGAGCCTTTGCTCAACGTAAAACAGATCCTAGCTGCATGTAGCACACGGGCACAGGCCTGAGAACTTCAGATTAACCATTCTCTTCGAGAGTAAACAGCCAGTGGGCTGGTAATATTTCTAGTTACGGGTAAAAACATCTCTAAAGTGTTATCAGTGATTTTAAAAGGCCTGCAGAAAATGGCCAGGACTGTCTGTAAAATAGAGCTTTGGCATGTGAGTACTGAGAGAACCCTCTCTATTTTCCCACCAAAAAGCATAAGATCTTGTGTTTAAAAGAAAAGCTTCTAAGTTTCAATTGAGTGTATCTTATTGTTAATTCTGTCCTGGCTAAACTTGATTTCACAGTTTTATTTTTGTGAACAAATAAAGGACGCCTCATTGTTTTCTAAAGTTAATGAGATCGAGCCCAGAAAAAGTGTCTAAACGGGTGTTTTATCTTACAGAGAGATGCTGCGAGATCCAGAAATGAGAAATAAATTAATTTCTAACCCAACTAATTTTAACCACATAGCACACATGGGCCCAGGAGATGGGATACAGATCCTAAAAGACCTGCCCATGGTAAGAGAAATGGGAGGGCAGACGGGAGCGGGGTTACCAGTGGGGCAGAGGGGGAGAAGACGCGGACGCGTGCGTGCCCACACACGTACGTAGGCTTAACGGGATACGCAAACGTGACGATGAGAGGCTGTGTCCCCGTAGCGCTCTGTGCATACGACGCGCGGGAGAAAAACACAGCGGCTGGGCATCTGTGGAGAACCAGACAGATCCAGTTCTTAGCTGCACACCCCGTAAACTCGCCCCGCATCCAGTTGCTGATGGAGCACACTGCCGGGTCGGGAGAGGATCTGCACCGGGATCCACAGCTCGCTCACCAAATGCTGACGTTTCACTCAGCTTCGGCAGTTCCGTACAGATATTCGGCCTTTCCCACCTGCACAGAACCCCGTCGGCCCGGTCGTTAACGGTCACACCTGTTGCCTGGTTGGGCAACCAAATCTCTTTCCTTTCCCCGATTACACACGTGTTGCCTGGCCCGTCTTCCACACAAAAGTACAACATAGGCAGACTGGTTTGTCACGTGAAGATTGGATTCTTGGACCTATTATGTTGAAATTAAGAATACTAGTGGAATTAGGAATTTTCCAGGCTCTGTGCATACTTAGCATTTTGGTATCACGGTACCTGAGCAAACTATTAAAACTTCATACGGCCCTTCTGATCACTGGTGGTGGCGTTCAGACTGTGAATCTGGACCCAGGCTCTCTCTGAGGGAGTCTGTCCTCTCGCCACGTTGCCAGCGCTGCTGTGACAGGAGACACGAATATCTTATCACCGACAGGAAAAAATGCTAGGTGATCTAGTTTAATGTGCCATCAAGCATTCCTTAAGGTGAAGGAGTTTCAGGGGTTCACAAAGTTCCCAAAATATTCCTCTGCTTCGTAGCCTTCCTCCATCAGGTGAAAAACCAGTTTGCTGATGTTCTAGAAGTTTTTCAGGCCTTCCTACACAGGAGGACTTGGCCATCACACCCCCCGAATAAGCACATGGAATCGAAATAGCAGATTTCAAACACTCTAAGAACTCTCTGTCAGCGCATCATCTCCCATTACCCCCTCAGCACTTCAAGTAAAAGAAATCTCTCTTCATTTTTTTGTTTGAAATAGGGGCTGGTGGTAATGACTGAGCAAAACCAGTTCCGATAGTGTTTCCGGGAGATTCTTCCCCGCACCTGACTCCATGACGTGTGGCCTTCTGTGCTGGTCATGTATTCCCATCAGACCTCTTCATTTTAGCGTTTGTCGTCACTGATTGTGTTAACCCGTGACTGCCTTGTGGGCTCTTTTTGTCACGGACACAGGTGCCTCTTTGTCCTACAGTGTGGTCCAGTTTTTAATGTGTGTTCCGTTCCTTTCTTGCCATGTAAGCACCTTGTGTTTCCTGGACGAAAAGTTGGTGCAAATTTTTGAAACCTGTGTCTTAGCCTTATTTTATTTCCACCTGACTTTCTTTTACCAGCCAGGGACATACAAGCTGGGGCTGTTGTAAACGTCCATTTCATCACCCAGCCAGTAGTTTTAATACACTGTCCCCCAGACCTGGGTTTGTCTTGGGGTAGACACTGGGAAAGAACGCAGTAGTGTGCAGGTCTGAAAAAAGTTAACGATGATCGTGTACCCGTGTATACACATAAATGCTTGTTGAAAAGCTCGTGATATTTTAATATGTTCTCAGGTTTTATGTCCTTTCCACTGAGATGGAATTATCTGTATTTAATGAACTATTTCCGAAACTTAAGATGAATTAAATTCATCAACCGTTACCGTGCAAGAACTTCGGGCACCAAAGCCACCTGCCATCCGAGCCAAGAGCAGCGTGCACCCTGGACATTTTTCTGTTTTCACTTCTCATATCAGTGCTGCTTTCCTGGGAAATACTTACGAGCTTAGAGAGTTTATTGGAGATCTTTAGAAACTTAGTTCTGTTTCCTTTGTACCAAAATTGATACCGATATAGGGTTGTTTGCCTCCTGAATGTGGAAGAGAGTGTCAGGAGGAGGGAGTCTTTTCTCTCCTGAATCGGATGTGAGCCCTTTACGCACATCTAGCGCGCCGAGAGGAGAAGCGGCACAGATGACTTAGAAATACGGGCTGCTCCTTGTCATTTCCTTCTGTCATTGTGGGGTGCCGCCAGTAAAGGGCAGGGATTTCTCCCGGTGAACACAAGAATAATATTCTACCTCCGGCAGATTCATTTTTGGCACATGACCTTTCTTCTGGTTCAGTGACCCCCAAGAGCTCTATTGAGTAGTTATTACATTTACATCAATAGGGGGTTTTTTTCCTTTTTGGAAATAACTCTAGAAAGTGCTGGTTCACTCACATCTCTAAATTTAAAACAATGTCTCATAGAGGAGCTCTTTTTTAAGTCTCCATAATCTGTCAGATTTTGTTTAACAAAGCAAGTTCATCCCGGTTCGGGGGGCTTCTCCCCGCAGTGGTCTGTCCGCCCACCGGCCCCTGGACCACATGGCCTCAGAGAAAGTGGCCGGGTGCTGAGTGACCTGTCCCACCATCACTCAGAAGCCATTCAACCGGATATGCTAGCGCCTTCGGTTAGAAAAGCTTTTTCTCTATCTTTGCTATTTTATTAATATGCTGGCCCAGACATGGACGGGATTTTTCCCTTGTTAAAAACGAACCTGACTTTTTGGGTGGCTAAGTGGAGCCAGGTTTGGGCTTCTGGGAGTCACCACCGCTAATGAGGGTCACCGAAACAAGACCGGGGAAAGCAAACACACGTGCAAGTCTGTAAATTCCAGGGAATGGTGTTAGGTTTCTAAAGAAAACAGGCTAGCGGTTCTGATGAGAGGCTGCCTGTGGGTTCGCTCACCTTGAACCATTTCTCGCTCTTTCTGTCCTTACTGATGGTGTGTTTTTGCCAGGTTTTGATTCTATCACATAAGAAAACACTGAACTGAACTCTGAAAGTCCGGTTTCGGTGCACTTGCTGCCGGTAATAAAGGAGAATAATTGTACAAGGTGAACGTTCCAGGAACTGGCAGGAGGATTACAAAATGTAACTTTCTAAGGCCTGAGAGTATTTCCTTAAGGACTCAGTTCTGATGTGAGCGATGTCGATGTCGTGCCTTCCGCATGCGTGCTGTCTGAAATGTCACGTGGAACCAGTGAATCCATTTTCATTACCGTGTTACTTTTTTTCTTCTTCCTGTTGTTTTGATAGCCAGGCCTCCCTTATCCGCCCTCGCTTCACTCCGGCCTCATCTCCTCTCCGACCAACTTTGAGCACATCTATCACATGACTGTTAATTCCGCTGAAAAATTTCTCTCTCCTGATTCCATAAACCCTGAGTATTCCCCGTCTCTACGCTCTGCCCCCGGTACACCCAGCTTTATGACTCTGAGGGTATGGACGGCCGAGTCAGGTGTTAACTACCACTAACCGTGTGCGGACCTCCTGTTCCCAGCTTGATAAGTAACCCGCAGAGGGCGCTTCCTTTCGTGAATGTTCTTCCTGCTTCTCTCCTGCCAGACCTCTCCCCCTCCCCCTCCTCTTCTTCCTCCTCCTCCAGTTCTATTTTGTTTCTTCTTTTGAGGAGAAGCATGAAGCCTGGAGAGGATTTCACTTTTACTCTTTAAACAGTATTGGAGGGGTTTTTTGGGGTTTATGTTTAATAGATGTTCCCATCATGATGTCCCTTTACAGATGCCATCAATAGAAATAGTCCCCGTGTGGGTCTTTATTCTGTTAAACTAAAAAAGGAGTCCCACAACTTCTGAATTTTTTTTATAGCACATTACCCTAAATCTGGTTCAATTCAGAGAAAACTCTTTCGATTTAGTGAGGTTAATTAAGGTCTGTGGTAGGACCAAGCCACAGGCCTCTTATCTACAATAAACCCCGTTTTGAAAAAGCTTAAAAATGTCCCAAGTAAAAATTATAATAGTATGAACGAGTAACAGTAAAAATTCCAAAAAGAAGGTGATCTTACTAGGCTCTTAGATACTGATACACCTTTAATTCCAACCAGGATCCAAGATATGACAGCTAAATCAAAGAAAAAAACACAAAGTGTGCAGCATCTATCTGGAAGGAGTGCGGCCCCTGCTGGCGGCCCCTTGGATCCGGCCCCTTGGATGCCGCCTGGCATCTCTGTAGCCGGGTGGCCCTTAGCACAGCTTTTCCATACCTTCCTTCAAGAAATACACGCTTAAAAAAAAAAAGAAAGAAAGAAATACACGCTTGTGCTAACTTCACAGTAACGTTTTCTCAAGTTAATTTTACAAATACGACATTCGGGTTCTGTCATGCAAACCCTTGTCCCACAGTGCCCTCTGACTCAGAGAAACAGTCACATCCATTTTTTATTTGCATAGAAAACCGTAGGGTGAGAAGTTTCTTTCTGTATTTTTGTTTGCATTGTACAGTTACTCTGAATTATAATGTTTGAAATGTCAGTGTCATTAAGCTATAATGTCATGTAAATATCTTATTTGACAAACTAGAAGATGAACTGTGATTAAAAAACATCAGCCTTGGGTTGCTTGTCAGCAGTCCGCAGGGAGTGGATTCCAGAAGAATGTTGCACAAACTGACGGGCCAAGAATTTTTCGTAGGAAAGATGACAGAAACGTTGTTTAGGTCAGTCCTCCGCAAGTAGAAACACTGTTGTCGGTGAAAGTCTTCCCTAATCCAAAGAGTATTTGCACATGAAAAAAGACCAGTAGCTTAGGTCTCCGTCCTAGAATGAAAGTGAACTTGAAATGACTGAACGATAAGCTTTTTTTGTGGGATTGTATTTTTTTTCTCACAAAACGTGTCTTCCGTGTGTCAGTCTTTTGTGACTTCAACATTCGGTGTGACTGCACAACTGGTATGTTTTTCCAGGCTTGATTTTTGCCACTTATTCCAGGCTAGGCCTGTTCCGTAGGAAAGGACGGCCCCAAGGTATCTTGAGGTTTCTAGCAGAAGCAGTAAACACGTAAAGGTTGAAACTGATTCTCCCACCTCTCGGTCCTTCCTTTGCTGCCTCGTGTGCACGTCACTGGCGTCTAGAGGTTTGCTTCTGTGTGCGCGAATGTTAAAACGCTGGCCCTGCTTCCGCTGGGTTTTATTTTCTTAGAGAAAAAAAGGTAAAGCGTTTGCTTCGAACAGATAACACACTAAGAATTAAATGGACTTTGCAGATTGGGTACGCGAACCAAAATGGCGGCGGTTGAGTCTGGGGCCAGCCAGCCGACCGACTTCCAGTGTGTGTGGCTCCGTGACTCGAAGCTCCTCACGCCACATCAGCGTGTTGCCCGATTGCTGAGACTTGCGCCCGGCGTTAGTGGTTTTGACGTTAACCTTCCCTCAGGTGTCAGCCCCGACACCTCTCCAGTTCTCAAACGTCCGGGTCCCTCGAGGCGGCCAAGGGCTCTCGGTGCTCGGCCGAGTTCAGACGGCCCGCCCCTCACGCCTCCTCTCTGGCCGCGTATGACTTTTCAGAGCACCCGTTGGCCCACTTTAATACCTGGGACACCAAAATCATTCCATAAGTTGATGGAGAACCTTGTAAACCGGTGTCCCCGAGTCAGAGCACTTCGCCCCGGCTGCGATGGTTTCAGGCGTGCTGTCCGTGACTCCTGGCCCCGCTCTGTCAGCACGCCGGGGCGTGGGGATGTGCCCGTGCCCGTCCCCTACCACGCGGGAAAGCACTTACTTGAGAAAAACGTACCCTTGAGTGACCTGGCTCCGCGTGGGCTCGCTCCATTCAGCTAGTGCAGTCCCGCCAATCAAAGTCGCCGACGTTGCAAAACCTCCGTTTCGGGCGTCTGCAAATGTCCATATAATTCTGCACCGCACTGTCACTTCTAACCATGTAACTTCTACTTACTGTTCTCACAACAAAAAGAATTCTTATTTGCCGATAACCGTTTCCATAAGTACAAGGACGAGCACTTACCCTCGATTGGGGGGAGGTCGGCTTCCATTAGGGGTTAGTACTTCTGTGGGCAGGAGGGATCATAGAATCGGGTCCTTGTTCTGTGTCACCCCAGGTCAAGATCGTTTATTTGTTACAGTTAGAGTGAAAATTAGACGTCTCCGCAGAAAATCACTTTCTCTCCAGCTGAAGAATTTTTCTTTCTGTTTTGTTTTCAGAACCCTCGGCCTCAGGAGAGTCGGACCGTGTTCAGTGGCTCGGTCAGTATTCCGTCTATCACCAAATCCCGCCCTGAACCCGGTCGCTCCATGAGCGCCAGCAGCGGCCTGTCAGCAAGTAAGTGCTGCCCGGGAAGCCCCGGGCACCCCCCCCCCCGCCCCCTGCTCTTCCCTCTCCCACGGTGCACGCACCCCTGCCTCAGGCCTGCTGGGTGGGTCTCGTTAGCACAGGGGCACCTGTTAGGAGAACGATCATGGGGTCCTTTGTGAGCCCACAGTGCATCCGGGAGACCGGCAGACACATAATAGTACCAGTTGTAGTGACGGGTGCTCCGAAGGAAGTGAACAGGACCCCCCTCAGAGAGTGACTAGGGGGAGCCCAAGGTCACGGGCCTTCCCTAGGGGTGGGGCCGCATCTGAGTCCTGTTTGACTGAGAGAAGGCCAGGGTGGCCACCTGTTGGCGGTCGGGGAGTGACCCAAAAACTAAAGCACAGGAGGTAGGCAAGGTCAGATCAGGGACTTGCAGAGCAAGCTAGGACGTTGTCTTATTAGAAACCAAGGACATTTACCTAGTTTACATTCTTTTTTTTAAAAATTTTTCTTTTCAACATTTTTTATTTAGTTTTTGGGACAGAGAGAGACAGAGCATGAACGGGGGAGGGGCAGAGAGAGAGGGAGACACAGAATCGGAAACAGGCTCCAGGCTCCGAGCCATCGGCCCAGAGCCCGACGCGGGGCTCGAACTCACGGACCGCGAGATCGTGACCTGGCTGAAGTCGGACGCTTAACCGACTGCGCCACCCAGGCGCCCCTACCTAGTTTACATTCTTAAGAAGATCCGTCCACCTGCCAGAGGGAGCAGGCAGGGCCACAGGCAGGGGTGCAGGCACAATCCTGGGGGACTCTCGGCACTGCCTGGGGCTCACAGGGGAGAGGAGGAGACCGTTCGGGGACTTAGTTGTGGGAGGTGAGGGGGGAGAGCCACAGGGGTGTCCGGGTTCCAGAGGGGCTGGCAACACATTAGAAAGGAGACCTGGGTCTGTCTCAAAGAGCAGCGTCACAGAAGCAGGCCGACGCTCGTCATGCATCCGGCGAACGGCGCGGGGGCACCGTCCTCTGTGACCTGCTTCCAGGTGGCACTGTCTTCATCGTCAGCCTCTCTCTGCCCTGAGCTGCCGTGTGTCCTTCCCGGCGCTTCTGCGGGAACCCAGAGTTCGGTGGGGGTCGGGGCGGCATGTCAGGTGCAGGGGTGCTGAGTGCCGCCTCCTTGGAAGGCACCGTGTGACCGCCTGTGACCATGACATGTCCCACCGAATTCGCGGGGACCTTCGGCAGTTCCTGGGTCAGAAGGGGTCTGCTTGTCTGTCGCTTTCCCAGAAGTAGCACGGGTGGCTGGCGTGGTGGAGGGCGGAGGGGAGGCGGATCGCACTGGGTTCGGCTTCACTTGGGACACGTGTCTGTGGCCTCACCTGCTGGAACGGTAGCTACATGGGTGGCAGTCGCCGTGGCGGGCGGAAGGTCCCCTCGTTCTCCAGCTCCCGCCGTGGGTGGCTGCGGCCTTGGGGCCCTGACCGTGCGAGGATTGAAGCAAGGATCGTGGGTTTTCTCCTTTCCGAGGGCCCGGTGCGGGGCCCCTGGGCAGCGGTGGCCCCCTGAGTGGCCTGAGGCCCACGTCCCTCACCACGCGGGCCTGTGTCCTCACCCAGAGCAGGTGGCCACAGAGGCAGACGGAGGCGTCAGCCTTTCTATAACCTCCTCTCCGAGGGGACTTGCCGGCCCTGGTCCCCGTGCAGCACTCAGACCCAGCTGGGGGGGGGGGGGGGGAGGGGACCCTCGGGTGGGGCTTTCCCCCCTTTGTCCCTGTGTCCTGAGACACTCACGGGCCCATGTGTGGCCCTGACCACAGTGAAAACTCCGGCCAGGTGGAAGGGTGACGACCACGTTACTGTCTTGTTACCAGTGGAGGTGAGGTAGCGAATTTCCCTGATAACCAGCTGTGAATTACCAAGATTTGACATGCGAACGGCGTCACAACATTGGTATTTTAGTCCGTGATCCTTCTCCAGACCCAGGGAACCAGAAGTTGTTTCTGCTTTCAGAATCCAGATTCTTTTCAGCACGTTTACATTTTGGAAAGGAATCGATGGTATAACGTGTTACATTCCCAGCAAGATCGGGGCGGCACCCACAGATAGATCAGCATTTATACCGCCCGATCCGTGGCTGGTCGCACCGGAAATACGTGGATAAACGTAGTTGTGTAAAATGAGCTCTGTCGTCAGCCTCCGGGTGGCTCCGATCAGGTTCGCCACCCTGTGTGCTTCCATCGGCCTTAGGAGACCGTCGCTCCCGGGCTCCTGTGGAATGGGCAGCTAGAGATGGCACCTGGGAGGCGCAGACGCCGGGAGCCCGGCCGGCCGCCGCCTCAGGGGCGCTGCAGGAGGGGCCTCTGTCCCCGCCGACAGCGTGCGGACCAGCCCACAGGGCACCAGTCGGGCGTGGCCTCCTTGGGGTCCTTGTCCAGGAAGCCCTGGGGGGCATCTGCCGTGTCGAGTGCCTCTCACTGGCTTTAAGAAGAGTCCAGCTCATGGGAGAAGTTTCCAGAAGGGCAGGCAGCCAAGAGAGAAATGAGAAGTGACGGAGGACCACGCTGTCCGTCTCCACAGCCAGCCAGACTCCAGGTGGCTTCACGACACAGAGGTGTCAACCACCGTGGCTCCACCCCAGCCCCCCCCCCACCCCCCGCAGAAAGAAGGCCTGTCGGCGACCGGGTCACTGGGGAGCCTCGACTCTCCTGAGGTCACCCGAGACAGACACCTCACTGCCCGACCCCCCGGGCATGTGGTCTCAGCCAGCCGGGACCCCGGTCCTCGGACTGTCCCCGGGCCCCTGTTGCTGGTCAACCCAAACGGCCCTGCTTGCATGTTCTCAGATGGGAGTGGCTGAGTGTAACGTTTCTTTGAAAAGCACTTTCCCAGAGTTTGTTCTTCAAAATAGTGTAAGTCACTGAGGGGGCATCGGTTGCTTCCGCTCCCTAACCGATCGCTAGAACGGAAGGAAGGAGCCAGGTAGACAGGGGTGTGGGCCCCGCTGCGCCTGCGCCCGTTTGCACCGCGTCTCCGCGCCCTGAGCGCTCGCTCGTTCCCACAAAAATCCTCTGAGGTAGAAGTTATTATTTGCAAATGAAAATCGAGACTCAGAAAGTTAAAGTAACTGGCTTGAGGTCACACAACTTTTTTATATCAAGAGAGAGAGAGAGAGGGAGGGAGGGAGGGAGGATGGGCGCACAAGCAGGGGAGGGACAGAGAGGGAGAGAATCTTAAGCAGACCTCGCACTCAGTGCGGAGCCCGAGTTGGGACTCCATCCTAAGACCCTGTCATCGTGACCTGAGCCAAAATCAAGAGTCAGACGCTCAACCGACTGAGCCCCCAGGCGCTCCAAGGTCACACAGTTAATAAGCAGAGCAACGGAAGCTTCTGGCACTTTGGATCTTCTTTTCAGAATAACAACATTTCGGAAAAGTAACACGCCATGCACTTCCTGTGGCCCTGGGGCAGGCGTGGGGCCCCAGTGAGGTGACCGAAGGGCCCAGGAGAGCCACGTCTGAAAAGTAAGGCGTGCGTCCCTGGTCTCCGGAGAAACAGCGACGATCGGTGCGCGTCTTGTGGGAGCCGCCACTGCACACGTCCCCGGGGCGGAAGGACGAGTCTGTGGTTCCCAGCCGGCATGCGTCCCGGAACCCTCACGAGAGGCTTCGCCCGCTGCCGTATCTGGTGTGCGGTGGGGCCCAGGCGCCGGCACCTTCAGCCCCAGGACGTGTCGCTCGGTGCGCGCTCAGCGGTAGTAGCCCTTGCAGGAGGTCGTCACCGGGGCCGCGAGGACGGGCGTCAGCAGGCGGGTTCCTGCTCTGCCACCGAGGACTTCTGGCTTTGGTGGCCGTGAGGTACGCGTGCTTGACGCGGTCGTCTCTGACCCTGTTCCCAAAATCTTCGTGTGAAAAACTAAACTGGGATTTGTTATGCCAACAACAGTGCGGAAACCTCAGCACGGTCGTCTTGGACCGATGGACGTGTTTCTGCGCCAAAACTAAAGAATACTGAGAAGCGTTGAGAACTTTAGGTACCAACAACACCCCTGTCTTTCCAGGGGGATCATCCTTTCCCGCCTCCTGGAGGCGCCTCAGCTCTAAGACCACAGGAGAGCGAGATTTAAAGACACTCCCTTCCATCTTGTGTCCAGGCTTTTCTCCCCGGGGAAGAGAATGCTTCTCCTGTGTTCCTTTGCTTTTATGCTGATTCCCCAGCAGTGAGGTGACAGTGCAGAGGCGTGGCCTTGACCACCGCGCCCTCACCAGGTGGCCCCAAGGGCAGGGGTGGCCAGTGTCTCCCCAGTCGGCACACTTGTCCATAAGTGAAGTTTCACCCGAGTGATGTCTTGTAGGGTCATCCGCACAGAACGGCAGTGCGCTAAAGAGAGAATTCTCTGGAGGGAGCTACAATGCCAAGTGGCCGCCCATGCCCTCCCCGTCGGAGGGCTCCCTGTCTTCCGGAGGCATGGACCAGGGAAGCGACGCCCCGGTCAGGGACTTTGACGGAGAGGTGAGTGCGGGGCGGGTAGCAGCTGGTGGCAATCCTGGGTCCGAGAGACCCAGGCACTTGGGGCACCTGGGCAGCTCAGTGGGTTAAGCCTCCGGCACATGATCTCGGCTCGGGTCTTGACCTCCGGGTGGCGAGTTCAAGCCCCGCACCGGGCCCCACGCTGGGCTTAAAGCCTGTTTTTAAAAAAAAAATAAAGACTTGAGAGGGACCCAGGACGGGAGTGGGGCGGGGCCGAGCCAGGCCAGTCCCTGGGGCCGCAAACTGCAGTTTTGCTGGGACGTCCTGCTAGCTTTGGCGCGAGAAAGGCCGCAGAGAGGACTGGCCGCAGAGAGGTCCTGTGCCTGTGATACGGCTCTAAGAAGGGGCTTTGTCACTGACGGAGACCAGGCCCACCAGGTTCCTTGCGCGGGGTGGCCGCGGGAAGCCAAAGCCCCCTGGTGCTGTCGCTTCTCACCGCCGTCTTCTCGGGCCTCCAGGACTCGGATTCTCCAAGGCATTCCACGGCCTCCAACAGCTCCAACCTGAGCAGCCCGCCCAGCCCCGCGTCGCCCCGCAAGACCAAGAGCCTCTCCCTGGAGAGCACGGACCGCGGGAGCTGGGACCCGTGAGTGGCCTCGGCGCTCAGAGTGGACGCCGGAGCGGCCTCTCCCCCCACAGCCCCTCCGCGGCCCGGTCTCCGCTTCCCCGCCCCCGCTCCCCAGCCCCTGCCCGGGAGGCCCGGGCCGGGCAGCAGGAGCAGGGTGGGGGTTCTGGAACGCGGACGATGCACCTGCAGCCCCCCTCACCCCCCTCGCCCCCACTCAGCCCATACCTCCACGCCCCCTCGCCCCGACAGCAACAACCATAAAGGCAGACTTCCACTGAGCAGCTTCGATGAATATCGATTCCATTTCGTACACTTAGAGTTGCTTTCCATAATAGTGCCCCCCCCCCGCAAAGGTAGCTTGAGTAGACGGATCCCACGGACGGCGCGGTGAGAACTTCAGGTGGACTGGTGTCCTCGGGGAGTCGCACCGTCCCGAGCGGCCGCCCAGAGCCCACAGCAGATGTCGACCCGATCGCCGCCAGTAAATCCGTACTCACTAAAGCAGTGCATATTTTACTACATTACAGAGTTTAAATACGTACACAAATGTAGAGGTTAAATACTGAATGTACATAGTAAAAAGAAGCATCTTGTATTCAACAAAAGATGGATACGTATATAAGAGAGAGATCATTTAATTTAAAGAAATGTGTTGTTTCTTGTCTGTTTTCCAGCTCAGTACTTTAGAGGGTAGGAAGGCCTTGAGTGTAGACGCTCACAGGCTTGAGGAGTCAGAGCACCCCCCTCCCAACCCTGGCCGGCTCTCACACCGGCCGGGGCCGCAGTCCCACGGGGGCTTCAGGAAAACCTTCCGGAACTTGGTCTCCGCGCTCTGGGCTGCGGCCCGGCGCGGGCACAGACCTAGCCCCGGAAGGTTCTTCAGCAGCAGCGTCGAAAGGCTAATCTCCTTCCAAGACCTGTCCCTTTCCGGCAGCAGGATTCCAGCCACGCTTGTCCTTTTTTACTGTGTTTGGTATCTTCTGCAGATGAGTGTAGAAATGCCGTCTTGTCATGTCCTGAGCCCTTCCGTTGAGAGGACGCGAGGAATGTCACGGCTTCTGAGGGTCCCTAACAAGGTTCAGAGAAGTGCTTTTCTCCTGGGCTACCCCAGTTCCCGCGCTACCCCCTGGGCGGAGGGGGGCTCGCGCTCCGCAGAGAAGCCCCAGGAAGGGTGTCGTTACCAAATAAAAAACCTCAGATGCAAGGACTTGAACAGCCTTAACCAAATATTCTTCCCCACACCGGGCGGGAGATGGAAACGAGTGGCCCGGGCGCGGGCAGGACGCCGGTGAGCCGCCACCTGGCCCGGCCCGCATCCCTCCCTGCGCGGCTCAGGCTCCAGTTCCGCCCAGGTGAGCACCTGCCGTTCGGCCACCGCGAGCCAGTGAAACGCACACCCAGCACAGCCCTGCTTCTTGAGACGTAGTTCGCCAGTTAAGCACATGTGAGCGGAGGGAGAGAGAAATAAAAATATCTCCTGGAAGTAAAGAGAGTGGGTCTCAAAATGTCACTTTTTATCTTAAATTCCTCTGGGAGCTAGAAACGCGATTTATCCTCTCCCTAGACATCAGCCAACAGGGAACCTGAGTGGCGGTGTGTGAGCACCGTCTCCGCAGGGTGCACCCCACTCGGCGGAGCCGGGACCGTTTCCAGGTCGATGCTACCCTGAGAGGGCACCGGGAGGTTCCGGAGGGAAGGAGGTTCCCAGTGGCGGGGGTTGGGGGGGGGGGGGGACTGTGTTGCAGAAGGGTCGCGGCAGAGGATTTACAAATGACGGGTTTGGTAGTCCAGCGTTCGGCAGGGTGCTTGCGTGGGCAGGGGGGCTGCGGGCGGGCCTTGCGTACTACGCGGTCCTAAGCTCCTAGATCTTTCCGCTTCGGGGATAGAGTGGTCGTGTGAAGTGCTACCTGCTGTCCAGATGTCGAGGATCAGACCTTGAGTTTGCTTCCTGCCCTAGACCAGGTAGCGCTGTGAACCCAGCACTTGGGGGAGAGGAGGCCAGCCGCCTCCCCTCCTCCCCTCCTCCCGGCCCTCCCTTTCCCCTGGCCCTTCCCCTCCCCGCGTGCCGCACCCCCACGCTGAGCCTTTAGCTTATAGCTGTGACAACCACGTGTGAATTTTTGTTGCCTGTAGGTGCTTATTTTTTAAAGGATGCTTTCAGGATCAAAGTACCCCCCCTGCCCGAAGCCTGGACCCCACTGCCGTGAGTCATGGCGGGCAGAGCAGAGCGCCCCCTAAGGCTTGGCCCGCAGCCCGGCTCTCAGGGAACTGCACCCCAGCACTTTTTGTTTCCTCCACAGCAGGCTTACAGAGCGGTCCCCGGTGTGACAGATTCTGACAGCAGGGCTTTGCGGGAGCAGCACCGAGGGTGATGGGGGGCGGGGGGGTCCCCGAGATAACGATCCTTTCACTGGGCTCACCCCACTCGTAAGGACAGAGCCGTTGCCAGTTGCCGTCGGAAGCTTCTCGGCATGACCTGGAAAGACCGGGGCGGGTCCCAGGGCAAACGACACGTGCTGTTCATTCGAAGGGATCTGCAGCAGAGACCGCAGCAGCGGCATCGCTGTCCGAAGTCATTTGTCGTCCCGCGGGACCTTTTAAGAACCGGTAGGGCGGCCGGAGCTCGTTTCGCAGTAGGAAGGAAGGGTCGGAGAGGCGCTCGCGGCTGGTCTCTCCGCGTTGGTATTCGGTGCTAGGTCTGTCTGGCCCACCCGTTGTCTACCCTTGACTTCTCACGAATTTCGTTGTGCGTGCTTTGGGTATATAAAATTATATGCGTACGTGGCTGTTTCTTTTTGCCAAATACAAAAGCCTTCCTCTTCGTCACCTGATCACGGAAGATTCCCACAGCCCCTACGTACGTGGGCGATGCGTGCTCGGTCCCGGGAGCAGTTTGAAAGGCAGGAGCCCGGGCCGGAAGGGCCTGTCCATTCAGTTTCCCACGCAGCCCTCGTACTCAGGCTTCTGGGGAGAATCCGAAATTCCTGTTTGCGGCGACAGTCTGTCACTCCCTGGCTGGCGCTCGGCCTCCGTGTGGCTCGAGTCACGTCTGTGTCGTTAGTGCCACGTGCACTTCGGCAAGAGACCGGTTGCTTTCACGCGGACTCTCAGGTATCACTCAAGGGCCAGAGCAGGCGCGGGCCGGCGTCCCGAACACCCGCCCCCGGGCACAGCAGGGCCGTTCTGGTCACAGACACCGTGGCCCCCTGGCCGGGTGGGGCCCTGGAAACTCCCCACCCGTGTCTGGACGGAGGGGCACGCTCAGCGGCCAGGCAGGGCGCAGGCCGGGCGCCTCCGCCCCCAGCGGCCCTGGCCGGGCCCCTGACCCAGCAGGCAAGCTGCACGGCGGTTCATCGAGCTCCCCCTGAAGCCCCTTCCCTTGTTGGGACTCGAACGATCGCTTGAGTCCAGATCTCTGCAGGGTCCCGCCGGGGAAGAGGGCCAGTTCGGCGGGAGCGGGTGTCAGCCATCAGCCGGGGCCAGTGGGCCGAGCCAGCCCTCCTCCCCAGGACGACTGCCACACACGGGCAACCCTGTCGCTCATGGGGCCAATTGACGAAAACAGACCTTGAGATTTCATGAAAACAAAATCTGCCTTTTCATTTGATAGTGTAATATCATTTATTTTATAAATTTTTTAGGGTTTTTTCTCATTGTAATGTACAGTTTTGCATGGCCTAGGTGTAATCATTTTTTTGTTCAGAATATAATGCGGACAAATGTGTGTATGGAAGGAAAAAGGCTGTTGCGTTGGCCTCTGATCACTCTTGATTTTCTTTGGTTTTATGCCCTCAATGTTTTAGGGAGGTTTCTAAGAGATTCTCTGCTACCAGACAATGGTGTGGATTCTTTTGCACAGAAATACTGAAGGTGGGACAGTCAAAAATGTAACAAGACTCCTCGCCAATATTTTATGTTGGTCTCGATATTAACCAGAATTTGATGTATTGCAATAAAACAGGGAACTGTTGGACTTGACTGTTTCATCTGTTCTCCCCGACTGAAACGTCTGGGGAGCGGAGGAGAGGTGACTGACTCCTCGTCTTACTGGGTCCCGCCTCCAGCCCGTCCCCATCCCCTCCCTGCAGGACCCGGGACTCGCGGAACCTAGGACTTCCTTAGGTCCGGGGAGCAGTCTGACCTCCTCCGGCCAGGCCCCGCCCGAGGCACCCTCGGCGGCCCCACTGCGTGCAGCTGCCAGGCTGAGGACCCTCTGCGTGGCCAGTTCCCCCCCTGGCTGTCACGTCTGACTGTACCAACCGGTGGTGGCTGGTTTTCTGTCTGCTTCCTGCATTTAGTGCCTCTGCCCCTGTCCCGGATCAGGACGAAGGGCACATCGGGGGACACGCAGGCCAGGCCGGGAGCTCTTAACAAGGTAAAGTGAAACTGGCTGAGACCCGCTCCCCACCCCCCCACCCCCCCGTGCCATTTCACACACAGTTGACGGTCCCGACTGTTGTGGGTGTAACGGCCGCCTCGTCACAGAGGCAGGCGTGCGGCAGGTGGGAGCCAGGCGTAAGAGGCCCGGAGACCCAGGCCGCGCAGGCCCTGCCGGTAGGCGTCTCCGGAGTAGCTGCGGCCCTTCCGTGGGTGGCCGGGGTGAGGGGGACACCCGGCTGCCTCCCCTCTCTTCCCGCACTGAACGCAGACAGAGCTTTCCGGGGCATGACACTGACCCTCTCCCAGCGGAAGGACGAACACCACAGTGCTGGGATGGTGAGTTTCGGTGTTCTTTTTAATATTGAAACAAATCTGACAATTACAAGAATTGTACAAAAATTAACAGCCTGTAACGACCCCCCAGCTCTAAGCAGGCGTCATCTGCACCTCCGTCTCCTCCACAAAAGCCCTGGGGCCTGGAGGGGGGAGGGGGGAGGGGGGAGGGGGGCCCCCACACCAACTTCCCACACAGAGACAAGGGCGGGGTCACTCCCACCCGTCGCGGGCCGCGTCAGTTCTGCGGAAACTTCCACGCGTCGGGAGTATACAGACCAGCCAGAGAGCGGGCAGGGCCTGCTCAGAGCACAGGCTGGAGGGAAGGGCAGAAAACACAAATCTCATTCTAGAAGCACACACACGAGCCCTAGGCTTCACGGTCAGTAAAAATCCAGGGGCTTCTCGGTATTTCCGGCGGCAGAGGTTCCCAGGGAACGCGCTCACCTTCCGGCGAACATTCCATCAGGAACATCCCCGGGTCCGAAAGGGAAAAAAGCAGAGAAGGCCGCCTTATCTTTACCTGCTTCAGAGGTTCCACACGCACGCGCAGACTGGCGGCGCGGCCGGGCCTCGCGTGCAGTCCTGCGCGGCTGGCCCCGCGCCCTCTTAGCGGTCAGAACCGCCTAGAAGCAGCGGCCTCTCCGGAGCCGCCCGCGTGGACGCCCCAGTACCCCCCGCCTCACCCCGCTACTGCTCGGCCTGCCGCCGGCGGTAGTTGCTGTAGGCCTCCTCGAACATGGCCTTGCAGGGGAAGCGGGCCTTGAGCTTGGAGCAGATGAGGAAGGAGCCCCCCATCTTCCTGTGCAGGGAGTAGGTCTCCTCGGGGGGCGGGACGAGGCGGTGCTTCAGCATGATGGGGATCAGGTTGTGGATCTTCTCGGTGGTGCTCTGCGTGCCGAAGTCAAAGGGCTCCTCCGAGGCGAAGGCCTCCCCCAGGATCAGGATGGCGTCCAGATGGGCGTCCTCCATGGCCTGGGGGGGGGGGGGGGGGGGGGGGGACGGGTGAGCGGCGTCGGCACCCCGAGCATCCCACACAGCGTTCTGAAGGGGCGGGCAGGGGCGGGTTAACGCGATGAGCGAGTGGTGACCGGGGCCCGAACTCCAACACGTGCCACTCGCGCCCTCAGCGCCGGTGCCAGGCCGCCCGACCTCCCCACGCGCCAGGAGAGGAAGGGGCCGCCGTGCCGCCCGCCCGCGCTCCCCCGGCCCCGCTCCAGGTCTACGCGGGCCCATCCTGCCTGGGCCAGGCCGGCCTGGAGCGCAGGGCGGGAGGAGAGGGCACCGCCGCCTCTCCCTCCATCCGGTTGTAAGTCGAGGTTCGGCTTCAAAGGGAAGAGCATCCCGCCCCCCCCTCCCCACGCACAGGCCTCCGGGCCCTGCGGGGCTGACCTTGACCTCGTAGCCTGTGAGGAACTTCATCTCTATGGATTTCTTCAGCACCGCCTCCCTGTCCCTGTCGGCGGCTGCCCTGATGATCTGGGGGGACGCACACCAGGGGCCGACAGCGGCTCCTGAGGAGGCGTTCCCGGGGCCAGGGACCCCCAACTGCCCGCCCCCCTCCTTGTCCTTCCAAGTCCCCCGCCTGTGAGTCCAGCGGGCCTTGTCCTCACCCACGTTCACCCGACCCTGTCGGTGTCCCCCACCCCCTAGGAGCTTCCAAGCATCCTAGGCCAAGACCGGCCCCGCCCCCCAGCCCTGCCCCAGGCCCCACCCCCGGCCCCGTCTACCTGAATGTAGAGGTCAGTGAAGGATCGGTCAAATTCCCGAGTTGCCCCAAAGTCCAGAAGGGCCACCTGGGGGGCGGGCGATAGCGGGGGAGGTTCGCCCTGGTGGAGAGGGGGCCGAGACCCCCCCCCCGGTTCCCCGAGGCCCCTCCCCAGCGGAGCTCCGGGGGCTCACCTTGTGCTGCTGAGGGTCATAGAAGAAGTTGGACCAGTTGGGGTCCGTCTGCATGAAGTGGAACTCGAACAGCTCCCGCAGGCACAGGACCAGGATGTTGTAGCAGATCTGGGGGCGGGCGGCCGGGTCACCACGGCCCCTTCTCCATCCTCCACCCGCCCCGCCCTCTGCTGCGCAAGGGCCCCTGACTCCAGGTGTGCCAGGCGTGGGGACACGGCGGCACCCCCCCCCCATCCCCTTTGTCCCAAGGTCCGGTCAGACACACCTCGTTCCGGATCTCCTGGCTCAGCCCCTCCGCCTGGTCCAGGGGGAAACCGGACACCAGCTCCGTGGTCAGCACGTGGGGGCTACAGAGCTCGTCCACGATCTCAGGCACGTAGAAGAAGGGGTGGTCCTTCAGCAGCTCCCTGCAGGGGTGGGGGCGGTGGGGGAGTCACACCCCGGCCACAGAGTCTCACCCCCTCACCCCAGGCCCTGACCACGGCCATCACCCATCAGCCCCTCTGTCTGCCCCTCCGGCCTCCCGCTGCACCTGAACTTGCGGGCACAGGCCGCCTCCCGCTGGTAGTCACACTCCAGGGCCAGCTCCCGCCTCAGCACATCGATCAGGTGCTCGGGGAACAGGCCTGGGCAGGGAGGAGGGGGGTCAGCGCGGGCTGGGGGCTCCTCTTGGGTCCCCAGAGCCCATCCTGAACGCCTGCCCTTGACCCACGGCCAGTCTGACCTTCAGGAAGCATGTTGCTCATGTTCAGCACGGCCATAAGGTTGTTGACGTCACTGTTGATGCTCTGGGCCACACCCGGGTACTGAGGGGGGAGAGAGGGGTCCCCGGGCAGACAGGGCGGCCGCCGGCCTGCTGGCTTCCCGGCCGAGTCCCGCCCAGACCCCGCCCCAGGCGGAGGGACAGCTCAGACCCCACGATGCTGCCAGGACCACCGGGTCCCATCACGACCTGGTTCTCCACCGCCCGCCTCCCCGCCCCACTCCCCCCGCCCCCCAACCGAGCCTGCAGGGAGGCCGGTGTCCCTCCACAAATCCTTCCCTTCCCAGAGAGGGGGCGCCCGGGGGGCCGATGCGTAGCGTGCGGAGACCCCGACGCCGCAGGGCCCCCCCGGCTGTGCCCTCCGCAGCCCCCCACCCCCACCCGGGCACGGGCGCACACGCGGGTGCCCACCTGGATCTTCATGGCCACCTCGCGGCCGCCCTTCATGCGAGCCAGGTGCACCTGCCCGATGGACGCGGCCGCGAAGGGCCGCTCCTCAAAGTACTCCAGCTTGTCCCGCCAGCCAGGGCCCAGGTCACCGTTGAGGGTCTTCTGGCGGGAGGAGAGAGGCGGGGAGGGGCCGTGAGCGCAGCCTGCCCTGCCAGGCGCCCCCGCCCCCCGCCCCCGGCACCTCCCGCCTCACCGTCATCTGCTTCAGCGGCATGAAGTCCGCGCTCTGCCTCACCCGCTCGAAGATCTTGGCCAGATGGGGGTTGATGAAAGCGTCGTCTGGAAGGCACCCGAGAGAGCAGAGCAGGGGGCCGGCCGCTCAGGGAAGGAGCCCGGCGAGGGGGCGGGGGGCGGGGGGGGGGGGGGGGAAGCGGCACGGCAGCCACCTCAGGGGCCCCGGCTGCGCCCGGGGAAGGCGACCGGGACGCCGCTCTGCCCTGCACGCAGCGGGAGCCGGGCTCGGAGGCCACAGGGCACTGGCCGAGGCCGAGCGGCGGCTCCCGCCTGGCACGCAGGCCCCTGAGGCTGTAGACGGAGGCTCCGGAGGGGACGTGGGGACGCCGGCCAGGCCGCGCACCCTCCCCGGGCCCCCTCCTTCCACTCCCCCCCCCCAGGGCCCCCTCCCAGCGGGGCCGAACTCCCGCCCCCCCCCTCACCCCGCAGGGCCCACTCACCCTGGATACTCAGCATCTGGCCCAGCTTGAGCGCCGCCCCGCGCACCTTGCACAGCGTGCGGACGATGCGCTCCGCGTTCGCCTCGGACAGGAAGGGGCTGGAGTCCAGCACGGCCTTCTTCCCTGCGGGCCGGAGGCGGGTCAGCACGCGGCGCCCGGCCCCTCTCGGGGCGTCTGCGGGCCTCACCCCGCCCGGGAGGGGCACGGGCCCGGGGAGCTGCTGGGGGCGGCCGCGGGGGCCCGAGCGCGACCCAGCCCACGGCCCCTGGGCCCCACGCCTCAGGGACGTCTCCGTCCTCCCGGTGAAAACAGGGACGGGACGCTTCAGGACGCGGAGACTTTCAAGAGCGGCGCGGAGAGACCCGGCACAGAGCCCGACGCGGGGCCTCGGTCCTCCTGGCGGGTCCCCGACACCGGCACCGCGATTTCAACCCAACCCTCGGGACCCCCGATGCTGTGGAAGCTTCCCCAGGCCTGACCCCAGCCCCCTCTCAACACACACGCGCACACGCACGCACCACCCACTTGCGCACGCGTGCACACACCAGGCACGCACACACATGCACGCACCAGACGCGCACGTGCACACTCGTACACACTGGCACACCCACGTGCACGCACATGCACGTGTGCTCGCACACACGCACCAGACACGCACGTGTGCACGCACATGCACGCGCGCACTCGCACAGGCACACACCACACATCCGCACTCATGCACACTCGCACAATGCACTCACACGGGCACACCGCACACACGCTAAGCCCCTCCCTCCGTACCAGTCCCCGGGGCTGACAGGAGCACCGCTGAAGAGCACAGTCAAGTGCAGGGATGGGAATGGGGTGGGGGGGGCCAGGCACCAGGAGGGAGGACCTGGGGATCCAGGCGAGGAGAACTAGTCGCTGTTCCTCCCCCCATGAAGGTCACAGCACCCCTGGGGTCACTGTGAGGCCGCCTGGCTGCAGCGAGGGCACAGCCCCCCCCCCAGGGAGAGGAGTGCAAGGTCCAGGACAGAACACGGCTGGCCGGTATCTACCTCCCCCTCTGGCCACAGAGGCCCCCGACGGGCAGTAACCCCGGGGGTGAAGACCACCTTTGTCCGGAACGACCAGGGGCGTAGGGTGCAGGGCCACGGGGAGGCCAAGGGACGGCGGGGCGCTCCGACCTCAGCGCCCTCGCCCCAACCTCGGCACAGCCCTGCCTAGATACCGAGTCTGCGCCGGTCCCGAGGCGGGGAGAGGCCCGGGCAGGGGGCCGGCTCTGCACCTGCCGCCCCCACCCCCAGCTCCTCCAGTCCCGGGTCATCTGCTGCTCTCCCTGCCCGGTGCCCCACGAGCCTGCTCAGATCTGCCCCCAAGGCCGCACGCACGGTGCCTGGCACTTTCCTCGGCCTGCACCGCCAGGGGCCCGGCCCGGCGCGCCCCGAAGAGGGAACAGGAGAGGCAGCCGGCACACCGCTGCCCTGGGGGCCGTGTCCAGCCTGGCCTCTGACAGCCTGGGGGTGGGGGGACATGGGGACCGAGGGCCCGGGACACAGGGTTTCCAGACGAGAAGTCCCAGAGAGAACCCACGAATCCACTGGCACCCGAGGTCGGCTGCACGAGGCTCACTCCCGGGGCCCCAGACAGCAAGGCCTGCCCCCAGAGCTGGGCCGAGAAGGGCCCCAGATCACCCCCTGCCCTGGGCAGCCAGTGGAGGGCCAGCGCGGAGGGAAGGGCGGCCCCTCTACGTGCCCTCTGCCCTCCCCGGCCCCCGGGCACGGCGGGAGGAAGCACGCTGGGGAAAGGGCCGCAGCCCCAGTGGGCAGCAGGCGAACGCACCCTCCCGGCACACAGTAGGGCTCCAGAGACGTGGGGACCGTGCGGGGCCCTCTCGGGCCTTTCAGGCAGCCCTCCCCACAGTCTGCACTCCTGCCCGGGCAGGGCTCGTTCTGACAGCAGCCTGGGGAAGCCAGGCCATGGCAGGTGTGGCCCCCACTCAGGAGAGGCCCTCCAGGGGGCGGACCGGTCAGCACCCTCCAGGCCACAGGTCTGGCCCCGGGCCCACCGTGGCCCGAGCCCGGCGAGCACCCCCGACCCTCAGCCAGGGTCACCACTTCCCTGGCGAAGGTCACCTCTTCTCTGCTTGGACGAGGTGGGATGAGAGCAGCCAGTTTCCAGCGGGACGGGCTTCGTGCCTGGAGAACACGGGCTTCTCGTTCCAGAGAAAGCCGGGCTTTTCCTAAAGTGTCTCAGCACTGACACTAAAAATACCCCCGCTAAGCCCTCCGTTCTCCGGCCCCTTCCAAGGACACTCCGTGTGTCCCGTGCACCCCGCTCTCAGGAGCCCGTGGGGGCGGGCCAGTGCCCTCTCCCCAGGAGGCCCTTGTCCCCACAAGGGGTCTTGCGGGTGGAGAGGGGCCGTCCAGACCGGGACAATGCGTGTGGTGACCTGGCCTCACTGACCTCACAGAGGAATCATGAGACAGAGGGTCTCAGGCCAGAGAAGAGGCCACTTCGGGTCTCCGGGGGGGGGGGGGGGGGGGGGCGACCAAGGGCCCTGAGGGGTCTGTTCCTCCAGCACCGACGTCCCTCACCCACAGCCAAATGGGGAGCCCTGGGCGCCCGACCTGGCCAGACCACTGGGTGCCAAAGGCCCCACAGAGTCCGGGAGGGCCAGCCAGGTACAGAGACACAACCTCGGCCACCACTGACACAGAACCCAGGACCTGAGGCATCCCTGGAGGCCAATTCTCCAGGCACATGGGGGGGTGGGTGCAGCTGGGGACTGACAGGCCCACCTCCCGGGGCCCACCCTGCCCTCCCGGCCAAGGGCCCAGCTCACCTGGAGGGTCCCCTGGGCGGAGGCTCTTCTTGGCCACCTCGGCCAACGCCCCGAAGCCTAGACCCACGGCCAGACCTGCAAGGAGAAGGGCGCTGGGTGCTGGCACGGGGGCCACCCACCGCCCTTCCATCCACGAGGCCCAGAGCAGCCCCACGGTCACCCGCCTCCGCTCCGACCCTCACTGACCGCCAGACGATGCAAAAAGGGAGAAAAAAGGTAGGAGACACACATCTGCTATTTTCAGAGGTTTGGCTCAAGGAAGCTCCATCCAGCTGGATCCCCATCACCCTTGCTAGTCTGCAGGCTCCCCGCACACCTGCACTCTCAGCACCGACACTAAAAATACCCCCGCTAAGCCCTCCGTTCTCCAGCCCCTTCCAAGGACACACAGACCCTAAGAAAACGCCCAAGCAGGAAGGGTTTCCGGCACGAATGGAATACGCGCCAGGAACGGTCCGTGGGCCGAGGACATCCTGGCCACACGGGGCACCCGTTGGAACGCGGCCGCTCACTCCGGCGTGACCCGGCGTCACAGTTCTCTAGAACTCTCGCAACTGGAAGAAAAGCCCTCCCTGCAGTGATATGAAGCAGCCGTCGGTGGGCGTCAGAGCGTCTGCAAAGGCAAAGTGTCCCTAATCCGAGCCGTGGAGACTCACAGGACCGCGGGCCCGGCAGGTGCAGACGGTGGTCTGAGGACAACGGGGGACCAGACGATTTCTAATCTAAAAATGTTTCAGAATCATCCACGTCAAAGTTCATTAATACGTCTTTTGTCCAGAGACCAGAAGTGCCTGATCCCGACCATCCAAGAAAGGCCCACGGAACCCAACAGGTGCCACTGAGGCCACACAGAAAGCCCAGGGGCGGGCCGGGGCTGAGGTGGGGGCACACATTAGCAGAGAGAAAGACGACACGCCTGAGCCCACTGACCCCGCAAAAGGGACAGCAGAGACCCAGGGATGACACCGGACAGGCCCCGAGACCCGCGGGGCTGGGAGACCGTGGGGCAGCAGCCCCCACGCCCAGCGGGTGGTTTAGTGAGCCAGGAACCCAGCAGAAGCATCTGCGTTCTCCAAGCTTCTACAACAATCACGTATTCGTGTTACGAAAAATGTTATTCTACTGAAAATTTTATTTAACGAGAAACAGTTAAGTGCAGACATAAACAATTTTTTTTAATTTTTTTTTTAACGTTTTATTTATTTTTGAGACAGGGAGAGACAGAGCATGAACGGGGGAGGGGCAGAGAGAGGGAGACACAGAATCCGAAACGGGCTCCGGGCTCCGAGCCGTCAGCACGGAGCCCGACGCGGGGCTCGAACTCATTTAAATCAAAAGAAGGTAACCCAACCCTACAACGTCTCTGGTGACACACATCTTCCCCACCGGCAGGCCGGTGGGCAGCCTCCCTCCGCCAGCCAGAAGCGGGGCTCCTGCCCCACGGGTCGTGGCCGGGACTCACCGGTCCACCAAGAGCGGGCACCCCCAGCAGGGCCAGGCGCCAGCAACGCTCCCGGGTTCGCCACGGTCACTTCTCCCATTCAAAACGGCCAGACCGGTGCCGGCCCGAAAAATACAATGCCAGCCACGTGTCTAATGTTAAATTTTCTGGGGTGCCTCGGTGGCTCAGTCAGTTGAACGTCTGACTTCGGCTCGGGTCATGGTCTCTCCGTCATTGAGTTCGAGCCCCGCGTCGGGCTCTGCGCTGACGGCTCGGAGCCCGAAGCCTGCTTGGGACTCTGTGTCTCCCTCTCTCTCTGCCCCTCCCCTGCTCGTGCTCTGTCTCTGAAAAATGCATAAACCTTAACAAAAAAATTTAAATTTTCTAGTAGCCACCTTACAAAAGGCAAAAAGAAGTATGTGACGTGAACGTGCGTCCTCTATGTTATTTAACGTAAAACAGCCAACGTATGGTCATTTCTACAAGTGCTCTTACAGACGAAAATTGCTAGAGGTACTTCAGGGTTTTGTTTTGCTTCTGTACAGAGCTCGCAAACTCCAGAGTCCAGGCCGGACAGGATGGGCCACGCTCTAGAGGCCACGGGAAGAAGCCAGTGACCCGCGAACAGCCCCCTGGGCCCTCTCGGGATGTCCTGGTGCCAGGACACGGGCGCTAGGGCCTGTTTTCCCGCCAACCAGCTCCGGACGGCACTGGGCACAGAGCCGAGGGCAGCCAGGGTGCCAATTAAACATTAACTCTCCTGCTGCCCGCCCACCTCACCCCTCCCAACACATTATCTGACTCCGCAAAGGAAGTGATAACAAGCAAGGTTAACCTTCAAACTATAGTGACTTTCACCAAGGTCTCTCTGCATCTAGATTTTTCTCTGCCGAGATCAAGTCCAAAGTCAAGCCCACAAAAGAGGCAGATGTCTTCAAAGGTTAACCAGCCTGGCCAGTGCTTGCAGGGGTGCCCCCCCCCTCGCCCACACCCGGTCAAACTCTTGTCGGCCATCTCTCCACCCCCGGGCAGGGCCAGAGCACGTTCCACAAAGACGGCCTTAGACTTGCCCCGCGCCGGCCGGAGGTGCTGCCACGGCCCTGACCTTGGCCTCAGGAGCTCCTGCTCCAGTGAACCAAGAATAAACCGGCCCCCCCCGCACCCCCACACGGGCTCAGGCGATGCCCGGAGTCACGCCGACCGGGAGGCACAAGGCCGGCCAGGCTCTTCCTTCCCCCAGAACCGGGCGGAGGCAAACGGGGGAGGACAGCCCCTCCACCTCGGACGCCCGGAGCCCCGCTAAGCCAGCTCACAGCCTGCGTCACCCCTGACCTCAGTCCGCGCCCCACCCCACCCCCCGCCGTGCTCCAGCCCACACGGCCACAGGCAGCTGCGGAACTGCTCTCAGCCCCACATTGGCGACAGGGGCCTCCGTCCTCGCCTGCGAGCAGGCGCCAGGCCTTCCGAGACAGTTGCTAGTGGTTCTGTCGTGAACAGAGGTTCTGCCGTCAAGTGCGGGGGAGGACGGCAGGGTCTTCCCCAGAGACGGGAGAGCGCTGGGCCGGCTTCCCAGGCCCCCAGTCCGGGCCTGTCCCTGCCAGGTCCCTCCGGAGGTCATCGCGGCCACCGGGCCGCTGTCCAGCCATCAGAGGTTAAGAAAAGGAAAAACAAAACACCCTCCAGCCAACAGCCTGGTGAGGGTGCCCCGAGCAGGAAGAGGAAGCAAACGTTCCTTGGGGCTCTGGCTTCACCCGCCAGCAGCCCCGGGTGTGTTCACAGAGCCGGCTCGCAGGGGTTCCTGCGCAGGGGCCGTGGGCAGAGGGGTCTGCGGACGACAGACCGTGTGCCGGGCTGCTCTGAGCAGCCGTTTGTAACCCTAACGTTACAACCCTCTGACCGTTTGTAACCCTAACGGTCCTTCTGATCTTAGAAGACAAAGCTACGCGTGGAGGAGGCAGGGGCTCCGAGGGGACCCTGAACCCTGGGGAGTCCCGGCCGCCCTCTCCGCCATCACTTGTGCCCTCCACCCTGCCTGGCCCGGGGTGGGCGGCAGGGAGGAGCGGAGTCCCCTGGACAGGGTGCCCCCAGGCTGTCAGGAGCTGCCTCCCCCCCCCCCCACCATGCCCAGCACCGGCCCGGCCGTGGACACAGGGGCTGGTCACAGGTCCCCGGGCTCAGATCGCCGTGTGCGCAGCAGGGCCTCCCCTGCTCAGGTCCCTGCAACGTCACGAATGCGCACGTGGCCCCGGGGACCCAGGCGCTGTGGCCCCACTTGTCATCAGAACTGGAGATGACAGTAAGTGCCCTCACCGTCCTCACAGAGCTCCTGAGGGGCAAGACAGACACACGCACCCCTGGTAACGCACCTCCCGAAAAGCAGAAACCACGGCCCATAACCCCCGCTGAGTGGGCACCAGATGGGCGCCGGCTTCAGAGGACAAGCAGGAATGTGCACCCAGGACTCGGGCGGCCAAGCTGGCGTCACCACGTGCCCCGCCCCCCCACGAGCAAAGTCAGCCTTGCACGCGGCCCATTGGCCCCGGGACCAGACCTCCACGACCTCAGTCACCATCGAGTGCCCCGTCAATGGAGGTTTGTCAGGGGAGGCCCCAACTTCAGACAGGTGACCTGGGTGCATCACGCCAGGAGGCCAGGCACGCAGGGCTGCCGCATAAGGCCCAAAGCCCCCACCCCACCGTCCCATCCCCTGACCCCCACCCCTGCCACAGGGCCCATGGCATCGCCACTGCGGCCAGGTTCTGGCTCCTGGCCCAGGCCACGGGACCCCCCTGTCTACCACCAAGCTTGTCACTCTGCCTTCTACCCTTCCTCTTGGGAGCATGTCCTTTGTACATTATTAAAATCTCCTTTAAAAAAAGATAAATAAAGTGAAAACAGTTGGTGGGAGTGTCTTTTGTTTTAAACGTGCTTACTTAACAAAATCAGAAAACAACCAAATATGCCTGTTCCCCCAACGTGTGTTTGTTCACCAGCAGGAGGGGACACAGGAGCTCGCTCTCCAGAGCGCACCGGGCCCGCGTCCCCATGTGTCAGAACCATAGCAGCCGTCACTTTGCTCTTCTGCCCAAGCGACCTTCTCTTCCAATAGACAGGACACTCTCTCGTGGCCGCACCTCTCTTTTTTCAGTATGTTGTTTTCTGACTAACACGTGGCCCAGTGTTCTAACGGCAAGAGAGTCCTGCAACCAATAGCAGAAACGCGTGTGGACAAGGGGAATCACGTGGCAACTGAAGCACATGAGGGACAAATGGACACACGAGTCCCACGGTGCCCTCGACCCTTGACCCTTTTCCGTACCTCAAGACTTTTTTTTTTTCTTCTGCACCCAATGTGGGGGTCGAACTCACGACCCCGAGTTCAGGAGTCACCTACTCCACCGACTGAGCCAAGTGGGCACCCATTACCTTAGTCTTAACAAACCCGATGAAGCCTCACGAACTGTTTTTTAAAGCAAGTATTTATCTGGGACTCACAGTTCCTTAACCTTTTACCTTCTAAAAATGGAAGGCTTCCCCAGGGTCCCTTCTGGCTGCTCCTGGCTCCTGCCCCACTGTCTTGTCCTCACATCTGTTTTCTAGACCCTATTTCACAATCGCCTCCCCACGTCCCCCTTATTTCTTCCTGCTGCTTCGCGTTTTGTCCCAAGTGTCCTGTCGCCTCGGTGCCCTCCCCACCTCTGCCTGGCGGCGCCTGGGAGGTCCCGGCAAGGCCCGCGGCCGCCACGACACCGTGAAGCGTTCGGCCGGCCGGCCGGGATCAGCTCCACGGCACCTGCTCCGTCTGCTCCGATCTTCCGTCCCACTCACCTGACGGCCGCGGCGGGGACCGGGGGGACCGGAAGACAAGTCCCCTCAAGCCCAAACTGGAAAGGAGACGGTGGGAAGGACAGGACAGAGTGCAAGAGCCATGCATGGCGAAGCCTGACACACCCAACACGCACGTGACGAGAGCCCCCAGGAGGGGAGCAAGGGCAGAAACGGGGCCGAAGCAGTGCCCGAAGAAATGACCAGAATCCCCAACACTGACTGGCACGCCGAGCCGCAGATGGAAGCGTCCCCACCCCAGTCATCGCCAGGCCCCTACTTCGCGGGGCCCCCCGGACTCCTCTGCGGCCGGCAGGCACCCCACGAGGTCGGGCCCCAGCCGACCACCAGGGGCTCCGCGCCAGGAGAGCGACGCGCAGGTGGCCGGGCGGAGGCGGCGATGGAGGAGCCGCGGCTACACCAGCGCAGGGGCGGCGTCTCTATCTAAGTCGTTCACACACTCCTGGGTTCGGCTTCCGGTCCGTGGCCCCGCCCCACGGCCCCCAACCCTGCACGTGTCTGTGCAGCAGGGCAGGCCACACACCCAGGGGCCTCCGGAGGAGGGGGAGGCGGCGGCGTTCACCTTGGAGAACTCCGCCCTGGGCCCGGATCCCGTCCAGGTCACCGACCCCAGCGGTGTGTCCCGCGCGGCAGCGAGCGGCGCCCAGAGGAAAGGACACGTGGAGGCGGGCGACCCCCGTGCCCAGGAAGAGAGGCTCCTGCCGGGGCATCAGCCACGTGGCAGCCTGGTGTCCCCTGAAGGCCCCACAGGCCCCCGGCTCACAGGGACAGCCAGCCTCCTTGTGGGAGGAGGAAGAAGAGGCCCACGGCCCTGCCCGGCTCCCAGGTCGGAGCCACAGGGGGGGAGGGCGAGCCTTCTGTGACCCCCCAAGTTCCGAGGAGTGGGTGGCACCGGGCAGAGTGGAGGAAGTGGGGGCAGGGTGGGTGGGGGGCCACCACTCCCTCCTCCCTCCTGGCAGGGTCGGGGAGGGAAGGGGAGGCAAATGAACCCCACCCAGGCTGTCCACGCGCTCGTGAGGGTCCAGGGTGGGGTGGGGGGGGCGGGGGGGGGGAATCGCTCCCTGTGTGCCCCCTGCGTCTCTACCCCCAGACCTCCAGTTTATGGAAGCAGCCAGGACAGGAGCTGTTCCCCATTCAAAAGAGATACAGCAAGTTTTCCCAGGCCACAGTTAAACATCAGGCGTGAGACCAGACTCACGGGCCCAACCCATGAGCCACCACACTCTGGGGGGGGTGGGGGGGGTGGGGATTGGGTGTGAGGCGGGGCCCCTCCACATCTGGTCTCCTCTGGCTCCTAAGCTGACTCCCACCCCCTTCTGGGCCGCTGGAGCTTGATCTGTTCGCTCCCTTAGAAGACGGCACGATGGGCCCCCTTCCTCCAGGATGCCAGCTGCACCAGCGGCGTGCTGATGACGGGTCCTGTGCATTTTAACGTCTCGTGATATTGATATTCTGGTGTCATATTCTTGTGCATTTTACCCTGAGGGCCTCCTTTCTGCACTGCGTTCTGAGCAATGTCAAGGGCGAGTGGGGGACAGCTCCGGGTCTGCCCAGCAGGAACACTTTGCTTTATCACCAGGGAGAACCACCGTTTCAAGGGCGTAGCCCGTGAACCACCTCGGTTTTGCCAACTGGAGCCAGCGTCTGTGCCCCAGGATCCTCCCGGAGCCCCTGTGCCTTCCCTGCTCCGGGGGAGACTTGGATTTCACTCCGTGGCCCCATGACTTGATCTCTTTCTACCGGATGATTGGAAACTGGGTCTGAACAGGAAAGGGCGGTACCAGAAGGTTAGCGAGGCCGCACCAGCTGACGCCAAATTAGCCCACATGTGTGATAAAGGACTCCTGCTCAGGCTTCTAATCCCGGGGCAGGGGACTCACTTTACATGCCAGATGTATCCTTCGGTGGGTTGGGCTGAGCCTCCCACGCACAGCAGGGGTGGGTGTGTGTTTAAAAAGATGAGTTGTTGGGCACCTGGGGGACTCGGTTAGTTGAGTATCTGACCTCAGCTCAGGTCATAATCTCGCAGTTTGTGAGTTCAAGCCCCGCATCGGGCTCTCTGCTGTCAGCACAGAGCCTGCTTCAGATGTTCTGTCCCCCTCTCTCTGCCCCTCCCCTGCTCACGCTATCTCAAAAATAAACTTTTACAACATGAGTTGGTAAGGCTAGGTTTGAGAACACCCCCTCTGGACCCATCTTGAGCCGCCCAGGAATGGGTACATGAAGCAAAGGCTAAATTTCCTAACCTTCATAAATTCTGGGCTTTTCTCATTGGCTTCCAGAGAGACCATGAGCCACGGCTCCCTTGTGGTGCCCAGAGCTGGTACTTTGCCCTGCGGCAGCACTGCCCGGGGCCATGGGAGCTAAAGGAGAAGAGAAGGTTTCACTTACAAGCCGTGAGATCACCACAAACCTACCCCACTGAGCTGGGACGGGGCAAATGCAGCAGAACGCATGGGGAGGGGGGTGATGTGTGTCTGATCCTGGGCTCCTGTCTCCCCAATCGCTGCCCCCCCGCCCCCCGCCCCAGTTCCCGTCTTTGTAGGACTTCACGAAAAGCTGACTGGGTGATCTCTAGGTGGCCTGGTTTGTGTATATATAATGTTTGCCTTCTCCATGTTCTCTTGGGGTTTTACTGTTGACAAACTTTTTGTACGGATAAAAATAGCCACAGCATCTCTGACAAATGTTCTTCACCAGGAAAAGAATCTGGAACATAGCTTGGTGACCCCTCTTGAAGTGTGGGAGGTCTTGAGCCACGCTTTCTCCTGTTCCCCTTCCCCTATTTACTATTTTGGGTCAGATCTCCTCTCCTAAAAACTTGACTCCTACCCTACCTCCTCTTCTATCCCCCTCCTTAAAAAAAAAAAACAAAAACAAAAACGAAAACAAAAAACCCGAGTTTATAGAAGGGAAAACCTAGGTCACAAGGAAGCAGGGCTGGAACTATAACCCAGATATTACAATGGCATAAAGCCCAGTTCTGACCCCAAATTCAGTATCTGAACCCATCTTTCCCATCATCACTCTTTACCAGGACCTACTGCCCACATCTTAGCCATGATCCCCCAGAGCCGGCCTGGACCCAGGACGCCCACCCCCATCTCGGCATCGGAACAGCTGGCACAGCCCCTGCCCTCCACCTCCACTAGCTGAGCACCCGACCTTCTGGTCTATAGGAGTCCCCTTCCTTCATGTCCCCTTGTAAAACATTCCCACACCTGTCGGTCCACCTGTCGCCCCATGAGGGGAAGAAGGTTGGAAGTGCTTTCTAGAGAAACAAAGAAGAGGAGGGTTACTTCCATCTGGGCAGACAATGACCCATCAGGAAACCACACACCTCACAACCCAGTGAGGAACACACACAAATAGGATGCTTGTACCTCTGGACAAAATGGCTTTTTGCAACGCGTACGGTTCTGAGAATCTCTGCCATTAATTCTGACGCTCTTCTATTCAATTCCATTCTACTTGTTTTTCAAATGTTGGGCCTGACCCACGAAGTTCATGTCACGCCCACTGAAGGGTCGAAACGCACAGCGTGAACGCGTCCCGGGGAGGGAGGAGGCCCAGAAGTCACCTCTGGAGCCAGAAACGGCACGTTCCTCCCAGACCCGGCCCCTCTCTGCTGTCATCCTACCCCCTCGAAGCCCAAAACATGAGCTGCTGAGTGCTGGGCAACAACACGGGCCCCCCTGAATCACAGCCGTGGGCCAACCTCTGGCGCTCGGACACCCAGGACGGCTCCAGATCCCGGCGGCTGTCAGTGAAGGCTCCGGGGGCTTCTGATGGCACAAAGCACCTTCCAAGACCTGAACCTCACCTCACCTCAACCCAGGCTGCCTCTGGCCACCCGCCCCCCACCCAAGGGGAGCCTCGCACCCGGTCTTACCGACGCTGCCTCTCTGCCCTCCACCCAGGAGGGCCTGGCTTCGACCTCTTTCACCAGGCATTCATGGCCTTCCATCACATTCTAATTTACCGCCACACCCTTCACTCTGACCACTTTTCCCCGAACAGACCCTCTACTACCCTCACCCCCAAAGACTCCCACGAGAGGATCACACATCTCTAAAACCCATCAGCCAAAGGAAGCCTCTGTGGCGAGCCCCATCTGGAGCGGCAGGAAGGGGGCTCGAGAGAAAGACTACAGAGTGACCAGGGACAGATCGGGCCTCAGACTCGTGGGGAGAGACGAAGGGCCCCATTCAATACTTCGGTAGGAACAAACACTGCCCGCCGCGCCCCGACTAACAGCCTCTTACAACACAGGGGCCGCACCGGGTCTCCAGCGGAATAAGGACCGCCGGAGGCCCCCAGGGCAGGGACTCCCAAACTCATCCTGGTAGTGGCCCCCCCAGAAGTCACATGCTCCGTGGAACACCGGTTGAACGCAAAGCCACGAAAGGAAATAAAGCAATAACTCTGTCCTGAAAGTCAGACGATACTCTGCCAGATCCCCGAGCAGCTAAGGAGCAGCAAATGCCAAATTTTAAGACAGCAACGATGGAAGGAAAGCTTCCGCGGAGAAACTTCCATCCAGTGAAGGCGGCGGGCTCTGCGCGTTCGGAAGACAGCCAGCCAGTGTGAGAGCCCACACGCGGGTCCACCTCCAGGAGCACGGAGCCAACCCCGAGGGAGAACTAGGACGGCACCTCCGGGACAAGAGGCAGCAGAGACAGAACAGCGTGGATGCTGGACAGTCTCGGGAGGGAGACCCAGAAGCCCAGCAAAGCACAGAGCGAGCGGGGCACGGTGCAGACACACGGCAGCGAGCCCTCATCCGGGTCAGGAAGGAAGTACTGGAGATGACAGCACGGGGTCACAGAGCAGGTGCAAGCGCCATAACCTTTCACCGAAAGGCCGTCCCCTCGGCGCAGGTGTACCCGATGCAATACTACTCTCAGAGCTCCCGGCTCCACAGGCCTCACGACAGCACCCGCGACACCCGCAGGCACGGCGGGTCAGGGCAAACACCACTCTGCCGGGACTCACCAGCCCCGTGAGGAACCTCTCCTCGCCAGCCGCACCCCCCCCCCCGCCCCCACTTGTGGAGGGGCTGAGTGGCAGATGCGGCAGATGCCGTCCCCGGGCGTGGCCCGAGCAGCTCACGGCAAAGCGGGGGCAGGAGGAATCCAGTCACTGGGTCATCCCCCGAGGGAAAGGGCCAGGAGCAGCTACTGCAGGAGCCGACGCCCTCCCCGGGACCCCTGTGGCCCCCACCGTCCTCCTCCTCCACGCAGGCCCCGCAGCGGCCCCGCTCAGCCGGGGCTGGCACGCCAGGGCAGGTGAGGTGGCACGGGGCACACGGCCACCTTACCTCCAAAGTTGGCCAGCCGCCCGATCCGTGTAACTGGCACCTTCCGCTCCCGAGCCCGCTCGCTGAGCTAGAGGGAGCAAGGAGAGAGACCTCACGGAACTGGCGATCGGGGACAGGACCCCCTTCGGGGCTTCACGCTGCCCCCCACCAGACCCCCTCCACCCCCGAAGGCAGCCGCCCCACCAAGAGGGGGCCTCTGTGCTCCTGGAAACTCCAGAGCACGACATCCAGGGGTGCCCCGGAGGAGGGCCCGCCGCCGGCACCACCGTGGACGGCAGCCGCCCCAGCCCCATCCGAGGGCCCCTCCGGGACGCACCATCTGTTTGTGGGGCTTGCTCTCGGGGCGAGCCTTGGCCTGCCGGGCCTTCTCAATGTCCTCGGCGGTGAGGCCCCCCATGGGGGACTGGTCCTGGTGGAAGAACCTTCGCCGAAGGCCCGTGGCAGAGAGTGGGTCTCTGGGGTCTCCAAAGAGCCTCCCGGTCACTGTGCCCAGAGGGGAGGCAACCTGGCCCGGGAGCCCGGCTTCCCTAAAGGGTCCGCTGGCAAGGTAGGCAGGAGCTGGGCCCTCACTGCTGGCCTGGTCCCAGGGTGGAGGCGGCGACCGGTCAGGGGAGGAGGCCGCAGAGAGATCCGTGGGGGCCCCTGCAGTCTGAGGCCCAGAGAACTCTGCTTCCGGGTCATCGAAGCCCTCAGCATATGGCTCTTCACGCCGATCCTGACCCTGCAGGAAACAAAAGCGGAGTGAGAGGAGGCGGCCAGCCCAAGGCTCCCCTGTGTCACCCCCGCACAGGACAGCGCGCTCCGGGAAGCAGCCTCAGCCGGCTCCACAGGGGCGAGCCTCCCTGGCCCGGAAGCCCGGAGACACAGGCTCCGCTCCGCGGACCTGGGGGGGGCAGGGAGTGGGCACACAGCCACCCAGCACCTGCCGGGCACCTTGCCTGTAAATCAGGGCTAAGGAGGGGCTCCCAGGGCACTGGGGAGCGGGCCAGGCCAGGGGACGGGGAGAGCTCTGAGAAGTAAAAGGCCAACCAAAGACTGGCGAGGGCCGTGCAAGGACGGCGTCCACCTGCCACACCCGGCCAGCATCTCGCCGCAGACGCGGCCATCACAAGTCGGCCTGGCCGTTCCTCTAAGAGGCTCTTGGCCGCCGTCCCCAGGAGCTGCGGGTCCAGGGCAGGCAAGGAGGGAGGCGCCACGTTTTCCCCGCAGCGGTCACAGAGACTACGCTGCGGGCCCAGGTTCTTCCTACGTCAGAACCCTGAGTGACCTGGAAGGCCTCCTGACCCCTCCCTGCTACTTGCTCATCTGGAAACAGGGCTGTGCACAGTCACAGAGCTGTGTGGGCCACAGGCCGGGGAACAGCACGGAGGGATGCCCCAAGGCCACAGGGGTGGGTGTGGGGCGCACAGGGTGCCTGCAGGTGCCGCCAAGCTGCACCTCAGCCTGCGGGACACAGAGGGGTCTGAGGACGGAAGCCGTGCCCTCGGGGAAGGAGAGAGACCGGCCATCACGCTGTCGCTCTCATTTCATAAATGGGAAACTGAGGCCGGGAGAACGGAACTGATCTGGTAAAGGCCCGGCGACCGGCCTGTGGCGGAGCGGGGATCGCTGGCCCCGCTGGCCACCCTGCCACCGCCAGACAGCACTTGTCAGTGCTGGGCAAGCCCGGTGGGGAGGGGGCGGGGCAGGCTCACGGGAGCCACGGCAGTGGGGCGTCCTCCTGCCGTAAGTGCCGTAACTCTCCCCCGAGTGTCTGCTCAGCGAGTAAGGTAACAACTCCCTTGAAGGACTAGAGGGTCAGGCATTTCTGGATTACCCGGCCGGCCAGCCCCCCCCTCGAGGCAAGGGGACACCGACATCTGAGTTTTCGGGAAAGACCAGGAGCACGCTGAGGGCCATCACCTCGCTCGGTGTCCCCTCCGTGGTGGGACCGCCACACCTCCCCCACCCCACCCCCAGGGATGCCGCTGGAGGCTGGGAATCCTAAAGTCCCGACCAAAGCCCTGGGGGCTGTGACAGCCTCACAGCTTGGAGCAGCAGTGGCCTTTGTCCACAAGGCCAGACAACCACGCGACAGAGACGGACGGACGGACGGAGGTGGCAGGGCGCCCCCTCTGCAGCCCAACTCTAGGCCCACACGGCCGTACACACCCGCCTCCCCATCCGCTGGGGCGCCAGGAACGTCTAGGTGCCCTGCAAGGTGCCGGCCCGGTGGACAGCGCTCTGCGGCCGCAAACCCTGGGGATGGTCGCCTGTCCCGCACGCGGTTTTGCCTGTGCCCCTGCAACAAGAAAGGTCTCTGGGCTGGGCACATGGGACGGCAGGACGGTGAGGAGGAGGGGGGTGGGCTGTGCCCGCTGGCACCTGGGACAGAGCGGGCCCCCCGCACATGGAGGAGGGAAGCCCGGCCCGGCTGTGGCCCTGCTGTGGCCCGGCTGGCGCGGTGGGAGGAGCCACGTGACAGCTCAACACTGCGTCACGACACACAGCTCCCCCCACTTCTTCACCAGAACCGACCCACCAAAAAAGCACTAACGAAAGTCGGGTAAACCAGGAGAGGGTGCTTGGTCTCATAAACTGCCTCCCTTAAGAAATCACTTTGTGACTTTTCTAATTTCCAAAATTAAAAAGGCCTCTGCCCAGCGTGTCCGGGAGGCCCAGGAACTGAACGCAGGCCTGGGGGGGGGGGGGGGGGGGGGGGGGGGGCACTGGCGCCCCCTCAGGACAGGCCTGGGCCTGCGGGCCGGTGAATCAGGGTCTGACTAGAGTGTGCGGGCCACCGTCCCCGGGTGCTCCTCCCCTCTCTGTGAAGCTTCCTGAGCTGCAACCACCTGGGGGCATGAGTCACGCAGGGAGCCCCCACCACACCCGGAAGGGCAGCCGGTCACCTGAGCTGGCCACCCCGCCACCCCCCCATCTCCCTGAGAGCTCCCAGCCACCCCAAACCCCCAGCCCCCCCCCTTACCTGCACCTTGCCCAGGACCAGGCCGATCTGCTCCGCGGCAGTGGACTGCAGGGCCCTGGCCGCCAGGACCAGCTCCCCGCCGAGGCCCAGGTGCTGCAGGTGGGTTTCCACGGCCGCCTGGGCCAGCTTGGCAAGGCCTCTGACCAGCATGATGGCGTCCCCCAACATGGCAGTCATCCTCAGGGCTGGAAGAGAGCGGGCCGGTCGGGGGGTGCTCCACACTGCCCCCAGGGTCACCCTCCCACAGGGCAACTCCACCCCGCACTCTGGCAGAGGCCACGGGGGGCTTGGTTCTTCCACGTGACACTCCACCCCCACCCCCGATCCAGGCTGCAGGAGGGGAGAGAGCGAGCGAGGGCCGGGGCTCGAGGCCGGCTCTGGGTGACCCCCGACCCCGCACTGGCCCGGCCCTGGGCAGAGTGAAAGGTTCTGTGGAGGCGGGGCTGGGGACCCCACAGCCACCCCATGAGACGCAGAAGGCATGAAGGAGCCAAGTGATTTGCCCCACCGAGTGGCACCATTGGGACTTGAAGCCGGACACACAGATTCAGTCCAGTGCTCGGTCCTCTGGACCCACACGAGGCTGGGGAGGCAGCGTCCGCCCCCAAAGCGCCTCCCCGTAGGGCCCAGGGCGCCCGACCCAAGCCCTCAGGGGCTGCCCCCTCCCCACCCTCAGCCTGGACTCTTCACCAAGCCACGGCCTGCGGTCCAGGCCCCAGGGCGTTCCATCCAGGGGACCCTGAGAAGCAGGGCACAGCCAGTAAAGCGCACTGTGGGCGGGACTCCCGTGTGACACGGCCCCCTCCTGTGGGCCCGCACTACTCTCCTTTCTCCACTTGGACACAGTGTAAAACGTGTTTAATGCTGGTCAGGGTCCCCGTCCCCGGTGGTGCTTCACAAGGGGCACATGCTCTCAATCACCCGAGTACTTCTTAAAGCCTGGAGGGGCTGCGTGCCGGGGCGGCGGGGGGGGGGGGGGGGTGGGGGGGGGGTGGGGGGGGGGGGGAAGGGAGATAGGAGAGGGTCCTGGTAACACACTGGGGCTGAGGAAGAGCCACCAAGAGGAAAGGGGCAGCAGGGGGCCTCAGACAAGCAACCGAGGAGCACTCTGGCCCGGCCAGGAGGAGCTGGCACCAGCAAGGAGTCTCGGAGAGAAGATGGGAACCGGGAGAGGAGAGGCCGGGGGGCCCTGCTCGAACAAACACGAGGAGCTGGGAAGGGCCGGATGCACCGGTACGCGGGGCCGGGCGCACAGACGCCCGCGGGCTCTCCCAGGGAATCATGGACAGACGCCCACGGGCTCTCACAGGAGAGCACCGGCAGGGAAGGTCAGGTGAGAGCACCCACCAGGGAGTCGGCCACGGCTCTGGGGCCTGGCGGCTGGCTGCCCCCCACCCCCGCGGGGAGTTCCGCAGGGACGTGCCTTCCCCTGAGCGTGGGAAGGCTACGGCTACGTGTATCTGGAAGGAGAACCGCAGTGACCGCCAGAGTGACCGCCAGAGGAACCCACGAACGCACAGGAGCCTGGACCGCGGAGCTGCCCTGCTACCGCCTGCCCTCCTGCCACCTTCATGGACAGCGGCCGCCAGGCACCGGCCCGGGGGCTCTCCACACTCGGTCTCTTC